>NC_079290.1:17241354-17550402 GCF_023638135.1 Falco biarmicus
TGGCACTGGAGCTATATACTCCTCTGGAGACCCAACACTAGAATGTCTGCACAGCATTGCCTTACACAACGTGGAAGCACCAGTGTGTCCAGATCTGCTTCAGACCCCCTTGAATTGTAATCTACCACGTGGTATTAAAACAGCCCATGTCAGCTGTTTGAAAATGTCTCTCTCATGTACTACAACCCCATCTAAATTATCAATATGAAGGCACACAGCCATCAGCATGCCTTTACTTCACATGACAGCTCTGATATAAGCCCTGCTGAAACCACTAGAAGGACTCGCACGAAAGGTCCCAGCTTCAGAGTACAAAATGCACTTTTAATTCCACCATTTTTATCTTCTAAGCAATTCCTTAGCCATCTTAAGCATTCATCACCTAATCCATATTTAGAAGGCTTTATGCAGTAATCCATCATATGAAACCTTGTTGAAAGCTTTCCTGAAAATCCATCTATAAAATGTCTACCAGGTTTCCCTCTATGTAAGCCAATCATTATTCCATTTAAAAATGTAATCAGAATTCTTTGTCATAATTTCTTCTTCCCAAAACTATGCTGACTCACTCTGACTACATTTTCATTCTCCAAACATACCTTTAAACACTCTGTGAACATTATCAGAAAAATGTCTTAAGACTGTTGTATGATTTAATGAACTTCATTTTCATCATCTTTCTCAGGCTTTTCCCTATATGTGACATAAATATACTCCGTGTTCTCTAGTCTCTTGTTGCTTTTTCAGTGTTGAAGGATATTCACACAAAAAAATCATACCTTAACATTTTATATTTAGTCAGAATCATAGAATCACAGAATGATTTAGGTTGGAAAAGACCTTTGAGAACATCGAGTCCAACCATTAACCTAGCACTGCCAAGTCCAGCACTACACCATGTCCCTAAGCGCTGCATCTACACATTATTTAAATACCTCCAAGGATGGTGACTCCACCACCTCCCTGGGCAGCCTGTTCCAATGCTTGAGCACCTTTACAGTGAAGAAATTTTTCCTAATATCCAGTCTAAACCTCCCCTGGTGCAATTTGAGGCCATTTCCTCTTGTCCTATCATTTGTTATCTGGGAGAAAAGACCAACACTTTCTTCACTACAACCTCCTTTCAGGTAGTTGTAGAAAGCGATAAGATCTCCCCTGAGCCTCTTTTTCTCCAGGCTTCACTGTTCTAATTTTCCCTCTGCATAACTTCATGATAACCTTGTAGTCCTCCAGAGCTGCCTTCCCCTTCTTCCAAAGGTCATAAACTCTCTTTCTTTCCCTAAGTTCCAGCCAAAACTCTCTCTTCAGCCAGGCTGGTCTTCTTCCTCACCAGGTCGTCTTTCAGTACATGGGCACAGCCTGCCTCTGTGTCTTTAAGATTTCTTTCTTGAAGAATGTCCAGCTTTCCTGGACTCCTTGGCCCTTCAGGGTTGCCTTCTGAGGGATTCTGTCAGTCAGGCTCCTAAATAGGCCAAAGCCTGCCCTCTGAAAGTCCAAGGTAGCAGTTCTGCTGACACCCCTCCTCACTTCTCCGAACAGTTCATGTTCACTGTGCCCAAGATGCCTCCAGCCACCACATTACCTACAAGTCCTTCTCTGTTCACAAACAGCAGGTCCAGCGGGGCACCTTCCCCAGTTGGCTCCACCAGCAGCTGTGTCAGGAAGTTCCCTTCCACATGCTCCAGGAACCTCCTGGACTGTTTCCCCTCTGATGTGTTGTATTTCCAGCAGACATCTGGTAAGTTGATGTCCCCCATGAGAACAAGGGTTAGTGATTATGAGACTTCTCCCAGCTGCTTATAGAATATTTCATCTGCTTCTTCATCCTGGCTGGGTGGTCTGTAACAGATTCCCATCATAATATCTGCTTTGTTGGCCTTCCACCTGATTCTTACACATCCATTGCAGCACTCCAGCTGGGCGAGTCAACCCACCATGTTTCCGTGATGGCAGATGCAGTTTTCCTGCTGCACAGCAGCTTACACCTATTTGTTGCTGTGCTTCATGCATTGGTGTGGATGCACTTCAGTTGTACTACGGATCCTTAAATGTGACTCTAATGTAATATTTAATTTTATATTACCCAAACACTTTAGAGTTTTATTCTCAGTCTAAGATACTGTGCTTTAGCATCTCCTTAAGTTTTATGACAATAATTACAAAATTATTGTGGCTATTTTCTCATTTGCTATTAGATACTGACAAGAAGTTTTCTTTATCTGTAGAAAAATAATCAACATAGCATCTGCAGCTGAGGCACAGTTCAGAATTTCCACTGCTACTGGTGATGTAGACTAGATGTTTACCTGGTCACAGCAAAGATATCCCTTCTATTGCCTGTTTGTCTGCATTCAAAAAGTAAACCGATTGGGGCAGTAGTCTGGGTATTCCTATACTGAAGTCCTGTAGTAGTTAAAAAGTCAGAGCAACAGAATATTCCTGAAAACTCCTGTCATCTTAGGAGTAGGGAGCTAGGTCTTAGTTCAGGAGTGAGATCATCTGCTGCTTTTGCTCGGAGAGGATAACTTCTTGTAATTGCACATGATTCAGAGTTGCCAAATTAACAATAGGAGTTTTGAAGGGCAGCCCTCTCAGCATTTATTCATATTCATTTGCGTCTTACTGCACTCAAAGGTTTTCTGTGCAATTACTCTGAGAATATAGCAAGAGTATTATTAACATATTGTTCTAAATATGTTGATCCAGAAATCTCCTAGTTCATTCTCAGTTCTGAACAAGTGACACCTCCATTGGGATACATCAGTAATCTCTGTCTCAGAAGGAATAAAACAGGTTTCTTGAGAAGACATCTTGGTTTTGTTATGAGCAAATGTCTTTTGTTTTCCATGCAGGTTGGCAAGTCCAAAAGGATGTTTCACTACACATCTTATCATCAATTTAATGGAGACTTTTGTTCTTAGGTGTGTGTTTTTATCATTAAAAAGCTTAATTTACATATATGTACATATATAAATACATATATTTACATATATGGTATCTTAGTTATCTTGTGTTGTGGTGGTGAAGTCCTGATGTGCTCTTCTGACTCCTGCACTTAACTGTTGCATCTTCTTCTACAACTACTTCGTAGTTATCTACAGGGCTCTTTGAACTTCTGACCATCCTCATGGTAGATTTATTTTACTCTGCATGTCACTGACAAGTTTTGAAATTTGTGATGGAAAAGAAAAATCTCTAGTCTGAACTTCCTTCCTAAAACACAGCAAAATCTGCACTCAGATGTCACAGCCTCAGGGAAGCATGTGTGTGTAGACTAGCACAAAAATATAAATGTTATTGTGCAGCATGGACTCTAAAGCCAATGACTTTTAGACAGCTACACTGCTAAGTCCATTCAGCAGACTTATTAAGTTCCTTATGAATATTCAACTGCTTGGAAACTTTTCTGGACCACAGAAGCTACTTTGGTCCACTGTTTAGAAACAACACCCAAATCCTCATCAGTCATTTACACAGGTAGTGTGATTATTTCTGAAGGATGCAGGACATTCCTTTGCTCAGGATTTATATTGCATTACATAATTTAGCTGGAATTATTTCCTCAGTTAATTTTTTAAGTATATACGTATGAATATATATATAAGTATACATAAGTATGAGAAAAATATATATCCATTCCGTTCATACATATACAAGTATGAATCAGCCAGCATGTGTGAGTTGGAACATAATTATTTAAAAGAAAATATTCAAAGAGGGAGAAGAATTATATATTTTAACCACACTGTATTTGGCTTACAGGTGTTGATATGTTAACCACTAGCTAACTACTAACATAAGACAAAAAATAAACAAATTATGAATTTCTGAGTAAAAAGATGTGCTCTGTTTTTGTACCACCACAGATATCTGCCATAGGTGACTCTTCCATCTTGCTATATTAATCTTTATAGTTATTCTTCCAATGTCCAGACTACAAATTAATCAACATAATGCACAGTTCATATTGCTAGTGGTAAGTAAAAGTTCCAAGATGACAAGACAGTGTCATTAAGAAGTAAGGAATGATTTGGAAGAATATAAATTTTAGCAAAATCTGCAGAATGGAAGGTTTACAGTAAAAAAAAAATCAAGTCTAAGAAAGAGGGTAACAGAAGGAAATATTTGGACAAGGACTGTGATGCTAGGCTTGTATATTTACATTTTGGGTTGTCTATGTGTCTTTTTTGCATCTGTTGACCAATTTCTTTATCATATCTTACTTCCACAGCATCACCAGCAGCAGCACCCACACAACTGCAGGAACATCCATCTACAATCAGGATTTCATCCATGATTTTTGTAATTACTGCAACTTCAACCATCCCTCACTGCCACAGCAGGAGCCTGCTTATGAGGAAATGAAGGCACACATCTACATACCTTTTAGAACATCCCCTGAAGAATGTCACTGGATCCCACCCAGTAATCAGCAGAGACTCTCCCACTACACCAGCCTTGCTATGACATTTTTTCTATGTTTTCGGGTTTTTTTCCACCACAGTTTCACAGCCTGTCTGCTGTTAGTCTGGAAAGAAGCTTACTATGAAAGACATCCAACCTCATGGCAAATTGCAATAAGAGGAAGCTGGTTCAAACAGTGCCTTTGGGCTCCATCCACCTTAGGCCCTCATGCTTTGTTAAAAGAGACATGTAGCTGTGTCTGGTCCTTCTGCTACTGCCAGTGTCATTTCAGAAGAGGGTCAGCAGTTTGCCATCCATCTCACAGGCACTGAAATGCTGGCATCACACGACTAGATGACAGTCTGATGTAACACTGGGCCTAAGCTCCCTTTGATATCCTCTACTGCCCAGTTGGAAAAAAAACATTCCAGAGAGAACAAACACACGAGAAATACACAGAAATGCCTGGAGCTTTTACAGGGGAGTCAGCAAGCATCACAAAATCACTCCTCTTGTGACTGCAGCTAAGAAAACCTGAATCATTTATCTGAAACATGATGGAAAGTTTGAAAGCATACTAATAGCTTTCAGCTATGATGATGATCGGATTTGGTGGCCTCAATCCAGATGATATTATTTGTTACCGGACCGACCATATACACAAGACAGTAGCAGAAGAAAAATCAGTAGAATGATCACTCTTTTTACAATGTCAACACAGAGGTCAGGCACAAAATTTCCCAGAAACTGAGATACAGGAAGGAGATGCTATGAGGTTAACTCTCCAGTTCAGGGTCAGGGTACCGCCTGGACTGCTGCAGTGCTCAGTGGCGGAGAGGTCTTGAGTCTGCTGCAAAGTTCAACCTGTCCTACAAAAATATGTCCCACTGGCATAATGAAATCCTCAGCAGAAAGAAAAATAAAGTAATAAAAATTAAAAAATCCAAACTTTACTGTTATGAAAAAATTGCAGGTTTTTTTAAAAGTTCAGTTGCTGTAGCCATAGGTGACATTTAGCTCCTTCTAACAAATAATTTGTGCAGATGCATGATTGATATTTAAACATCTGTCACCATTTTTCCTGTCTCTTCCTTTCTTTCTTGTGTTTTTATTTGGTTTTGTTTTTTTTTTTGTTGTTGTTGCTAAGTCTTGTGACGATTTGTGCACGTGCTTGCTGTTAATAAGTTGGTAAGCATTCTCACTGAATACAAGTAGTCTCATTGAGTTCTGTTTGCCTGCTTTAGGGTCACAGTGTAATCCACAGTAAGGCAGAAGCTTACAATCCAATGTTATAAAAACAGGCAAGTTATACCAGGGAAGTAAGAGTTGTACTGAGATGGGAATACAGCTGTGTGTCCTTACATGTGTGCGTGTATGTACATATATTAAAACAGAGATGCAGATCAGTACAACAGTTAAGAAGGAGAGAGAAAAAGAGCTAGCTAGCTAGTTTCCAATTAATTATATCAAAATGAATTGTGAGAATAAACAAGTTAATAATGTAAATATGAGAACATCAGATTATTCTAGAGAACTGGCTTAAAGAAGACAGGTAATTTTAATATCAGCCCCAGTAGCTGGGTTATTGTTGCAGAATGCAGAAATATTTCTTTCAATTAAAGGCATCTATTTGTTCTGCAGTTGATAAATTATTTGCCAGCTTTGTCTAATACTGAGATTTTGTCTTTATGCATTCAAAATTATTTAAATTATTAACACACATGAAAAGGAAGCAAAAACTAGAATGCAGAATGTGTTACACCTCACATGGTTCTGTTTTTCCCATGAGCCTGAAGGAAAGTGATTCTCAATACTTTTCTTCCGCTATCCCACCACCGCTTTTATTTGATTTCATGAGTTTGCCCCCCTGCAACTTTACATTTATGAATTCATAATGTGAGCCAGCAATTTCTTATGCAAAGTCAAGTAAATTGGTTGCAGACTCTTTCTCCCACCACCACCCGAGATACTGTTATCTGTCACATTTTATAATAGCACCATCTTTCTTCCGTTAAAGAAATTACTTCAGTAAGATTCCAGTTTTCCTAAGGCACATCACAGGTGAAAACCTGAGTCATCACTCATTAAGTAGTTTTAACTAGGCTACTGAACAACTGATGCCTAAGTTTAACTTCTGAAGCACTATTCTTTTCCTTCTGAAATTGTTTATTTCTAGCTTTCATTCCAGTTTCTGCCAGGATATGATTTATGGAGTAGAGCAACTCTCTTCAGATCTGAGACATATGTTTCAAAGCACTTGTTTGGCTTCCTTTTACTGCATGGTACCAATATGTGTTACTCAAAAACTTCCTAAAATCAGCTAAAGTTGTCACATATTCCCATTTCAGGAGGTTCTTTGTTCTGCTTCACCTCTTTCCCCAAAAGGTTAGAAGGACAAGCTAGCTATTCACTAAGAAAAACAGTTGCCTGCAAATCTTTATTCAAATTAAGTCAGCTAATAAATGCATCTCTTAGTGCCTACAGGCCTGAAATATTCACAGATATTTGCATCAGTTAAGATTTTTCATGTTTGTATTTTCCATATTTATTCATTAATTTCCTATCTTTTATTTGTGTTAACTCCTTGATGGTCATTGAGTGCTGTGATTCAGGTGAAATTCACAGACTGGAAAAACAAGAAGCTCATGAAAAACCTGTTGAAGGCACTGTATGGCTCTCAGTGATGTTCCATACATCTTTATATGTGCTGAAATCAAAACTGACCCACAAATAGGAGAAAGGGAAGGTCAACTAATTTGTATGTATTTGTTTGTCCAACTGCACTTTGAAATACATCCCTGAAGACTACAGATAGAAAAAGAATGCTTTAATTCTGAAAATTCTATAGGAACACAGCAATTGCCATACTGGATCATACCAGTGGTCAGCAGCATGTGTTTCAGAGGAGTGCTGGAGTATATGCCTCAGTTTTCAGCCTTCCTGGGTAGATTGTATTCAGGTTTGTTTTTTCTACCTTGGCAAAAGGTGCAACAGAAAAATAGGAATGGACATATGGACATAGAGAGAGACACTCTGAACTTTAGAAATGGAAAAAAAAGAGACACTTCCAACACCAAGGCCTAAAGGAAAATTTAGGACTTCTTGGTTCAGAAAAACCCAAAATGCTATTAATGAAAAAAAAATATTCATTTCAGTATTAAACAAAACCAAACCAAAACAAAAACAAAACCTGAAGAGGAGATGCTCAGCCAAACACAGAGGTGACATAACCAAAATGGATCAAAGACTACAACTTTTTTGCACATGTTGAATTGTATCCCGTGCAGAAAGTCAGCAGACAGCCTAGGCTGCCCTTCAGCTGTCAATCCCTACCCTCAGAGCTTTCCTGGGACTTCAGCAGTTTACAGGCTTTATGCCTGTCTTTAGGACAGAGGTATATTTCATCTGCAATATGCAATCACTTTACAGGAATAACAGTCTATTGTATCATCAAATCTAAGGTCTTAGCAGGATTTTTTTCCTTTAACCACTCAGATGTATGTGTAAACAAGAAGAAGGCTATCCAGAGTTCCACTTCCATGTAGTACAGGAATTAGAAACAGGCTGAAACAGACCTGTGATATGATGTGTATCAAAAAGGTTTAGGAGGCTGGGGAAAGTTCCAGGCATTACCTATATAAATAATACTCAGAACTGGATTTTTTTACACAATTCAATATCTTTTTTTGACATCTTCTGAAAAGACACCAAAGCCTCCTGTGTACAAGAATCATACGGGATGAGATGACATCCCATCTTTTGGAAGCAGAACTTTTCATTTGGCCAGTTGTAGAAATGCTGTGGGATGCCCTAGGGATTTCTGTCTATCTCATTTCCTAGCATGAAGGAGTTGCTGTCAACTCCAAAGACAGAGAATTAGTCACTACAATAAAGGAGGAATCCTTCTTTTTATTGCAAACAAGCCTGTTTATCAGCTCAAGGAGACTGATAAAAGGAAATATCATATTAAACTGCTCAAACAACATAATAAGTAATGGATTGGTTAAGTGACTAGTTGTCCTACACAAAACAAATGAAAAACAAAACCATTGCTGTACTAGTTCTAGTACAGTACATTAAAGTCATCAGTTACCAATAACTTAGTGCTAGTACAAGGCTCTTACAGCTGCCAAGTAGGATATAATTTCAACTGTATCATCTGTATTTTAATTATTTTCATTAAAAGCAAATAGGCCGGGGGGGAAAGAGCCCCTATATTATTATTGCACACCGTGACATACCATAAAGCTCACAGTGTCCCACTGCAATGCAGACCTCTGGCAATACTCTATAGCAATCACCCATTTAAATGGTTCTGCAGAAGTCATTCTGATTCATATATGCCCAAAGAAAAATGACTAGGCAGCAGTGATATGAAACTACTTTACTGCACAAGAATATCTGCAATAAATAAGCACACTGAAAGTATTGGGTACACAGACTTCTGTTTGCCAGAATAATTCCTCCACTGAGTTGACACTCTCAGATTCTTCAGCCCTTCCTGGTTTCCAATTTTACCTAAACAGAAATTCAGAGTTTCAACTTTTATGATTCTTTACAAGCTTCTTTTCTATTCTTAATAAGCCAAACCAGATTTTTATTACTTTAACAAATCAGGCCAGCAAACAGAGATGTGAGAGATCTCTCTTTCTGAGAGGAGAAATATTCCTCTGAGGTGAGATATTATCACCTCATTTAAATCTCCACATCTAGTACTCTCCAAAGCCCTCCTGACAACTTTCTAAGGTAGGGCCAGAATCAAGGTGACCAGCTAAGAGGTGAGCATATGTCCTTACTGAGAGCAGGGCCATCCCTCGTTTCCTGTAAGCTGCCCGATAGCCACAGTAGATAGCAGGTTTTGAATGCTTGCATTAAGCTCCTTTTCAATAATTATACTAAGAAAAAAAAACCTCTCTGAGAAGCCACTTTAGTAATGAGCCTGTGTTTTGACAGCTACTCCTACAGAGATGATTTCATACTTAGAGGAGAATAAGGCAAGTGTCTTCACCTATTTAGGCTTGACATGGGCGAACACCATACACCTAGTACAGACCTTATGGCAGGAGTCTTTGCATCTTAGGAGGACAGGGAGAGAAAGAGGTTGAAGTGATGGTGTTGAAGTGAAAAGGGGGAGGAAAATTCAAGAACAAAGTTAAAAGACTAGGGCAGTTGAAAATAGAAAGGAAGAGCTATTTTTTGACCAGTCTAGGTTTTAAACATTTTTTAAAACTTCTGCTCATGAACAACCTCTGCTAGCAGGCTCTCTGCAAAGGCCCAAGCTACGTTTAAGTCATACTGGGCTTTACTCCCAAATAAGCTTTTGAATATAGCAAGACTCCAGATCTATTGAAATCAAGTATAGTATCATTTTTCTTAAAACATATGCCAGATATGAGCTTTTATTTGTCCCTGAAATTGCAGATACAATTAGTACCAAAATTACCAAACCCTTAAGAAATGATCCAAAGCTTTTAAGCTGTTGTAGGAAGCGTCACAGTTTCTATATAAATATTAGAAAAAGTACCCTCTTAAATTTTTGCCAGGGTACCTATTATTTTCTTTGAGTGACTGAAGTGTCTGTGTGTCTTGAGTACTGAAACCTTTGTTTCAGTATTCTGGCCACTAGGAGATGAGCAGCAACAGGATCCAGATGTTCTACATTCAACAACTAAAGGAAAGAGCAGAGGGTGTTTTCTCTGTTTTACGTATTTCTGGTAATGTCTCCCTCAAGACAAGATCCCAATGGCTGTCGAAAAAGATGAGTTTTCCCCTCTGCATGCAATACTTGGCACAAGATCAACAGCAGTATGGAAGAAGAATAATCCGCTTTAAACAAAAGGGGAATGTGACAAGGATCTGCCCCCATTCTAGCTCTGCTGATTACTGGCATGAAAACAGAAACAGACAGCACTTTTCAGCTGTACATATAGTACTGGGATGTCTAAAAGAATTATTAAAAAGCATGTGGGGTGGGGGAAGAGCAGAGAGGAATCGCAGAAGAGGAGAGGGCAGGGAGCATGCAAGAGGAGGGTCCCAGAAGCACATTTGCAATCCAAGGCAGCCAGCTCAACTGATACCTCAAACACCTCAAGACTGCTCCCTCCCTCCCTTCCAGGCGGTCCCTCTGCAGGTGGGACACCTGAGCAACCTCCATTTTATTGAACTCTTCATTTTTCACATCTTTGAACCTTTCTTTACACCACCCATGCTTGCTCAGCTCTGACCTCCAGCATGATTTCCAAGCCCAAGAGTGTGCAGATGCTCACAGGGAATATACATTATGCCTCTTTCTCCTAGACAAAACGCTCTGACCCCAAATGCAATACAACCATAGTCATTTAAACTGAATAGGCAATATCCAGGACATCTGCACTAACTATGGACAACAATGTTCTGTTATCCACCCCAAAAGTCGAGTCCAAAACTCTATTGTTCTGCCTGCCAGAAACCATCCTCTAATTTTTTGTCTAAATTTAGTCAGATACGATTAGTTCTCACGATGACTCTTGTACCAGTAGTTTTAATAGGTCTTTCCTTTCCTGGCATTTGCCTTTCTTGTGCATTTGTAGACAGCAGTCAATATCTCTCCTCAGTTATTTTTCTGATCTAGTCAAGCCAAGTTCTTCTGATCTAAGGCTCTGGGTTCATTATGTTTCAATTCAGAAGAAATCATGGCAGGTTTTAGAAAAGGCAAACATCCCTCCTCCCTTTTCAGAGTGTGCATGCGTTCATGTAGCCACAAAATGAATCAGATCAGAGAATGATTCAGGTGAAGGCTAAGCCTCAAATCTATGTTCGGCAACAGTACAGACTTATTCCAGCTATTCATGCTAAAAACCTTCTTTGAAACTCTTGAAATAAAAATGAGTATTTCTTGAAAGTAGGTGACCAAAGATGAATGCAGGATTTTAGATGCCTGCTGGGACTCAGACATAAAAACAATGCTGGAAATTGCTCATCAAAGACTACGTTTGCTATTTCCTAAGTTCAGGCTTTCAAAATTTTCAAAAATCAACTTTGTACTACAATGAAACCAAGGCTGTGAAAAGCTTCTTACCAAAATAATACTAATACTAATACTAATACTAATACTAATACTAATACTAATACTAATACTAATACTAATACTAATACTACTAATAATAATAATGTAGCTGGCATTATACACACAACACAAAATATTAATTAAAATAAAAAAAAAATCTGATGACTTCTTCATCTTCTTGTGAAACAAAGACAAAGCAAAATCTAAATGAGGGACAGAATGCTTACAAACTAGGTAGGCACTTTGATCACCAGGCTATTTGCTTGTCTGCGTAAGTCCCTGAATTACACCAGAAATTAATTCCTAACACTAAATCATATTTTGAAACACATTTCCTCCTCAGAACAAGCCAATTTGTGCAAACAGTTTGAAGAAAACATAAATGTATATTGGCAATGTTAACTGAAATACTTTCACTCATTCTCATCCTGTTATACACTGGAACCAGTACCTCCTGATTCAGAGTTTAATGATTTATCTATTAATCCTTTCTGATCTAAGGTGTTTCCTGTCTTGAAAATGACTAGGCTTCTCCTGTCTTCTTCTGATTAACTCATATAATTGTGCAATTGCTGTAAAACAAATGCTCCAATTCAACCTTCCTCCAGGTTATTTGTACACATATTTCATAACAGGCTGGTAGTTCCTAATGCTTGGTTCTGGGGCAACTCACTATTAACCTTTTTTTCTTCTGAAAAATTAGGTTTTTATTTCTATTTCATTGTCTATCTTTTAACCACATTTAATCCATAGCAGGATGTAACCTCTGACCACGAAACTTTCTTAATAGTCTCTTGTGAAGACCTTCAGCCAGAGTCTTTTGTTTGCAATTTTAAACACATTATACTCATCCATTGTCCTTCCCCCACTACTTCTTTCAACATTTTCAGTGAGTTCCAGCAGGTTGAAAAAGCTTCAATTTACTCTTCAAAAATAGCTGGTATCTTATTCACCTTGGAGATTAAAAATTTGAATAGCTTCTCAATTTATTTCGTAGTTCTGCCTTATTATTCATCAGGAGGCAATTTTTAGCAACAAGCTTATCTTAATAAACACATAAGGGTTAGCCTAATTCTACTGGGTACCTTCTTTGCAACCTAATGCAGATAAACAAAAGTACTTTTAGAAAGTGATGTGCCTGTAATGGTATAACGGGTACTACAGATATTATACTCAGTAATATTTTCACCTTACCAATTAAACTGTGGATATTCACAATTAAGAAAAAAACCAACAAACACACCAAAAAACACAGAGACTGTAGCATCAGGTAAACTTATACAAATATTCTAAATTTGTCTGTGTTTTTCACCCAGGTCATTTCCTCTGTCCTACATCTTTCTGTCATTGACATTGAAGATGCCTCGGGATTTCCTAGACTTGCAGATTGCAGCTGACGGGGATATGGGCCACGCAAAAATTGGTCAGCCTAGTTAGACAGGTCCCACAGAAGGAACTCCTACACATCTTGGTCATGCAAACATGCTTTTTCTCATGCAGCAAGGAGGCAGAAGGGCACGAGGGGGCAGGCTGGAAGAAAAACTTAACAAACTCATGACCTGCTCCTGGTCCTCGTCTGAAGAGCACAGATAAAAGTGGTTGGCAGAAAGCAGCCTAAAGACACATTTAATTGTTCTGGTTTCCACAGTGGCCATAGTGTGCATAACCACATCTTTTATAAAGCTCTCCAAAACATGCTAATTAATGGAGGTGCCATTTTGACTCATATGACCCCAACTGAGTACCCTTGGATATCCAAAGGCATCTCATAGTGGTGGATATGTGGCACTGCAAGACAAGCTGTTGCATCTCTGTTACATTTCACTGTCGTGTTGTATTTGGTTTTCTTTACTTGTACAGTAGCAAAAAAAAAGGTATCCTCTCTCTGTAGAGGCAGAGCGTTAGAAGAGAATTATTGCTTAAGTGGCTGCTCAGGGAAGGGGAAGGAGGCAAGAATAGGAACAATTGCTGCAGGTTCATAGACAAGTCAAAAGGGAGAATAGATGGGTGAAAGAATGTATGCCATCCAGGATTTTGTACTGAGCAGTTACTATAGCTTTACATGATTGTAGTGAGAACTTCTAGAGTAGAAAAAGTACTTAAAGGAGAAAACCGTGGGTATGGAACTGAGATACAGAAGGATGTTTAAGTCTATTCTTTCTGAAATAAAGCTTTTCATAAAAACACTCTTCTTCAGATATAAGCCAGGACCAAATTGTTCCCTCTTCTGCCTAACTCAGAGGGGTTATTAGCCTTCTGACAGTAATCCTTGCATTGTAGCTAGGCTGTGAGAAAAAGGAAGGATCTTGTCCTTTGGGACTCTTAGTCCCACAAGAAACTGATATTAGTAATTGGTGTTATTGTTAGTAGTTTAGTGACTGCCCTGTACTTCCTGCAAAAGGAGTGGATCAGTGCTGCCTTGTTCAATTACTTTGTCTGAGTTTAATTACACTACTTAGCTCCACCACTTCATTTTTAAAATAGCCATGAATGAGGTGAGAAGAGAGACATTTTCCCTTATCATCCCAGCATGTCCTCTCCCTGATCTCCTCTGTAACAGCCTTGATTTGTAATGATTCACTTGCTTTCCCAATGTCTTCATAGCCTTAAAGTACTCTGTATTTTCTCACTTGCTTTGATAATTTGTTCTTCAGATTGTCTCATCATTTCTTAATCTCCATTTTATATCCATCTTGAGCAGATGCTCTGTTCTGCTGGAATGGATGACAGTTTTTGTTTCAATAATTGCTTTTACCCTTTTGCTTAAACTCCCTGAATTAAGTTTATTTTTTATCTCATCCATTTGGGGAAAATGGAAATAAAGTCCAAAATTTCTCAGATTTTTCTATGGCAATTTCACCCGCTTTCAGTGCCTCTTGAAGAATGTTAAACCTTTCCTCCCCCAGCTTCCACAGGTTGACAGCTATAGGACTAAACACAACTTTAACCTGCAGATTTAAAATACAGGGTGCCTTTTTCGTGGTAGAATTGCATCATACTTGGCACCTTTTCTGTCTTCATCTGACACACAGATCTGCAGTCCACCTATTAGTGTTATGAGGGATAATTTTTGCTTGCTGAATTGAACTGTTTTACCTCCTGAGATAAGGATCTACAAATAATATATAATCACCACTTCAGTAGAATCAAAAGACCTCAGAGAAGGTTAAAATTTGCAATGTAGTAGATACTTTTGATAAACTGTTATGACACATTCCTTGATACAGAGGATGTTCAGTTGGGTGTGGATGAGACATCCACAAGGGCAGGGGAGGACTGTTTTTGAAATGAAGCAATTTTTTTTTTTTTAATTTCAGTACTTTTCTCACGTTCATCATAAAAACATGCTTGCACTATATTGTAGCTTATGCAACCCTTGCAGTCTCTGAATAAAACAGAATAAAACAACCCAGACAGATCTGGGACTGTTGCAGAATTAAAGAAATGAATGCTGAGGTATGGCAAAAATTCCAGAAACTTTCACCACCAAAAGCTGGAGGTGTCTCCAGTGTCCACTCTGTGCAGATATTCAAGTGCTGGAGTGCTGGGTGAAAGATGGATGGCCTGTAAAGAAGAGAACAGGAGAACATCAATAGCAGCAGGGACCTACACTGTTCTGCTGCCAGGTGCAAGGAGCCAGCCTACATCAAGTAAACTTGCATATTTGGTTCAGAAAGGAGTGTGGTGCGTGGGCCCAGAGGTAAATAAAAGCCTGAATGAGACACCTGCTTTTCCTCATTGAAGTACTTACAGGTGGTGTTTGTGCTGGGGGAATAGGCTTTCCAAAGGGATACCCATGTGAAAAAAAAAAAAAAAGAAAAAGCACACGCACACCAACCAAGGCTTCCCTCAGGGATGCCACTGGAACCAGGAAGACACCCCGAAGACATACAAGCAGTCTGCAGCAAAGCCTGAAACTGAAGCCATTTGTCTCAGGCTGGTGTCAAAAGAACCATCCAGTCTGTCCTGCTTGCTCGTGGTTCCACAGGAACCCACCTCAGATCAGCGCCTATGTGAGAGGCTGAAGGACAAGGCCTAGCAGAGGCTGAGGGACAAGGCCTGGCTGTCTGGGGTCGGGGGTTTGGCCCAGGGAAGAGGCCTGATGTTGGGCAGTGTGGGGCTGTCTGGGGCCACCAGGCAGGACCCAGCATGGGGAGGGTGTGCTCTGGGTGGACCAGGGCTGTATGAGGAGGTGGTGCCCCAGCAGCATGGGGAGGCACTCAGCAGAGGGCAGGGACACCTCTCCCAGAGAACGGCTGCAGGGTATGAGTGATGCTGATCGCTGGTCAGGCTTCTGTAGCCTGTTTTTTTTCCCCTTCAAACACCACTTCCACTTTTCCTTCTATACTTGTTCTCCTTTCTTCGACTGCAGGAGGCCTGGACAAGAACATGAACAGATGACAACACACTTCTGCCTTCTCCCTCCATGGTCACTCAGCCAGCACTCGTGAAACTTTCTATAAGGTCATCAACATAAAAGTAAGGAAACTCATATAGCACCAGCCTGCACCCCATAACAGTCTTACAGGCAGCTGTATGCTCTGCCAGAGCTGTGGCAAACAGAGTTCCCCCACTATCTGCCCTTTCTGTGCAAAACTTACCTCAAAATACAGTTTCCAGCTCACAGGCTTATTGCTCAGGTGTTCTGGTTCACTTGGTCTTTCTTGGGCATCCTTTTGAGGCTTTTCTATATTGTCCTCATACATGTATTCTCCTGAAGACAGCACTTTGTTCTGATTTTCCATATTCACAGGTGGTGTTGCCTGTGTGTTTGTAAATATACACAAAAGTATATCTATTTTTATATAAGCACTTCTAAATCCAAATGAAATGGGCAGTCAGAGGATACTTGGAGATCATGAGCAGCCTGGTCTAGTGGAAGGTGTCCCTGCCCATGGCAGGGGGTTGGAACTAGGTGGTCTTTAAGGTCCCTTCCAACCCAAACCATTCTACTACTCAATGAGGGGTTCAAAAAATGGCAGCCAGCCAAACACCGAGTGGTATGAAAACACGCAGGAGAAGATGTGTCAAAAACACCTTGGTGGCTTCCATGTACATCGTGGGCAGGAGCTTCTTGTCTTGATGTGCTTCCCAGGTAAAGTGGAAATGGGCTGCTGGTCCTGCCAGCTAATTAGCAGGAAATCTGCAAATAGGTGGGGTATGGTGTTTTACAAAATGGCAAATCCTAGGGGAAAGAGGGGTGACGAGTGGGTGACGCGACTGGGAAGGGTGAGGCTTCCAGGGCACGTGGAACATGGGCAGGGGCAGGACTTCCACTGGAAGTTGGGGGCAGAGCATCCGTCACTTGTTGTCTCTTGCACAGTTGTCTTTCTGCGACTTGACAAGCTTATCATGAAAATTTGCTGTATTAACGGTTGCTGGAACAGGATTAAAATGTCGGTAGCACCCTAAAAAAAAAAAAAATAAATAAATAGGGAAAAAAGTAACATCTGCGAGGGAAAATTCCTGCAAGAAGTAACAGATGTGATTCAAAAAGGCTTCTCTGAAAAGCATTTTAAGTTTTAATTATTTGGCGTATCTCACTGCGTAGAAGCAGAACTCCCACAGATTTCTGAACCATAAATAGCAGATTCAGATTATATTTAAAGAGATTTAATGCCATGGGAGAGTGGACACATTTCTACAGAACAAGCTGTACAAAATGTCATTTGTGGAGGCCTATCCAAAGAGATCTAAATACTGTACAAAAAGCACGGCAAAATGCAGGTTTTGTACGAAGAATAAATTTCAATTCATTCCTACAAATGCAGCGATGAAATTCCCAGTTTGTACTATATTGAAAAAAGGAACAGGAAAAAATGCTGATGAGTACAGGGAAAAAAAACACCTCTGACAGGGATATGGAGTACCTGACTGAAAAGGTACTTTTATCTTGTTCTCATCCCTAATTTCATACTCATTGATTAACAAATTTACCCTGTGCTTCATATGATATCATGCATCATTCAGGCAACTTCTTAAAATTTAACAAAAGCACAAGGAACTAGAAGAGAATGTCATAATACACAGAATTTTAAATCTTCTTAAACCAAAGGTATGCTTTAAAGAAAATATCTACTAAGCATACCAACATAAACAAGCTGGTTTCCACACAGCATGATGTCTGGTTTTATTTGTCTTGTTTACCAGGGTTTTTCCATGCCAGGAGCTCTGTGTACAGAGCCATGCTGTAGCTGAATAACATGCTGTAAGTAAACGAATCATTACAGAAGGGAAAACACAATTCTTACTCATTAGGCTCACAATTCTTATTCATTAGTATATTCTTTCCCCTTGATTAAGTAGTAAAAAGGAAGAGGGCTGGGGATTATAAGAGAGGTACACAGGTTTTTGAAGTGCAGCAATTCTCACAAAAAGGCTGCAAGGAGTTAAGGAATGAGTGATCTCTGCCTGCAGCCCTACACTTTAGTCAATCCAGCTTACATGCTTTCTCTGCAGGTAAAATTCTATATTCTGAAATGATACAAAGCATGGCAATGTCAGGCTGGTACAGGACCTGAAGCATTGAATGCAGATAAATTGTAATAGCTTCCAGTCTGCTTTCCTGGAAATCTGCTGTATAATTAAGAGTTTTCCACTTGAATGAAAACTCGTATCGTTCCACTCCTTTACTGACCTTTACTTTGCCCTAAATAATCTTGTTTATGCTGTTTGACTTCAGACCTGGTTACAATTTTCCCATATGGTTGCTTAAAATTTTCTATTGAAATGGTTTTGTTAAGACAAAGTGGGGTGGGGGGCACCAACAAAAAAAACCCACAATGGCAACAAAATACGAGCATTACTTGATCACAAGATGCTTTTTGTCTATAGAACTTGATCACACCTGGCAATAGTGATAAGCAAGAGACAGCAAACTTCATGATAAATTCATAACAGATAGACTGAGATCACAGAGGGCTCCTGGGATTTACAGACCCAATTAAAACTAAATCGTACTTGAGCTCTTGACTCCCTGGGGAGTCTTTCACAGCTATCACAATTTCGTATCACAATTATTGTGACTATGCCTATCACAACAAAAGAATCCCACAAGCTCCTGTGAGTCATTAGAAATAAGTACCCCAAAGTGTGAATGCTTAACCAGAAAGGCCTTTTCTCTGCCTCACAAGCCTGAGAATTTATTATTACAGAATTCATTAACCGTGAGCGTGGACACTGCAGTTTTAGAGCCAAACTCTCCTACATCAAGAGGTTGAAGAAAGGTGTCAGTACGGCTAGTTAAAATAACCAGTATTTTTTCTCTGTCTGTGGGAGAGTGAGCATGATAAACAGACACACCTAGATTTGGAGGGTTTTTTCTCCCATGAACTTCTTTACCATATTGCCTTATGCTGAGTGGATATGTAGATGATATGTGGATTAGGCAACAGACAGATCATCTATCTAAATGCCATCATGAAACAGCTGCCCTCTTCTTTTCTATCCTGTTAATGCTAATCTTCCAAATCTCAAGCAGGCACTGGTATTGTTCCTAGAAAGACAATAATAAGAGCAATGGACCCAACAGAACACTATGCAAAATGACATGTCACATTAGAGGAGCACTTTGTTTTCATCTGAGGATTCAAAGTGTTGGAGGCAGCACATTTAGAACAAAACTCCTGGACTGAAACCTTGAGAGCTTCACAAATCACATTTTCTTTGCGAGCCAACGCAGCATTTTTTTTCTAATTGCCAAGCTGCTGATTTTAATGTAGAGTGGACCCTGTCAATAGGCTGGGATTAATGTTGTGGAGAAACTGTAAGTACCTAACAGGAAATAGCACTCTCTCTGATAAAATCATCTTTATTACTTGTACTTGCACTTTTTGGTTCTAATAAGAAATCCATGGCCCAGGATAGTTTCTAAGCTCTTGGGGAGATGTTATACATTTACCTATGACTTACTGATTTGTATAATTACAGTCTCTGGAACTGAAAAATCATGTGCAGTGGGTTTTTTTTCCTCTCTTCACTACGGCCAGATTTGCTGAACTTCTGGAACTTTGTATGAAGCCTTCTAGCCCTGTCTAATGTTGCTGCCCCATTGTGAGCTGTTACATCTCTGGAGTATGTCTGCATGTTTTTTACATTTGTGCCTTGCCATGTCTTTTCTGCTGACTTCTGTACACTTGAGATCATAAGGATACCAGTGCAGCTTCTTGGGAGGCTCAGAGAACATTAAGAAGGGAAGGTGCTATGAACAGGGAGTTAGGTGACATGGGATCTTTGGTGTCTGGACATTCGTCATTAAAGACACATCAGCATTTTGAACAGTAGCCACAAAAAGTTCAAACTGTTTTAGTAGAAAGACAATTGAAATAATGTTGACTAAGTATTAGAAGATGATTTTGTTTGCTTGTTACAATAAGTATGAAATTCAAACCACCTGAAATCTTAATTAATGTGGATTGATGTAAAGTTTTTGTGTTAGTCTATCACATCCCTGATGTGAGCTCCACCTTTTTTTTTTTTTTTTTTTCTTTTTTGGTGGTGGTGGTACAAACTGAATAACATGGGGCAGATTTTTCAGGCACACACACAACCCAGACAACTACCTGGCTATGCTGTGAGCAATGGTTGGAAAAAGACACTTCCAATTTTCAAAGACAGGCATAGTCAGCCACATGGTCAAATGCATGTATACATGGTTCCTCTAAACTGGTGATGTGAAATAAGAATGCAGGTTTTTATACTGGTATAGATCCAGCTGGTTACATCTGTAATCAGAGCTTAAGGCTTTCCATATTTTATCCTCCAGGTATAATTTTACCTGTTCATATCTGTAAAAGGCTGCTAACCCATATTAAGCAGTTAATAGTCTATTTAAAATGGATATAAAATATACTTGTGATATAAAAAGTGACCAGAGGAATACTTCCTTCTGCTCTTTGACCTCAGTTTTTAACCCTTCTCACTTCTACATTTAGGCCATGTACATGGCATGCTTTGCCCTGGCAGCATTGCGCAAGCACGTGCTTGGAAGATGACATTGGCCTGCTCTGCTAGAGGGTCAGTAGGGTGTAGAGCACCACTCTCCTTTCCTGCAGCAAAGACCAGTGCATGGAACATGACTTTTATAAAAAACAGTTAAGCCTTATTGCCATTTTTACCTGGAAGAATAGTGACCTAACTTGTCTCTGATACTTCAGAGCTTGGGTGCTGTGCCTAGGTGGCGGGACCTGTCATGGCCAGCCCTGTCACATGCCAGAGATATCATAGGGCTGGTGTCACAGGTGCAGTCCAGGACTACAAGTCACTTTAGGGCTTTCCCTTCTTCTTCCTTCTGCTGGATAACATCTGCTCTCGCCTGAGTGCACTTTTGACCGTGACACACTGTGTGGGTGCCAAGAGCAGCATGTAGTGAGTCATTGCCACCATTTTCTGCAGAGAGCCACCTGTGTGCAAACCAGACTTGATCCTGCAAGCTTATGATGCCCAGCAGCAGTGACAGCAGAAGGTATCATGGTGTAGGATAACTTTTACCTGTGTTCTGAGCAAATTGGAAGGCCACTGCGTGGTGAACAATTTCAGTAGATAGATACGACCCCAAGTGATGTAGCACTGACGTTTGTTTCCTGTTCCAGGAACCTACCCCAGTGTAAAGATTATACATAACTGCTTTGGACAGGCACTAAGCTGATCCCACCGACAGCCAGCGGACGGGGCTTGAATAGTTTTTATAGGAATTTATCTTTTTACTCTTCATGACAGGAACTGGGAAAAGTCAGTCAAGAAAATTACTTCAGAGTATTCTGGTGTCTGCTAAAACACTTATTCATTGTACCGGCAATTTCTTCTGTCCTGGAGAAGGAATGGGTGACATTTCTCAGGATTATACAGTGCTCCATGTACTGTGGCCGAACTGCTGGCTGAGTCCCCAAGACAGGGTGGTAATTGGCTCAGTGCACATCAGGCTCTGTTCAACTCCTTTTTGTGAACACAAAGGCTGGGAGGTAGCCAAGGAAAGAGAATGTACAGCAAAACACAGCTGACGTGAATGGCATAATAAACAAAAACAGATGTGTCTCTTTACATAGTCAATGTGAGGGAGGTGGGAGCAAAATCTGTTTCAACAACAAAAGAAAACTGGTACCCAAACCCAGGAGGCTTTGTAGACAAAGAAAGATGCTGTCAGTGATCATAAGTGAAGTAGCATTTGCAAATCACTAGAAGATAACAACTGTGAGGAAATGATTGTTGTGGGTGCCAAACTCATACAACAGCCCAAATAAATGACACAAACATGATTTCAGTGTTCAAGGCTTACAGTGAAGCACTGGTGGCACTTGGGCTGGCAAACCCAGAGCCCTTCACAAATTTATTGGATGGATCAAAGTTTGTTACTACCCTGCCACATACTGTGTACTCTCAGATGCAGTCCCGTTTTTTGGATGTAGACCAAAGGGAAACAATGTAATAAATTAAACATGATTTAAATTTGAATGACTCTCAAGTGCAGAGGATGACACTCTTCAAATCAAGACACCTTGAACTTCTAGATATGCCTGGCTTATGGGTTGCTATAAAGTTGTTGTTGCTATCATGTCAAGACCACTGTGAAAGTATTGGCCTCTGCATTTATTGGCATGCAGAGCTTTCACTGCATGTCTTAGTGGCAGTAAGTGGAATGATAACGGATATTTTTGATCCCACCTAAGACAAAAGTTGCACTGAGCTGGGAGTTTTACATACCAGTTTCACACATCACCTTCACACACTAAGAAAAACAAAACACTTACTCTCTACAGCTAGAAGACAGGTGTAAAAACTGATAGGTGGGTAAGGTGAGTTTCCAAGGTTATTTCAGTGCCAGAGCTGAAGTTTCTAACAAGTTATATCTCATGTCTAAATATCCTTTAGGTTAAGCCCCTCAGTGCTGCTGACAGCAGGTACATTAGATAAATCAGAGTATTCAGAAGGAAGAAAATTACTTTAACAAGATAAAAGGTTCTGCGTACTCCTATTATGGAAAGAATTAAGAAAATAATTGTTCTTAGATAGCATCTATATAATGTTTATATCTCTTAGAATTAACACAGGAATATGATATATTCTCATTTTATGTCAAGCTATCCATGTCTCAGGAGTAAGTTTTTCCCTTCCACATGGAAGTTGAAGGTTGTGAGGTCTGTCCTTAGACTGTAAGAGTTTTGGGGTATAACAGGTCTTTGTTCTTTATTTGCAAGTCATGGTCAGATACTTAGCCACAACAGGGATGCCTAAGCACTAGCTCCACGTGAAAGAATAAATGTTCTCCCTTCTGGGTTCCTAAAAAGATTTTGTATTGGCTCATATGCACAATTATGCACCCATATTTTGGTATTAAACATCTTTGAAACTGCAAATTTGTGTCTACTGATTTTATAGTGGATCATCAGGGACGCAAAGAGCTATGTGTAAGTGAATTATTATAATATTAATAGCAAAACTGTTCATTCACATCATGAGAAGCCCTAGCTCATGGTCATTATTAATGACAGAAGTTTGCAGCTGAGTTGTAACTAAAACAAGAGAGACAAATTTTTTCAGTGCTACCTATCTAGAATTAAATAGCATCTTAGTATTGTAACACAGAGACAAGCTGGCAAATGAAGAGTTATACATTAAAAATGCACATTCATATACATTTAGAATTCAGTGTGCCATGCACTCACAGAAAATTTCCACCTAGGATCTTTAAAAAGCAGGAAAAATGGTTTTGCAAATTATTTTCCAGTGTTATGGTGAAAAGCTTTACAGTTATTTCATAAAAGCCCATTTTATTTCTTTGTTTACTTATTCCTTACACTCCTTTAATGCCAAATGGCATTTTTCTTTACTAATAGCACTGTAGTTCAAAAGACCATGAACAGCAGTAAACTTATTAAAAATTTAAAAAGGCCTCTAAGGTAAAATAACAAGAGATGCTTGACTATGCTATCAATGATTTTGGAGTTGGTTGTGGTGGGGGTTTTTTATATTATTTTTCCTTAAACTAATTTATTTTCAGGGCACTTGCAATATTCAAACCAGAGGACATGGAGAATAGGTTTTCAGGCCAGAGGGGATATATTTCTTAAGAAAAAAATAGGAACTGAATGAAAAAAAAAAAAAAAGAAGAGAAAGAATAATTATGGTTTAAGCTTCCCTCTTTTGGACAGTTGCTGTTGTTGTGGCTAAGCAACCAACACAGGTAATCACCAATGAGATTTCAGTCATTGTATAATTGCTTAAGTTCAACTTAAAAAGCTGAAGCACTCAAAACAGTCAAAGAATTAAAATAAGGCCTGGGAATAAGAAGTGACATCCTACACATTCATATGATTTAAAGAAAAAATAAGTTTGCATCTACAGTGTTGAGCTTTATGATGCAAATGTTTACGTTGCTGTTTTACTCCTGGGAAGAAGGAAGCCCCACGCATTCTAATAAGAACACTGAAGTCTAAACAGCAATCTATATACTCAGAGAATTTATTCATACCAGATAATGTTTTTGGTACCAACTTAATCCCAAAACTTACTTTAAAAAGAAGAATCAGCTCTCTAACTGGTAAAAAATATTATATGTATTACAGTCCAGAAACTTATTATTTATGAGCCCAAACACAAAAGATTGCATCTGGTAAGAAAAATTTTGTTTAGCTAGTAAAAGAGCAAATTGCTGTTGAATCACTGATGCAAAAGCAACCAGGGAAGCACAAATCATTTGTTTAACATAATTCTAACTTACCTGTGATCTGAACTGCAGTATTTTTTGCAATATAGTCCAAATAAATGGTTTGTGCTTGGGTTCAACAGGTGGCAACTAGCTAAAAATCATATCTTGAAGTTTACAATACAGAAAGAAGTAAGACAAGGCATTTGCATGAGTAAAGGTGAAGTGTGCCAAGAGTTAATAAAAATCTAGATATAAAGGATGCGTATGTCCTGTTCCTAATGCTTCTAGATAAAAAAGATTTATCTGATCACAGCAATGTTTACTGTTTCTTTTAGTGAAGGCATAAATCTTTGCACCTGCTCATTAATGTGCTCAAAATTTTTTGCCCTTTCTGCTTAAAATGTAGATAATATTACCCAGAGGCTGTAATGTAATATTTAATTAAGTTATTTACTTTGACTCTGAAATTGCGAACTGTCTAAATTATAACCCTCTAGTCAGTACTTAAGCAGTAAAAATTTAAATTTAGTAGTCATTTTATGCATACCTTATATACTAGGAATTAATTTCATAATTCCTTGGTGATGATGAAGATATTTAGATTGTCTCTGACCAGTGTCCATAAAGGTGTTTGATTTTGTCATCATGGGGAGAGAAGGGGAGGTGATCAGTACACAGTATCATATGTTCATCCCCATTTTCCGGTCTTTGCTCCACTCAATTGTCTTCTTTCAGTGACAATTTCTTCTTTCTCTTTAGGCTTGATGAATTATTTCACTCTGATGAAAAAAAGAAAAAAAATAATCATGGTGAACCAGACTTTATCAAAATAAGTTTAATTCTGCCTTAGAGTGACACCATGAAAAGAAAAAAAAGGGGGGGAAAGCCCTTAATAGGTCTGTTGATCAAAACCAAAGTAGACTGATTTTACTGCATATTTATTTTATTACACTGACACACAGTAAAATTGTCTGGATCCCTTAACTGTTTATTTCTGGACCTTCTATTTCTTTTACATTCAGATTTAACTTTGACTTTACAGAATTTGTGCTATTTGTTTATGAGACAACTATAGCATTAACTTTTTTTTTTTAATCTTAAATTGTATTTTTGAATGTTGACTTTCATTTTATTCCATTTTATCATTTTTACCTTTTTGTGTGTGTGTGTGTGTTTGTCTCCAGAGGTCTACAGAGTGAAAAATTTCTTTTCAAATCTTTGTTGAATAAATGTGTTAGTCTAGCCACTGCCTGGTTCAGAATTCTTAGTGCACTTTTAATCATGTTAGAAATAAATCTAACTGCCCCATTATAAACCATTTCAAGATCACACAGTTTTGTAGCTGAGAACAGAATAATATCATAATCTGAATAAAAGAAATGCCGAGACAAAATGTATGTAACATACTAAACTGAGTATACAATAAGAGTTTCCAGAAGATGTTAGGCACACTGTGTGAATTCATGAAAGCCAATGCAGAATAAATCTGTGACCTTTTCATTTATCCATACCTTTCCCCTTTCAAAAACCTACTGAACTTTGGGGAATAGTTAAATTTACAATATCTGAGTATGGGGAACTTAAATTTTTCCTCTAAGAAGGAAAAATTTTAAGCTTACTAAATGGAGTTACAGGCATAGAAAACATTCCTGCCCCAGAAAAAAAGGACAAAAGAAAGAAATGGGTCAGAACATCAACTGATGTAACTTCAGGTGTGATTCCATTTAAATGGGTGACAGACATCAGTTTTAAGGTGAAAAAAGCGTTGTTAGACCATCCTACTCTGACCTCCTGCATAAAGTGGGCCAGAAAATTCCATCCAGTAAACTCCTGCTGAGCTGACAGATCTCTTGATTTACTCAAGAAGAGGATTTAGCTCTCCACTTTTTGAAAGACCAGTAGATTTTCTCCCAAAGAGGTAGATTTTCATGAGGCGGCTGCAGTATTTGATCCAGTATTTGATTTGCAAAAAATACTTACAGTTTTGATCTGTGGTGACTGTGAAGGTGCCAATATCCCATGCCGGCCTCTTAAGGCATTGGTTCACTGCAAAAGTGAGAAGGGCAGTGCTTCAAAGAAAATGAAAACCTTTTCGGAATTCCCAGCTGACAGCGACAAATGTCTAGATGACAAGGTAAAACAGCAGGTGTCTTTGTTATTGAATATAAAGAAAGGTCACATATGGGATGAGTTTCTGATTTTTAAGAGAATTTTAACTGGCACCATGTAATAAAACATCAGAAACAAGGAATAAAGAAGCCTAGTCATGTATAGAAGTAGAGACATCACCTTCTAAATGACACGAGCACTAGACACGGACACAAAAGCAGAATGAAGAGATATAGCATTTTTTTCTTGAGAGATGAGATAGCCTTCCATGAAAGAATTTGTTTTCTCAGTGGTTGGATCTTCTAAGCTTAAGATCAGTCTCTTTTAAATTTTTTTCTTTGCATGGTAGAATTCACAATAAGCAGAAAGTGCCATTGGCTTCAGATAAATGTGTGCTTCGTGTTTAAATAGACATAATAAAGGTGGTTGGCTTGAAAATGGAATATTTGTAGTGGTGAAAGTCAAAAGTCATTGATTCACTTCAGTGAAGTGACAGCCAGAGGAAGGAGAGGTTAGCTTGCAAATGAGAAACCTACTTATTCAAATTATCTTCATTCTGTTACCTTGGTGAAGTTACTCTGAACCAACTGAAATAATTGTAGCTAATTTTGATGAAAGTAGACTTAGGATTTTGGAATTATAATAATCTGGAAATAATGCTGCAATGGCCTTGAAGGGCAGGGTGGACAGAAGAAGCCAATGACAGGAATGGATGAACTAGATTTTAGTAGGAGCTGCGCACTTATGAATAGTCCATTAAGAGCTGAAGCCTACCAGACAGCTTTAGACTGCATTTTGGCAGAGCTGCCAAACAAAATAAGAGACAATTCTAATTTTTTTGTAATCCGGCACATTGAAAACAACCCATAGGTTATTCAGGGACCAGGTAGGAACCTGTCTGGTTGCTGCTTGCTCCAGCTGGCTGTCACATGGAGCTGCTACTGGAGCAGTAATACATCTGGATGGGTTTGAAGCCAAAAGGAACACTGTCAGCCCCAACAGCACTTCTCAGTGTATTTGGAATTGAATGCACATCTCCCAGAACCTAGAAGAACGTCGTGACCATCCAGCTATTGGACTGAGGCAATGATATGACTGCCCAGCAGAGACAGCACTCTGGCAGACACTTCTGGCTAAAGCAAGTTTCCCTCAGAAATGATGAATTCTGCATTGTGTTCACTGAACAAATGCAGAGGGATTTCTATTCTGTCCAATTTATTTTATGTTTGAAGATATTTTCCAATTCCTATGAATAATTCTTGGCTAGGAGCTCTTTCATAAACAACTTATTGCGAGGGCTGAAAAAGCAGTGGGATATTCTCTGCTTGTTGAAGTCAGCTTTAGTCCATGGTCTGTGGGTTACACAGAACTCTACTGATTTAGGTTAGCTCAAAGTTTAGCCTGACACATTTTGATAGCCCACAAGTCCAATATCTAATTCTGATGCCTCGTTGAATAAACAGACCTCTTAGAATGAGACCTCAGATGTCAAGTACTATCTGGGTGTTCATTTGCCTGCAATAACCAGCCACATCTATTTAGGTATGACAGTAAGTAAGCCTTAAAGGGATGCGCAGATGCTGATGTGATTTCATTTAAAATAGTGGTATATCTAATCACTAAATTTGCTGCTTTCGTATCTAATCAGACTGTATTAGAAAGGGTTGGGGAAACAGGTAAAATTCCTGTATGCAAAATTATTTAAAACACAGGGCAGAGGGAAGAACCTTTGGGTAATTAGATTTTTCCATTTTTTTCCCCCAGTATTTCAATAATGCTGAGAAATAAGTGATTTCTGCAATGGAGGGCTCAAAGAGCTCACTAGCCATCCTTCTGGGCAGGAAGGGGCTTTGAAAAACAGAAGTACCCTTGGGGCAGCCACAACCTGCTGCCACGTACCACAGACTCCTGTCTCTCTTTACATGCAGCGGGGATGTGTCACTGTGTGCCCACAATTTATTATATTCGCATTGCAAAGGACCACTAAAGTCACTATAATTACAGGACCGCTTTATATGCTCTGCTTATAGCTGTGTTTATAGTTGCAATGCTGCTTGCTAGGGGGTGACAGAAAAAGCTGGATTGTGGTGGGCAGCATCTCCCCTACTCACGCCTATGCGAAGGGTGCACTGATGGAAAAGGTGTTGCCCTGCACCAGTAAATGCACCACAGCGAGCCCGTGTGCTCTGCTGGGCTGCCTTTGGGCACATACCATAGTGAAACGGAGTAGGTTTTATCCCATCGCCTTTGACAAATTCCCATTTTGACATCGTGAAATTGGACTGGCAGCCCCTGTGCCTCGTTTCAGACCAGCCAGCCAGGCTGTCACTCACACTTCCCACTGCCTCCATGCGCAGAGGGTCCCTGGGGTGCAGGCTGGCGGGGGCGACCAGCACATCACTGGGCTGCCAGCACTGCCAGCAGGGAAAATCCCTGCGACCGAGGCACAGGGGAGAGGTCTCACCACCGCTTTAATCTCTCTTAAGCACAGCTGACCTGACACAGCCCAGAGGAAGGGAAGAGTTAGCAATGCAGAGATGACTTATGGTCCTGCAAACAATGGAAAAGTAATAAAGGATAAAGAATAACATGGCATAAGCTCTTTTTCCTTCCTGCAAAGCCTGGCACTGGATTTGTGGGCGCCAGTCCCTCCTCCTCCCACTCCTTTGCTCTCTTGCACTACAGCTATCTGAGCCCTGGGTTGTGTGCTGGTGACACACTTTTTGCACCTGGTCTGAAGTCCGATGGCTGTCCCACCTTGGTGCCACTTGTAGAAGTGGATTTTGGGCAGTTGTCCCTAGATGATGACCCTGAATCTTTTCATGACTAATTGCCTGATGGATGTGATCATACTTTTACTCACTTTTTACTCTTGTTTGTTTGTTTGTTTGTTTGTTTTTAGCAATAGTGCCTGGGCTGGTTGGGATAGATAAACACATGTAAAAATCTCCTTTTCTCATAACTGCCTCTTGAAAAAAACCTGGAACACAAGTGAAAAGCACATCCTTAACCTGACGTTTTGTGAAAGGCAATCTGTCAGGTCTTTAACTGGACATCCTGATGGCAGGAGGCAGAGGAATGACATTTAATGCTGTCATCCCACAGACCTAAGGTGCGTGAGAATTTTATTTAGGGTTTTCTTTAATGACTTCAAGATTGCTTATTCTTTCCTTGTCACTCCATCACAGCTGAGGGCCCACCTACGATATTCTAGCACTGCTTCTGCATTAAAGTCATAAGTTACTAGTTCTCAGCTTTCCTAAGCAGACACAGGGCTGAAACCTTCCATTTATCCCCACTTACTCCTTGTTTTTTTCACTTAGCATTATCTTTCTTCTTCATAAACACATAAGGGCTATAATTGTGTATTTGAACTTTCACTACCTTCATATATTTGCTTCCTTTCTGCTGAACTGCTCTACTAGGGGTGGGTCAGCCCAACAATGAGAAAGCCAGCGCCCATAACTGGTAATGATTACAGCAGTTCTCTGTGACAGTGTTAACAAATGACCTCATTGCATCTAGAAGAATTCTTCTCAGCTGTATTCCTTGTTCTCATAGGAACAGGCATCCTGTATTGCCTACCAAGTATATGGACAAACTAAATTCATCTCAGAATAAAATTCACATTTATACTTAGTTCACTAGATTTAAGAACATGACACTACCTATTGGAAATCTGTCTTTTCTTCTGAAAAAAAAAAAAATCTCCTAGTACTGCTCTGAAACATACTGTATGGAAAACTATTTTCTCATTTGATAATGAGTCTTATCACTTAAAAGTCAGGTCATGAGTTTTAGATTTAAGTGTCCACTTTCAGACAGCTAAACAAACATATCTTGCTTTTCAGGGATGCTCACCAACAATTCCTCTGTTGATTTAATTAAGCATTGTGGTACTTAGCAGCTCTGAAGAATTCAGGTCTACCTTAATTTGGCTGTATAGTGGTGTCTAGCTCTAGGCATCCAAAGAATAAAAAAAATTATGTTAGCTTTAAAAACTCAGTAAAAAAAGTCAAAGTAACAGTTTTGGCCAACCCCCCTCATTCACATTTCCAGTGAGCATTTAACATGGTCTGAAAGTTAACCACTATTAAGAAGAAGGAGACCTAGGGGAGCAATACTGCACTGGCAAGGTGATAAACTACTGGCAGTATAATCAGACTGTTACAGCACAAAATTGAGAATGTGGAAATACAGGTTCTAATCTTGACCTGATGTGTGGCTTTGGCAAAGTAATTTCAGTCCCTCCTTTCAGTTTACTAGCTAATAAATAGAGAACAGTAAATTATTCTGAGGATGCTGTGATATCTAATTAATTTTGGTCAAGCAAGCATTTTGAAAACTGACCATACTAAGCACAATTTTCTACTACTATGAGCAGAAGTAAAAGGGAAATCAATTAGGTATGAGGTGTCTCTTGGGGGACACAGGTGGAGCACCTGTATTCTTCAGCAGGCTTCTGGTACACAAGTCTTTCCGCTTCAAGCTTCAAATATATTCAGGCTCTTACATATAACCTGTCTCAACTGGAATTCGTCAAATAATGGACACCTTTGTGGATCTAAGTATCCAGTTCAAAAAGAAATAAAAGGTCCTCCATACCTTCCTCATAGTGTTGCTCTGACACATTAAAACCTGAGGGGTTTTCTAACACAGCAGACTATGTCTGTACACTCTCTAGCTTTTATCTCTGTGTTTTAATATTAAAAAAAAAATCAGCTTTGGGTTTTTGCAAACTTTTTTAACCTCTGTGGAACAGCAGAAAAAATCTGCTGCCTGTAACATGCAAAAGGATGGGAGCGTTTACATTGTGGCTATAATTTAAATGTTTGGATACCTGGGCTTTAGAACCAGTGCTGAGAAAAAAGGAGGGGAAGTCCTCACTTATTATTCTTTCAGCATCTCTGTTTGAAGGTTTGCATTTTGGAGACTATCAGGACATCACAAAGGTCATCAGCCTCATTATAATTAAAGCTGAGCTTCTGTAAGTTGAACAAGAAATCCACTCAAAACTGTGCATTTTCTAAATCTGTAGAAAACAGATTTTAAGCATTTTCTGTTTGAGATATGATCTTCACAGTTTGGTTGTTTTTTTTACAAGAGCTCTGTATTCATTGTCATATCCTCGTGATTACTTGCCTGGTTTTGCCTAGTCTGCCCGCTAAACGATGTATGCTGCCTAAGGTCTTTAGACAGCCCCCTTGCCACTCAAAAGGTTAACACAAGCATCTTCTTGTGTTTCCAAAACCACATAATGGTATTTTCCTATCATGACTACGCTTCAGTGAAATAATTTTAGTTCTAGGGATGATTCTAGTGGTATAATACTCTTCAAAATTTACAGACTTGACATACAGGAAATAAATTCTGACAGCCTCACATGTGAGGCACAGGCTCATATACATGATCACTGTATTCTTGGGAGTGGAGGTGCTGAATATACAAGTGTGTTAATTGGCTAAGTCAAAACTTTCGTTATTGCTCCACTGATGGCTTACCTCCAACAGTAATCACTCCTCGTTAGAAAGTTAAAGCATATTTTAAGCATGACATTTGAAAAGCCAGTGGTGTTAAACTAGACCTCCAGGTAGAAGAAGGACCATTAAAGTCATACAGAAAATGCAGATTTTAACCTGTGTCACAGACAAAAATAGACAGATTTCATTTTGAGAGAAGCTTTTTTGAATATGACAAGGAAATAATTTAATTAAATTAAGTACTTGTTTAAATTTGGACAAACTATTTAAACGATGGGGGAAATGCATGGTTAACTGATACCATCTATAGTAATCTCTAAGCTTGATTTCAAGCTGGAGTTTAAGTGAGAATGTCAAAATAGAGGAAAAGAGCAGTTTCTCTAGGTATTTCAGCTGTATCAAACCCAAAAACTAGAACTCATGTGAAAATGTTTATTTACATGCCAGCCTTGCTATTTGATATTAGTGATCTGGATCATTCAGGTACACAGAGAAATTTATAGTTATTTACCTTTGTCCAAGTCTTTTGATAGCTGTGATATTTGCAACACTTTCTGACTGCATATTTTTACTACATTTCATTTAAAAAAAAAAATCAGAACCATTGCAATAATTCGTCTGCATTTTGGCAATGTTGAGTCTCAGGCTAGAGGGTCTTGAGTGCCCTCTCCTCTTATGGTTGAGTCTTCAAAAGAGGTAGGAATGAAATGCTACAGAAAGGGGTATCATCCTAATGAAAATTAAAAGAAGACTGTAACACAGCCAGTTACCTTTGTGAGGAAGTGTGTGCACTGGAAACACTCCATCCGACTAAGCTGCAAAGATGAAAAGCTCTGCCCAGTCTGACGACTTCTGTTGTGCTTCATTAGAACGCACAAGGGAAAAGAACCTCCATGTTTAAGTAAGTCCAGCATCCATTATTGTGGGCCACTATATCACAAAATGGTCCTAATAAACTAAACACCCTCCTCAGAGCATGTTACTTTCAATGAAAGGATGTTTTAGGACCTTACCGCTATAATAATTAGAAACTTTTCACCCATCTCCAGCCTGCACTTACCTGTGACCAGTTCATATCCACATAAAGTTCTTCAAGCCGTAGTGCACTCTCTTTTATATCCTCTGCTCAAATCTACATCCTTAAATTAAATATGCCAGGCACTTTTAGTCTCATCTTCAAAGGAAGGTTCTCTATTCTACTTTTGAATAAGGGAAAAGTTTTCAATAGTTTTTGAGGCACAAAAGTAACAGTACTGCAATTCTGTGGCCAGTGCCCCATGTTCCCTGCTGTTCTTTCTCACTTCATTGTGCCCCTTTCAACTCCCAGGAATCAGATTCTGTTATCCTTCCCCTTGAGGCATTAAAGAGACATTTAACTTGTGGTATTTTGTCCATATACACTGCAAACAAGTCAACTTTCAACAAACCAGCCTCCAAGCTCGTTACACGTGGAGTCTTTCGCAAGTCTTTGGGCCACTGCTTCATGGGTATTTTCTGCATACACTCCAGCATTTAGACATTCTTCAAATAATACAGACTCTCAGAATATAAAAATATTTCAGTATCAATCCATCCAATGCTGTAGGTAGAGAAAATCTACCTCTGTACACTCCTCTACCCAGTTCATATACTAGAAGATCACATTTAGTCTTCTCACTGTGGCCCCTAGCACTTTCTTGGAGTCACATCATGGGAGGAGACATTTTTCAACTCTATCAAATGCCTGACTTTCTGTCCTAAGTACGTACTTTCAGCTTTAATCGTATTAAAACATATTTTATTTGAATGGAACAAGTAACCTCATTCTCTATATGTAATTAGCTTACCATATTTTTGTATTCTGCAATTAATCAGTGGTTGAGTTTATATTTATGGTATCCAGATGATCCATGAAAATGTTCAACAGTTTAGACAGGCTGTCAATTCCCAACATAAACCCTAGCAACATCCCCAAATTCACTATTGACAGCTTTTATTAATTTGTTAGGTACATGACTTTTATCCATTGTAACATATATCTTATTTATTCTGTGTAGGAGCATTAACTACATTCCCTTTTAGTACAAATAACTTCATGAGAAGGAACCATTCTGCTGAAAGAATAAAATCAGATTTGTTTAACAAGACTTATTTTCTGTTGACTAATTTTGACTCCTGTCATTTAGCTCTGTCTCAGCTGACAGTGTATCAGGGGAATGTTCTCTGGTTGTTGCTAACAAAAGTAGTTTTTACCACTGCTGCTTCTTATTTATGGCTTGTACACAATAAAAACTTAGTTAGCTTCAGCTGTAGCTGAATAGAGAGTCCAGTCTTCAGCCAGCTCTTAACAGAATGGTATGACCCCACTTTGAAACAAGAACCTAGGCATAAATGCTTTCTGCCTCCAAAATGCTAATATCAGTGTCCAGATGGAAGCCAGGCATCTTATTAAGGAGAGCATTTTTAAACATTGGGCTCCAAAACCTAGTTTTAAACAAGAAAACTTTGCATTTAATCTGCCTATATTATATTAGCATAACTGAAATTCATTTGTGGTCTCACTGTATTGATCTTTGTGCCAAAATTTTCATTCAAGCAAAGAACAGGTTCATTTGCAGCTGCAGCTCTCTCCCCTGCTGCTTCACAACAATGTTAAATAGAGCCTTTATGCCACCCTCCTTGAATATATTTTTCAGGTGGCTGTTAATCACCCTTTAGCTCTGAAGCAACATGGCAGGAAAAGAAAGGTCACTGGAAGGTTTCCTCTTTCTTCCTTTCTTTTCCTTTTTTTTTTTTTTTTTTAAAGTCCTTGCCACCAGTGACTAAGACAAAACTGATATTTAGAATTTTATTTCAGTTTTTGTGGCAGAGATAAGAAATTTTGGGGTTTGGAGAAATGTTCCTCTCCCACTTCCCTCCACCCCTACCCCCTTCAAAGAAAAGCTTTAGGTATTGTCTGAAATTGCAATCCAGCCTCCACCCATCAGCTAGTCACCTTGCACTGAGATGTATAGCACAGCTTTTTATGGTCAGATACGATCATCTGGATCATCTGTCTGCCTCCTAGCTCTCTCCTTCCAAAGAACATCCCTCTGGTTTTGATGGTATCACACGTGTTTTATCTCAGTGGTCCCGGTATATGAAGTTATCTGGCTCAGTTTACATCATTATTTTACCATCATTATTTAGGGCTCCACCAGGAGCACCAGCTCATCAGGAGTGTTCCCACATTGGACTGCTCAGTCAACCTGGATTCAAAGCCTGTCTTCCTCTATAGCAATGCAAACCTGGGGGACCAAAATCATCAGCCATATATGAGATGTGAATGGGTAGGTAGACCTGTCCTTTTAACAGTGCTATGAAGACTTTAGGGTCCATGGAATAAGAAGAAAGAATCAACTTAATGGCAAGAAGCTGTTGCCTCATTGTTAGGGGATAGAGAGAGGGAGCAAGTTATGAAAGTCAGTCCCATAGGGGCTTTGCTGTCAAAGTGAGGTTATTATCACCAGATTTTTTTCCTAAAGTGCAAGACTTGCCCAGTTCATTGCAAAAAAAAAAAAAAAAAAGAATCATTGAATGAATCAGATTGAGCGGAAGCCCTGAAGGTCCTCTGGGCCCACCCCATGCTCAGAGAAGGGCTGGCATCAGATGTAGATTGCTCCCCCAGTTTATTATCACCCACCAACTTGCTTAGGCTGCTGCCTAATGATGATGGGACACATCAACCCACTCACCAATGAAGACATTAAACAACCTCAGCCCCAGTGCCAAGCCCCGAGTAGCAGCAATGGAAGAGGAAGCAGAAGTTTGCTTTCTCCCATTGTCTTCAGCAGAGGACTCACCAGGACTAGAGGAGACCTCCATCCAAAGCCTTTCTCAAGTGAGAGGTGCTAAACCTATAGTGGTAGATCCAGCTTCTTTAAACTGCATAAACTCAACACCTTTTCTTGAGGGTTAGAGTATTCATGGTGAATTATTGAACCAGAGAAAAAACGGAAACCTGAAAGCTTTTCTTATCTTGTGGCTACAGTATAGGAAACAGTATACTGAAACTAATTTGAGCTATATAGTATATTAAGCATACAAGAGGCCTTCTATGCATTTGCAAGTTTAATCCAAAGATAAATGACTTAATTTGTTCTCATAAAATTAATTTTGATGAGCAGCTACATTCTCCTAATACTGATTCCATTGGTACTAATATTTATATAATACTTGGAGATCCATGGATAAAAAAGAAAATTATTATTGTGGTCTTAAAACCCAATTTTCAGAAAAGCCTATTCCTCTAAAATCATAAGTATTAGATCTGTGAAATAAGCAGAAGTAATTTTTGTCTTGATTTCCAGAATAGTTCCACTGAAATCAATCTCTGTGACTACGTGCATGCTTAAGAAAAAAAGCCACGCTAGTGCTCTGCTGAAGAGAAGCTAAATTACCAAAAAAGCACAGTTTAGATGCTCAGCGTACTAATGCAGCACTAAATCCAGTACAGTTCACTCCAGGGGAAGAAAGCATTTCCTAGTTATCACCAAAATTACACATGTCCCCTGGGAGACAAGTTCTAGTTCTGACTTGACTTAAAACAAATATTCATTACTTTGTATTAGGTCTTACAATAAATGAGCCTTCAGTGGAGAAGTATCTTCAGATAATATAACCCATGACTATAGAGTTCCTCAGGCATCATGCTGTAGTTCAGACATAGAAGCAACTATGCTAAATTAACCCTTTGCTTTAGAATTTGTGTATATGCGCACATGTGTTCAGCCGCATATTTTATTGGTTTTTTTAAGAACATAAAAATAAGCGAACCTTTTAACTCCAACTTAGGCTTCAAACTTCTACAGCTTTTTTGATAATAAGCTTTACAAAAATCGGTATTAATATCAATGTGACTTAAGATATGAAGCACTATTAATACTGTATTTAGGTTAGGTTGCTAACCTTGTCCACCTGAACAGCCGAGACATCGACTCTGGCCAGGAAAATGTACTACTTCACCTGGAAACACCATGCTGTAATAACTCCTGCTGGAAGACTTGTGAAGACCTCCCTGCACACTGCACCATGAGATGTGAGACACAAATCTACATTTGGAGTACTGCCAAAGCCAGATCAGGAGAAACACATACTTTCACCACAGTGCTGGAAGACTTCTTTAGCAATACCCACTTCATCTACTTTTAGAGCATCTTGACATGTAAACTCTCTCTACAGTCATTGGGGAGAAACAGGCATCTGCAAGGCACAATTAGTTTATCTTGGGATAACTCATGCACTACAGCCCAACAGCCTCTAAAAGGTATTTCTGCTGGTTACAAATACCTTAACTTGTCATTCCCTTGTAGTTTAGTTCCTAGCATCCCACAGGTATAATATGAGTAGGCTGAGTAAAAAGGATCCACATCTTCTACATCTCCTATTATAACATCACTGTCAAGCCAACATTAGGCTTTCTGCAGTCCAGCCTCAAAAAAAAAAGAGTCTGGCAGCACTGAAAACAGCTGAGCAATATTTGGGGAATATCTGGAGCTGCGCCATATATGTTCCAGCTGCCTGTGATGAAAAACAGGCTTTAATAAAACTGTTTGACACTGTCAGACAGTTTTTTGGTTGATGTGATCATAGTAAATATGATGAAAGAGACCATCAAACCAGTTAAAAAGATCGCAAAGGTTAAATACAGAGAAAGAGACAGATATGTATCCCAGTTGTGTACCATTTGCATTGTAACTAAATGGTTTTAGAGGAAATGAACCCATCTGAATAAAAAAAACCACAAACACTAAGTAAGGAATATTCAGAAACACATTCATACAGTTGGACAAAACCCACTTTTCCTAGGTTTAAGTTATTTTTGTGCATGTTCATCTCCCCAAATTATTACACAGATCAAAATTTCAAATAAACCACTAGCTCATTTGTTCCAAAAATATTTTGGTTTGGTTTAGCTCAAATGTTCAATTTCACCTTGACTACTCTTTCAGTTTTAGTTTTACCAGAATTATTAGAAGCTTGTTTATCAGAAAATTCCTCCAGTCTTGCCAATCTCTATCCATTTTGAGTCAAAAAAGAGGCCTAGCTTTCTTCATGCTTTTGCTCTCTTGATCAGGAATAGCTGCAACATCACAGTGGGGACAGGCCAGTACATAAGAGACCTAGGTGGAGAAAGTTTCTTTTGATATAGTTTCTATAATACACAAGAGGATGCTCGGCAGCTGCCTGTTATGTGGAGGAGGATATTAACTATTCTGTATGTGTTCTGGTCCCTTGCTCACGGATGTGCGCACATCCACACTCACAGATCTTGCCTTGACTCACAGTCCTGAAGACCTGTTCCCTGTAATGATAGACGCAGGCGGTAGCACAATCTAGGTTGCACCTTAGCTACCAGCAACATTTAAAGTATCTGTCTTTTCCTTGATGCCGTGGGACTGCCCTCTAATGCAGGCAGTCTGAAAGCAATAATTTTCTCTATCAGATGAAAAGCCACTCAAAGAAAGAAAGGCTAAAAATTAAGATCATTATGCTCCACCTTTTATGGAAAGTCTAGGAGGATGATACAGTGAGGGCTGTGAATTTAAGAGCATGATTCTTTCAATCAAAATAAAGTGATACAGCAACCCATCATCTCAGATTCTCTTTTTAAAGCTTCACAACTGCCTTTAAACCTTAAGGATCAAAAGCAATTGTATTATCTTCCTGTTAAAGAAAAGTAAAGCAATTTAGTCTTTGATGTTTAATCTTGTGCTGTCTTTCCACCTGCCTGTGGGCACGATCCTGTAAGGTGTCAGCAGCCTCCCAAGTTGCCTGTAACACTTATCAGGGCTGGGCTGGCTCACGTCTGTCTTTCTTGAAGTCAGAATATGGAATTCCTCCTCTTCATCAGCTTTGTGGTGCAGACGATAGACAGGCACTCCAAAGTCATGTCCTGTGGATACCTGTGTCACCCATGATAATGTCACTCCCTGTGACCTGATTTCCCAATCATAAGTGCTAGAGATGGGGTTATTCAGTTATTTAAGATGCAACTCTTCAAGGCAGAGAATGCACCGCACAGGAACCTCTTTGCTGGCCTAAACCAGTTTCCTTTCTCTCTCCCTCTTTCAAGAAATGCAGTTCTTGAAAATAACCCTTTTGCTTTTCCCTACCAATATGAACATAGAGATTAAAGGCACACCAATTGCTTGTTCTTTCTTTTGTGTGTGTGACTCATGCTACTTCAAATCAAAGAGCACCTAGACATAAACCAATCCTTCAAGGACCAACCTAAACACATAGAACTTCAGAGTGCATATATGCTTTTATAATTGTATATATAGAATTCCAATAAATACATACTGAACAAAAGTAAAATTTGATCCCCTCCTCTAACCAGCAACACCCTGTCAGGCAAGGACACATATATGGGCTTGTTAATTCAATTTCACTTTCCTGCATACTTCAACAGGTTAAAAAAACCAGGCTCCTGTAATATATACGTACATCAAGATACACTTGATTTATTCATTCCTCTTGCACTCATGGAAAATTACATTCAGTAACCGTATTGACTTAAGGCAGCTTGTAAGAAATCGAGGAATTTGTTCTGAATTACTGTCTTTTCCAAGTGATATTGCTTTCACCCATGGAAGACCCAGCACTTTTAATATCTGCCTCAAATTGCCCTATCCCTGTTACAGGCAAAGATGAAGAAGATCATAGAGCAAGATCCTGTTGGAGGAGGGGACAAATCACTCAAATTCATTTGCAACAATTTGGGGGGGTTCTGCAACAAAAGTCAGTCTTTTTTATTCCTCATAAAAAAAAGTGTATTTATTTTAGCTGTGTGTAATGTTAGCCAAAAAGTTTGCACAAAAAGCAGGAAAAAAATCTGTCTTTCAAGGCAATGTATTTGTTAAGGACTGATCCCACCACTTTTGCCCAGCATCACCATAGGTGGTGGTGGTGGTGGGTGTTTCCCCATAGAAATATCATCATTTCCACAGTGGTTCACATTCCCGTGGCAGATTCAATGATGTTTAAACTAGTTGCTAGATAGGATACACTTCTGAGATTAGAGACTGTGAGAGGGCCACCTGAGAATACTTGAACTGGCTGGGGCACCCTGCTGAAATTTGGTCATATTTGTAACATAGAAGCATCATGTATGGAGACTAAATTTAAATCAGAGCTTTTAAGAAGTTTAATAGTTGCATGACTACTTAGTGACCCTCTACTGTTCTTTTGTTTCATGCCTAAACTAGAAGATGAGACTATTACCTCTCTGTTCAGGTCCTATATTCAAGAATCTTAGTGGAAGATCATCTAGACTGTGAATATATGTAGGACTGAGTTAGAAAAAACGCAAGATTTCAGCTTTTTCATGCCTTAGATGTTAGACAAGAATTTTGAAGAACTAGATGTTAGATTCAGATGCATACTGTGGCCATCCAGAACTAAAAACCTTTATAGATGTACTCACAGCTTTCCTCATTTTGCCATCTTTTTTTACTGTAATGCAGAATTTGATTAAATATTGGATTTCACATGGGGCAAAATCTGGGCTATGTAAAAAAATCAGTGGAGGTTTTGCTATAGACCTCATGAGGTTTCAGAAATTGCCAAATTTAATGATTTCCTCATTAAGAACACACTATTTTTGGTACCTTTAGAGTTTCATCTCTCAGGAGCCAGAGGGCTGTGAGAGTTCTCTCTTTCCAATATACATACAGTACACACAGATGCAGGTAAAGCTTAGAAATGTGAACACTTAGAAATGTGAATACTACAGAGCTGAAACCAGATAAAATGAACACTAACTGTATGATCTTTCAAACAAAATATCACCACAGCCTTAAGACTTGTAAGCCAGTCTCATGGCAACTCAGGACCTGGCAACAGAGAATACATTCAATATGTAAAAAATATTCCATTTTATGTGAAATAACTGGAAGGTTTGGATGATTTGTTTTGTTCATAAATAACCATATTTTGATATGCCATTTGCATGAAGGTTCGTAAACAAGACCGCTAGGTGATTAAAAAAGCACAGCAAAAGGCAATTTGGGGAATTTAATTTGAAGTCTACTTTGCAAGTAATATTCAGCACATTTTCACCAGCTCTGCTGAGCAATCTCTGAGCAGTTTTCAAAGTCCCCACAAATCTGATGGAAGGTAGTAACTCAACGAGTGAATTGAGATGATGCTAATCTTAAGCTTGGTGCTTTTACTGTACTTTCAGAAAGGGAATATATATCCTTTGGAGATGTTTTTCTCCTTTTCCGTGGAAGCAGAACTTTTACAGCATGAGAGAAGGATGTGTTGTTAGCATGTTTATTCATTTAGGGGAAAGGTCTGCTGTCTGTAGAAACAAAGCCATCATTCTCATACATATTGACAGGGTGTAGGCACAACCATGGCTGGAGGTGGCTTTTCGGTTTCCCTCGGTCATGTGCTGTGTATCACTGATCTGGAATGATGCTGAGAATCATCCTTGTTGTTTTTTAAAAAAGAAAAAAAGTATCTATGTGCAAAAAAGATCTCCCAAATACTTATTTATGTGTTAGTGAGACTATGGTGGGAGAAGCAGATTTTCATTAATATACCTTATGAGAAGCAGCTGAGGGAACTGTTTTTTTTTCAGTCTGGAGAGGAGAAGACTCAGGGGGGGCCCTTATTGCTCTCTACAACTACCTGTAGGGGCATGTAACCAGGTGGGTGTCACTGTCTTCTCCTAAATAAGAAACAACAGGACAAGAGGAAACAGCCTAAAGCTGCGCCAGAGGAAGTTTAGATTGGATATTAGAAAAAACTTTGTTACTGCAAGGGTGGCCTAGCATTGGAACAGGCTGCCCAGGGAAGTGGTAGAGTCACCGTCTGGAGGTGTTTAAAAGACTCATAGATGCAGTGCTTAGGGACATGGTTTAGCAATGGACTTAGCAGTCCTGGGTTAATGGTTGGACTTGATGATCTCAAAGGTCTTTTCCAACCTAAATGATTCTGTGATTCAATACCAATACCTTCCTTTAATTGGATTCTGAGCCCCCATCTGTATCAAACTTCAGAAAAAACAGACAAACCAGCCAAAGCAGAGTCCAGCATTCCCTTTAAATTACTTTCTCAGTTGATTAATGATGCCACAACAGAAAAGATCATATTCAGCAAAGTCTTCCTAACTCTATTAGTCCAGGAAAGATCCTTAAAATCTTACCAGGTAGGAGGAGGAGGAGAGATCTGAACAGGATGTAGCCTTTGCAGCTTCTGGACTCTTGGAAGTATGTGAACAGGAACTGGTACACTGAGTCTTTCCTACGTACAGACCCACAAACAGCCAGGGAAAGCTATAGGATGATATAAATAAAATGCATGAGCACGGCTAGTGGCTAATAAAATACCAAACATGCATATACTGTTGATGCATGGCAGTATTAAATTGCAAATGCATGCCGCAGTAAAGGGTGTGCAGCAACTAATAAATGTAAACTATTAACACTAGCTCTTTAATAAATAAAGCCACAAATCATGCCAAAGCTTACAGTGAGTGCTGCAGAGCGTATCAGCAACTGCTTTGATTCTGTTCAGGAAAATAATCATGACAACAACAACAAAAATTTGGCAGAAATATGTATTGAGGTGAAATAACACTAATATTAATAATAATCTTGATTAGTCTTTAAAAAAGGCAAGATCTTTGAGCTGAGGGAAAAATTTTTACAGGCTTCTACCTTAAGCCTGATTTTTATGCTTTTTGTAGTTCTCTCTGCATTGTCCTGCCCAACTTGTAGGGCCTCGAAGTAGGAATCTTTTTACTCCTGCTCTAATCATAATAAGTATTTGTATAAAACTTTTTAAACCATTCAGTCTCAAAACATTTTGAAAAGAAAGTCTTTATCCCCCAAACGGGGCAACAAACTGCATAAAAAACCCCAAACAGTTCCTGCAGTCACAGACCCCAAAGCAGGTCAGGAGCAGAGCAGTCTGCTGAGTGCCAGCGCAAGTCACTCTCCAGTAGATCCTTGTGTGCAAACCTGCTAATTGTGGGGCTGGGGCTGGGAATCTGGGGGTTTGTATCTGCTGTTGTTGAAGTCAAAGGCACCTTCTGCTTGAGGGTAACGGTGCAAGACTGGGTCTTTGGAGACGAGTTCTGTGTTGGCAGTGTTCCTGTGGCATAACATTCTGGTGCTCACAAGGTCTTGGCATGGGACAAAGCCAGCTCCTCTTTAGCCAGGGTACTGGGGCAACTGGGAAGGAAAACTGAGGTGGAAACAAAGAAATGTAGTTGAATAGTACTCCTGAACAATGGGGCTACATTTTCACACAGAGCCCAGCAGTGAGTTTAATTAAATACTACACATATTTACTTACTGAAAAATCCTGTTTCATTAACATAAACAGATAGGAGAGCATCAGTGCATGACAACCCATAGGGCACTGGGGAAAATCTGTTTTGAATTTTGTACATCAATCAAGTGATTCATATACATGGTATTTGCAGCTGATGGCTGACTGAATGGAGTCTAGTGATTTTTACACCAGGGTACACCACTAAAACCTCTCATTAATAGATAATCAGCTTCTACTGATCAACTCCTCGGCTGCATTCCAAAGCATCTGTTTCGCCTGTTTTGTAATTTAGAGCTAAGTGTGATGGAGGCAGGTTTGTGTTATTTCTTTACTCATTAACCTTATTATACTATTTCACCCTCAGCAGTATTTTTTTTTTTTTTTGGAGGAAGATGATAAAAAGAGAGTGAAAAATACATTAGCCCACTAACTGGCCCATTATTTCATTATGTTTGTGTTAACAATGTAATAGCAAGAGCCATTCTAAGCAAAGAATTTTCTTTTAAGAAAAAAAGTCTTGAGAATAATTACCTTTTTAGCCAAATTGAATAGTTTATCACTAGACTTTTAGACTTCAAATGATTTCGGTGGGATTTCTTTTCCTACTAATGTTACACAGTGAGATGAATGGGAAATTAGTAGGTGAAAAACGGCTCACAGGAATAATATTTTTTACTCAAGGCATGTAAAATGTTTATAATTTGCTTTTCATAGTGATATTCTAAATATTGCTTTAAGCCTTTCCCCGCCCCCCTTCATGGTAATATACCTCAAAATGCAGGGATTTCTTTAAAAGGTGCAAGCTTTGTCTGAACATATGGTGGTTTCCAGCTTTGTTACTGCACCTGAAGCTATGTATGGTCAAAGCACTCATGTAACATCTATATGTTGTTTATATATTTCAATGTGGACATAAAGTAGCCAAGGGCTAATCATATGTAGATCAGATCTGCCACTAGTGTTTTCTGATGTCTTATTTTCAGGCCCTATTAAACCTGACACAATGATAGGTGGAAAGGAGAGAGAAGACTAAATAAAACAATAGTAAGCTTTGAGGAAAAAACAAAGCTCTCAGACAAGTTTGCTGTGGCTTTAATTTGTTGTTGTTTTTTTTTTTTTAATCTTAGCTGCTAAAACCTAACCTACAGCTGACATCAAAATTATAGTCCTAAAGGCATCCCACGCAAGGCTCTGAAATGCACTCACTTATCCTCTCTGCATACTCTTTTTTTCCAGGTTGCTTTAGCTCTGTGGATTAGGCAGCAACCCCAAAAATGTTATTTGCTCAACAAGATTGGCAGAGCTGAGTAGCAAGCCAGGATCTCCAGGGTACACTCAGCCAAAGTGGATGCTGTGGTCCTGTCAGTGCTCTGGTTTGTTGGTAACCCACTGGCTGAAGTGGCCCTCTTCTACCAAGCTGTGGTCCCTGGCCCATTTCCCAGGATGCTGGCCCAAATGGCAGCTTGCCTCTGTGTGAGATGCCATCTCCTGAATATATTTGCCCTTGCTCTGAGGGAAAGTATCCAGGGCCAACTCATGCCCATAGGAGCTCAGTCCAGGCTTCACTTCATCCTCACATAATTCTGCTCACAAGGACAAGGAGAGAATGCATGGGAACTGGATCCATCTTCAGTGATACTTTCCAGAATCATAAAATTTTCCTCATTATTTCCCCATGTATCAGAACATGTCCTATTTCACACATTATTATTATCATGAAACATTTAAATTCCCAAGCTGCTGAAACTTTACTTATAAATTCCATTTAGTGAAATACTGCCCATTCTCAGTAAAGCCACCTTACTGGCAGTGCATTCTGTAAGTGGGCAAGGTTTAGCACAGGCTTTAAAACAAATCAGTGTGGTTACATGAAAAAGTTAAGCAAACCCATTTCAAGAAGAAGACCTAGAACAAATTACACAGCTGTATCACTAGCTCAGTAGAGAGTCCAGAGCTGTGGGGCTTCCAGGAGATGTATCTGGCACATGACCTTCTTACTTTCCTATCACTTACATTTTCTGGGAAAGGGGTGTGACATCATCAGTTCCACATGTTGGGTTTTCTTTGCCACTAGTGGTTATTGGCAACCCCATTTAAATTAAAACAGTCCTGGTTTTTGAAACAGCTTTATTTGCCTGTGGCAGGGCTATGCTGAGTACAAGTCTGCTGCAGTCTGGGGCTGGGGCCATCTTCAGCTTTCCTCAAGGACCATGCAGGACCCCGAAAGCTTGTGTTTCCCAGCTATTATGATCTTGGAGATACTTCTGCACTGCAGCTTCTACCTTTGATTTTTAATGGATTTGGCTTTTGTTGTTTTGAGCTCCAAAAGAGAAACCTTCAGAATATGAAATTATCATAACTGAGATTTACCAACAATTGAGCAAAAGACTTTTTGCTTAGTAGTTTAAACAACAATCTGAAGGCACAATTAAAATATCTCTTTAAGTCAAGTTCAGGTACAGACCAGTCTGCAAAACACCCTCTAGTGGTCTGTGCATCATTTCAAGTTATGGGTCTAGTTTTCACAACCACTTAAAAAATACCTCCACGTAAGTGAATTAATTTACTCTATTTTGCAATTGAATCTTTTCCCAGGCAGAAAATTATATTTTTAAAAATTTATTTACCTACTTATCAGTGAGAAGAATAACCTGTATCAGCATAAACACATGCTTTGTATGCAAAAAAAAAAAAAAAAATTATAACTGTTACTCATTTTTTCTCTTCACAGAGGTACAGAGAGATTTGTACATTTGTAGTGTCACAGACTCCTTTTTGGTTCAAGCTGTGATTTATGTTTCAGAGTCTGGGTAGCAAAAACGGCAGCATTTTTCAATTAGATATAACCCAAATATCTCAAAGCAAGCTCAGTTGCTTTGATCACCATTAATAGCTTAACATCATGGACAGTTTTGCTGGCTAAACTTCATGGAGACCATGGAGTTAGAGCAGAATGAAAACTAGATAGTCCTCGCTTACAGCAGCATGCTATTCGGCAGGTCTAGGTGTGATTTTCTCCATCCTCAGGATAATAGCAACATCATACATTACGGGATTTCCAATGATAAACAGTACATGCAAAATGCAGGGTATGTCAGTAAACAGTGGAATAAGATATTTAAAAAGTCGGAATTTGATCATGGTAGGTCTTTTAAAGCATCAAAGTTAACTTGCCTTAGTTTCACCCCTACCTATCTTCCCAGAAAGAAAAGCAGATTTTGTCCGCAGACTTTCTGTAGTGTTCATGTTACAGCAAAAACTGTTTGACCCAGAAAGTCATACACTCAGAAGCTGAGAACTGCAGTCCAAATGCATGGACATCCTTACTGCTTCAGACTTGCTAGGCACTGAATACAGACTCAAAGCACTGAAGTCAGGGGAATCTTCAAAATACCGTGTAGGGACTTAGGCTAAAAGCTTCAGAGGCACAGAGATGCTGATTGCCCTTCTCTAAGATAGCCTCATCTGAACCCGACGTTTCACTGAAAGTCATGGCTGTTTTCACTCTAGTGTGCCAAAGCTAGCTTTTGAAAATGAGATGTAAGTTCTTAAATCACATACACAATTCCAATGATTTTATTTACAACGGAATTAAAGAAATGAGCAGAAAAGAAACAACACCTAGAAGACAATACAATTAGCTTCTATTGAAGTCTCCTTTCAACTCTATGACTACGACCAGGAAGACTGATGCTTTGTCTCCTTTCCAAAACACTGAAGCAAATATCCACACTCCGTGAGACATTCTTTGACTCATTTATGTACTTATTTTTAGAACAAGAGTATAAGGCTGTCTTAGCTTTTCTGGCATCTGATAGACTAATTGAAATTAATATAAGCACAATTAAAATTAACTAATTGGTCTACAACCTGATCTTTAAAGGCATGGCACAGTGGGCAGCCAGGCAGACCATCACAGTCAGCGTTCCAAAAGTGTCAGCCTTAATCAGCATCCAGGCAGCTCAAATCTCTGGAGGATTTACTAGACACCTTCTCTCATTATCCCATTTCTGAGGAAAATAGCACATCCTCAAATCAATAAGAATATATGATTGAACTATAAATATGCCAAATGGAAAAATCAGCTTCAAAGAGTTGTGTCTCCACATCAGTAATAGCTCTCAAGAAAGTCCTCTTAGGTTCAGCCAGATTTCTTGGTCTGGTTTGAAATGACACGTTTTCTTTCTATTCTTGCATTGGCTGCCCTTCAGACTGATGTGGTATTAATAGCAATGGTTTCTGCCACTTTTTCTATCCCTGTTTTGTCTAGGACTGTGCTGCTTTTGTTTTAAAAGGCTACAAGAAGTGGTACATTCGCCCACTATATTACTGTTCTTCCAGTAATGCACCCATTTTTTACTGCCTTAATTTTTAAAGCATGACTTCTTTTTGTCAGGCCTGTTTTAAATCATCAGTGTAGAAAAAGTTTGCAACACATTTATGAGGAAGGCCCATGGGTAGAAGCTCTTACTGTGCACTTCTTTTCCTTTTCCTGCCAGTTTTAGCTACCAGTCCAGGCTTCCAGCACAGCTGGAGTGAGAATCTAGACATGTCCTTGGCCCCACATTGTCATGCCCATAATTTTCAGTGGTAATGATCATCATAGAAGTGGACCATGCCTTAACATACGCTTTTTCAGTCCTCATCATGATAACACCATAAACTTCCTTGAATTTGGAAGATTCAAAGCACTGGGGTGGGTGGGGGGGTGGAGAAACAATACATAATACAAACCTAAGAATATGTGGCACTGCTTAGTCCATGCACTGGGAATAAACCCCGATCAGTATTGTTTAAGTGCCACCCCAATAAATCAGAGAGCATAGCTTTATTTTGGAGAACAGCTGTACAATTAAATGAGAGCCCATTCTGAGCATCAGCTCCCCTCACCTCGTTACCATTCACTGCTTTGCCTTCTTTCAGGAACATCATAAGGTACATTGAACTCTTTCCCCTCGCCCCCAGCATTCCCATGAAAACAATATGCCAGGATGAAGGAATTCAGTGACAGACATTTTTCAGTGATGGCATCAGGCACCTAATCTGCCACTGAGTGAGCAGGAGCTGAAATACTTAAGGTGAGATGCAGCTGAAATCAGGACATCTATACTGATGTTTAAATCAGTTGGCCAAGCATAGAGGTATGAAGCTATAGCATATGCTTAGGCTGCCTGAGGTACCTGCATGGGGTAGATGTGGCATGACAGCTATGGAAGACCTGTCCTCTTTTGGAATCGTAGGTGGAGACCAGGCAGAGCAAGACAGGATATCTCAAATAGTAAGAAATGTTTATTGGTGGAGAACAAAACTGAAGTCCTTGTCAATGCAACATGCAGTGGTTCAGCTGAGGCTCAGCTTCTTTGCCTAACATAGGTGTCCAGGGCTATTTGACATGTTCTTGGTTATTTGAGGCATCCCTATGGGGCTAACAAATGTTGTTTAAGTTGGCACTTGGACACCTATGTCTGGTCAGCTGGATTGAGTTTCTGCTGCCTCCCAAAGAGTGTGCTGAATGCTCTATTAACTATATTGATTAAATCTTCATGATTTTTCTCTTTATCACCTGTTTTTCAAGTCCTTTCTAGGTACTCAGTAACATTCACATTCATGTTGACCTTTTGATCCTCCTCATATTGTTAGAGGAGGTTCGTAATTAGACAAAATAAAAATCTCTGCTTTTCTTTTGCATGCTTGGTTCATATATTATGCACTGGGAATAAAACCCAATCGGTATTGTTTAAGTGCCACTGGGATAAATCAAATAGAATAGCTTTCCTTTTAGAGAACAGCTGTACAATTAAATAAGAGGTATGTGATTACTTAAAAGTGGTATCTATGTAAAAAAGAAGTGATTTAAAGTAAGCCTCATTGTAAATCCATTGTGCACCTTGCCAAGTAGTTCAGACATTCCACAAAACCTTGAAATATGTAAAAGTGTTACCTGCAGGAACTGCTCTTTTAAAACATCCTTACAAGCTCCTGACCCTCATTTATCAAAAGCTTGCAACTGAGAAATTGTAGTAGTAGCATTCATTGCAGTAAATTAGCAACACACACACACACACACAAGTGCATGTACACACACACACACATAATCTGCTAGGTAGTACCAAAAGAAAGGAGGACATCTCCCCCAGGTCACTTTGGTACTTTTCCATAAGTGTTAAGTAGTGTTATCACTTTGGCAAAAGCACTCAGTAAGTAAATGGCAACTTGTGGGAATATTTTCATTTAAAGAAAAAGAAATGTCTAGTACAAAACAGTTATAGTCTTAGACAAAACCTTATTTCTTTGATCAACAAAGATCAGTTTCTCTGAACAGGCAAAACCAAATGACAGCATACAACTCCTTCACTCACAATTTCCAAAACCGTTTTTCCAGTGTGTTACATTCCCTAAAAGTTCTGTCTTGCTGCTTTTCCTCAGGGATATACTCGCAGTGTTTCTCTAGTTTTCTGCTGGTTTTCTTCTTTCTTCCTCCCACATATTCAATTTGTCAAACAATTTCTTTGTCTCTGTATATGCACCCAGTGTCAGGGACCCCTCTCCCATTCTTACTATTGCTTTCATTTTGCTGGGTGCCACCATTCCTGGAGTGGTGGCTTTTCTTACTTTTGCTAACCATCGCAGTACTCAGCCTTCACAGGATTCCCTTCAGATAGCTCCAGTGGAGGCTGAGAAAGACCTGACAGCTTTAAATATGTCTATGCTGGTCTCGTGAACCAGGAGCTACTTGATGGCAGGCACAAACTTCTTCCAATACAGTGTTGTTTACGAGTTCTATCACTAAGGTAATATGTGCATGTTGGTTGTACCAATCTTCCCACTCGAGCCACAAAATTAATGTTCAATATCATATTAATTACAATCATGCAAGCAGTCATATACACACCACACACAAATAATATTACAAAGCAGGATCAAAAATCAGGAATAGTCACAAATATATTTTTCACACATACATATCAAAGAAACCAAAACTATTTTTTGAAAACAGAACGAAAGGTGATGATTCATAGGCCAGACCCTGAGGGTTTTACTCAATTTAGATGCAATAGTGCTCTAAAGTGAAGGAGATAATTTCCAGCAGGATCTATGAATTACTTTGTATGTACTGTAACCACTACAAATACACATTTCTGGAATAAAACAGATTTGATAATAGTGTTGAAAATGTTCATAGTTTGGCAAAAGTATGAGTAGGAGTTTGACAAAATGATCTTACTTTTCTGTTCAACAGTTTTAAACCTCTTCCAGAATATCACCATCTAATGGTGTCCAAAATGGGATAAGGAACAGCCGTTAGACAGCAGACCAGGCTGAAGCTGGAACAGATCCATGGAGTTTAGGCAAATGCAGGATTCTTCTGTCAGGCTTTTCATTTTCACACAAAGACTGCTTATTGCAGCAACAAACCACTCCATAGCACCTTTTCCCAGCCCAGCAGCATGAAGATAAGGAAGGCATCTCTAGCTCTTGCATCTGTTTCACACACCTACATGAGACAGGGTGGTAGCAAAACCTTCTTATCAGGCAGCACGCTCTGTTACTGACTGAGACTATCTCAGGCAGTAAAAACCTTCTGTAAGCAACAGAGCTTATATCTATCCAAGTTTTCATATATCTAAAGTGAACATTAAAGAACTTTGCAACCCTAATGATATCCTAGTCACAAATAGTTTAGATGCCATAGCCATAATATATGATTGGTTTGCAGCAAACAAGAAGATAACTATGGTTCAACTTCTAATGACTGGAGCGTGCATTTGTCATTAGAAAGATGCAGAACTCAACCAACTCTGACTGAAATATGTCCTCTCTCAGTCAAATGGCAAAGAAGTGAAATAGAGACTGTATTTCTCTACAAGTGGTCATTCAAGAAAGCTTAAAGGTGTGTAAGCTTGGAAATATTATTCATCACAGATCCCATTTTATGAATAAAGGCAAGCCGGGGAGCCTCAGGGTATCACTAAGTTGCCTTTAGGGAATCAAAAAGCCCTCACACATGTAACATTTGGCACACCAGTTCTTGAAGACAAAACGAAAATCTGTAGCTATGGTAGAGCAGTGACCACATGTTCTGGCACTTTATTAAACTTGCCTATAGTAGAACACTTGGGAAAACAAAAGCATGGAAAGGTCCCATAAAAGTGTCCAAAATGGAATCACAGAAAATTCCTCACAGATCTATTTCAGCCATCAGGACATTTTCAGCTCCCTCTGTTAGAAAGCATGTTTCTATATGCTTTCTTCTTTCTTCAGAGTGACTGAAGAATACTAATTCAGAACTCACCTGGTGGAAAAGAATAATTATGAAAGAATGCCGAAAGGCTTTTATGAAGGTAATGAATTAGCTCAAATTGGAAGAGAAGGTCAGTAAATTCAAGGTTTTCTGAAAGCTCACTTATCTTCCTCTGTTAAAAATAGTAGAGACACTCTAATACTCTTTGGGCTGTCCATTTCCTGCAGGCTTCTGACCTACTAGAGCAGGTAGGAAGAATATGGTGTGTCTTTGTTAGTGCTTGGGATTTGTACAAGGAGATCTTTACACCTGACATTTTTTCTAAGACCATTCATTTTCTAAGATCCCTTAACAGCATACAAAAAGGCTGGGATCTTTTTTTAAGCATAGCTAGGCACAACTGCTGATAAAATTATAATTAGTCCTGATTTAAAGCATTCTTGGTCCATATGCCTTTGCAAGAAACCAATAAAAAACCTACCTTGCTTCTTTATTGCATAGGAAGCTTCAGTGTGCGCTTGCTTTCTGGCGATTTGAACAAACCCTGCTACATGCCTACATTTTTCATTTTGTAAACAGTAATACTAATAAAAAGAATTCTAAACATATTTTTGGATCTTTTACACCAGGGACTATGGCTTTGCTTTGAAAAAAATATGGCATGACAGAGTTCTGAGTTTACTGTTTCTCAATGATTTCCAGATCAAACACGTTGACTTTATAAATATTGTACAACTCTCCATGCAAGCTCCACTTGGAATCTGAGAGCTCACACTAAGATCTTCTTTTCTTGTTCATCTTTGTCAGGGGTAATGATTCAAGAGAACATACTGCATCCTCAGCATTCATTCTTACCTGAAAAATGCAAAACAGTACAGAAATTCTTAAGCAAGTGGATTCCTAAGGGGTAAGTCATTTCACATAGCTCTGCAGAACAGCTTGGGTGTTGGAAATACCTTTCTGCACTACCACAGTGTTGGGCAGGCATAGCACCATGCTAACATGGTTAAGTTGCATCCAGACTCAAACTGACAAAACCTTGTTTGTCCTGTGTCATGCAAAAGTGTCTACAGACTCAGGCATATCCAGTATGCCTGCATCGCTATATTGCTTCTTCATAGGTCCCACTGATCTAGAGAGGGAGGTGAAATAAAAACCTAGAAAGCATGGGTAATTCTGGAGAAACACCAAGTAGGAAAAAGAAAATCTAGCAGCAGTGAAAAGGGAAGGAGGAAGTAAGACCTCAAAAGCTTACATTTAAGTAGGGTTTGTCCTTAAGCAACGCTTACTGATATTTCAGGAGTGAGGCATTTGTCATTATTTTTAAGCACTGAAATGAAAAAAAAAAATCCCACCCAAAAATATAACTGCATTTTAAAATCACGGAGGCATCACAAGGGGCATAGAAGAGATCCAGGGCAAAGTGCTATGTAGGGTGGACACAGCCAGCCTGCTCCTAAAGGAGCTTACAGCAATACAGCCAGAAATAATTTGCACCACCTGGCCTGGGAACCGGGATTTACTCCCAGGAGGAGATGCACTTAGCAGTGTAGATGTAACCTACAGGTTACAGGGGTTTCAGTCAAATTAAGCAGATGTCATTAGAGAGGGACTAGGCAATTTAAAGGAAGCTGTCTCATCCTGAGCACTACATGATTTTAAGAAGCTAGTCCACTATCTGAGAGAAAAACTACAGTTTGCATGATAGAATCATCATCAGGGAAGTCTTTACTGCTTTTACCCATTGTGCTCTGCATGACATACCTTTTGATAAACAAAGAATGCTTTGCTTCCAACACACTGTTCCTGTGACACATTATTTCCTGCTCTCAGAGGAAAGGGGTTTTGAATGCTGATAAAATGAGCTGCACCGTTAGTGTGATAGTGTCACATGATGCCACTCAGGTTTGGTTTAATGGGTGAAATCTGCCCCGGTAGGTTAAGCTGAAGAGACACTAAAAGGAATCTAAAGCACAGCTTCTCTTCAACATCCATCTTCAACCTACATATAGTGTACATAGATAACAGGTTAGAGAGACCTTTTGCATTACCTGGTTTGTCTTTATGCACAGCTTGGAACATGTATTTTTACACAGCAGTTCCCGAAAGCAGGGATGAATGGGAGAAATTCTTTACGAAGACATGAAAATTGAGTTTAAAGATTGAGAGTGGAAGAGAATAAAGGGTATGACGAGCAGAAATATTTTTTTCATCTCTGGCATAGTACTGAAGCAATAAATGAGTAAAGCAGTCAGACGGCCCACAGACATCGTCTCTTCACTGCAAGTGGTGGAAAGGAAGAGCGTGACCTTAATCAATATTAAGGTAGTGTAAAATCTGTTCCTAACCTACCAGCTATTATAAGCAACCTTTTAATTTGAAAGATAACTCTATGCCTTCAAAGATCATCAGTTAGAAGGAAAAAACACTGCTAGGGTTTGGGGGTTTTTGCATTCATGGGAAACTCATCAAATGCATAGAACTAAGAACCAATTACTGAGGGATGAGCTCAAGGGGAATTCGGGGGTCAGTGTCTAGAGAAACCAGCTGTTAACCTCACTAACCTTTTACAGTCCTAGAGCTAATGACATTGCCCGGTCTACCTCATCTTTTTGTATTGATCAATTTTCATTTCACAGAAGAATTCATACCAATACTGGGAAAATTCACCATTAAGAACAACTAACCTAAGAACCGTTTCTCACAGCTTCTTTCTTTCTTAGGGAGCTGCAGATAGCTGCTGACACAAATATTGCATCAGCACGTAGTGAAGTTTGAGAAACAGAAAGTGTTCTCGCTCAATATGCAAGTGACATGATCAGTCCAATAAAGAACACAGTCTTCTTCCTCCACCACATCGTCATGTTCCCAAGATGTTATCATGACTTAGTCAAACTCCCACAAAAGTAAAATAAAACCTGAGGTTACTTAATCTTTGAGGGGCATTGAAATTCAAGAGGAATAATAAATACAGAAGACCCTTGGTAGAGAAGCTTAGGGATTTATCTATAGAACTTCCATTAACATATATTTGATGGGAGCTGAGCAAGTAAATCCCCACACACTGTGCTGAACATATGCAACAGGGTGCTGAAACAAATATTTATGTTTGAACGTGTTTCTCCTCCTCCAGATGCTAAATACTATGTGCATTTTCCCATGCCTTTCCAAGGCCAGTAGTGTCCCTGGCATCTGGTATCTCAGTGGGTCCCAGCAGAACTAGAAGAATCACTTCAGTGATGCAATGCTGCCCACTCTGAAGTGGAGGGCAACAACCTCTTCATGTCAGAGAAATTCTAATCAAGCTGAATGAGGCAATTCAGACCTTTAATAGTCACCATGGTGCTGTGATCCTTGTGGAATTAATGGATAACTAAATTAGACAGAGCTGAAATTTCTGACAAATAAAAAGTGCTCAGCTCAGGTTTTCAAGGAATTGCCTTGGCTTCCACCTTAGAAGGGCAAAATATCCAGGCAGTATAAAACAGTGTGACTCTATTGAAGCTGAAGGGATGATGCTGATCCATTTCAACAGAGCAGGAAGAAGGCGTTAGATAACATTGTTGCATTTAAACCTTTAATATCAGTTTATAAAGAAAGAAACAAACAAAACCCAAAATCAGTTATTCACACAAACCTTCCCAAAGTTTGAGAGCCCTCTCAGCACAGATCACATCATCCAGCTTTGGTATTACACACAGAACATAAAATTTGTCTAGTCAGAATGACAGTCTTAATGCCTTCAAGGAGATAGGCTTTTGAATTATCTGGGAAAGCCTCTGTACAGTGGCATTAACCTTAAATTTATGGATATGCTACTTAAAATCTGAATGTAGCAAGCTCATTTTACATTGAAGGGGAGAAGACAATTTTTTTGCATAATTAAACAGTCAATGGTGTCATTAAGCTAACTTACTTCCTTTGCTTGTTTGTGACACAGTGTCCATCTTCCCTTTACTTTAGTGCTTGGGCTCAAAAAAACCAGCTTCCTATAGTTCATAAAAAAATAAAGTAGATTTTCTAAGACCATAAGCATACAATTTTGTTCAAACATTCAAATATCTGTGGTTATTTTCTTCATAGCAGAATGGGAAAAAAGAAATCACCGTGTTCCAGTCCATCAATTCACTATCTGATAGGAGACAGTATCCCACATTTCAGAAGAAAGCAAAAATTATCCCAGACTTGGCAAATGGTTTTAAATACACCTCCAATCTCTGCTCTCCCCTAATCTCTAATAGTGCTTGATTGGCTCAAATCCAGGAGGGGAAAAAAAAAGAAAAAAAAAAAAAGCTAAATGTGTTCCAAAATGCTAGTTTTTACAATTGCATTTCACTATATTTTTATTATTTTTATTACCCCCATATACTTTCAATCCTTACTGTGACCTATCTATGTATTTCTGGCTTCTGTGCCATGGTGAAGCTGTGAGTTCCAGCTTAAATCACAGGCTGCATGAAAAGATATATTCTTCATGCAGTTTTGAAATCCTTGTGTCAATTAATGTATCCTTGATATAGGGTTAGGGAAAAAGGAGAAAGGAAACTCTCAATCCTTGTCCTTTGCGCTGTAATTGCATAAAGAAGCACAAAACTGCAAACTAGTATAAAAAAGGACTTCCAAAAATATATTGTGATTTATATGAAAATGTTAAAACACAAGGGAGATAGATTTGGTGAAAATGACAGTGGACTGGATTGTGAATCACTGCCTCACAACCCTTCCCAGAAAATCAATCTGACTGATAACAGAACAAAGAGAGCAACAACTTGTTCAAGAATGGCAGAGAAGTCTGGAATGCTCAAACCAGGAACAGATGAACAAAATTCCACTCTGAATTGCACTGTGATTCATCCAGAAGTACTGTAGTGTCAGTTTTATTCAAAGTTAAAAAAGACAAGGTTTTTTAAATAAAGCTTTTTCAAAAAAAAAAGCTTTAAAAAAAGTGTCCAGCAAAGATGTAACACAGAAAAGTCATTGTTCTTCAGATGATGAGTGAGGAAAGCTAAAGCAAATGGACTCACCAGCCTGAGATACTGGGAAGAAATTTTGTAATTGGGAAACACAGCAAGATCCAAAAAAGAAGATACTTGCTTCATCTTGAAAATGAAGTAAGTAAACCATGTATGTGGAAGTTGACAAAAAAAGAAATGGAAGAGGAAAAGATCACCTTCAGTGAAAGGCTCTGGAAAGCTCGATTTGAAACTTAATAAATTAAACAGGAAGTGCTAGATAGATTATTGCCATGGGCTACAACCAGTAGGACCAAATCCTGCAGGGAAAGGTGAATTTTAACTCTAAAACTGCAGCTGCTTGGGAGGAAGTGAATAAAGAGCAAATCCAAGCTTTCATTTGGAAAAAAAAAAGAAGGTGTAATGTTCCATCTTCATGGCTGCAGAGCAAAGCTGAATACTCTGACGTGATTATTTAATCATGTGGGATTAAAAAAGAAAATTTATTTTATATTATTTTAAGGTTTCCCCAGGTTCAAGAACAGTCTCATGATTTGTGACACCTCCCGTATTTCTTTTAATCAAGATTTCCCAGTATAGTCCTATACAGGACGGTTATTTCAAAACAGCTGTTGTTATATCTGCTGTATTTGGATATTTGTATTTCAGTCAATAATCTCTCCTTGATTACCAGGGCTGACATTCATTCTATTTATCACTGAAAAATTAATTTTCCTTGATATGCAAAAACTTCTTGGAAATAGCCTATGACCTCAGTTTTCATGTACCAATTCCTCTGACACTAATTAGGAATTATAGGCTGTGTCCCAGAAGATTCTAATTATCCCATTGAGGACTTCACTTTTGCTGAGTTCATGTGAAAAGTTTTCAAAACAGGGGCAAAAAGCCCAGAATGTCTTATCAAAGGCAATATTAGAGCTCACAACCAAGTGGAAAAGAGTTCAGGTGTTTTAACTCTTCTATTCCTTTTGCTAGGCCTCACCGTCAAGCGATCACAATACATCTGGACCATATCCACTGATGTTTCACATCCTTCTCATGCATTCTGCTCTGTGTAGCTTTAGAGTGGCTGTAGCAGCATATCACAGTAATGGGCAATATGAGACCTTTCATCTTGGTGATAAGCAACCAAGAAGAAGCTTAGTGGAACAGGTTCTGTGAGAAGCAACCTCTGTTTCTAGAACAAGATTTTCAAAAGGTCTTAGTCTAACATTTCCCATTGAAAGCAGTGGTAACATCTTCAGTGTGTGCTGTCAGGTCAGTGCTAAAGACTTTCTACTCACTTGTTTTCACGAAAGATGTCCTGGGTTTGTGTGAATTAATTATTACTGGTTGGTTGAAAGCCTCTGTGACCCTGTTCTATGTTTGCATGGAGCTGTAGCTTTAAATTGAGAAAAATTTATTCCTTTTTTCATAAAAAAGCAGTAACGTCTCCAGTATTAGGAGGTATAGAGGAAGAACTGTATAAATTGCAGCTGGCCAAGGTCAGCATTAACTTAAGTACTTACTGGAGCTGATTGTTGGCATCTGCTCTTACCCACAAGAACAGGAGCCATTGTTGGATCCATTTGAGCTCCTGTATAAATCCATCCTTCCACATTTTAAAAGGAAATAGTCAAGACTACATAGGTAGTGAGTCTCTAAATACATTTACTCAGCTTGACAGTTTCTCTGTTCACATTACCACTGCTGAAATTTGAGGGCAAGAGGGTGGGGGGAGGGGTGTGTGTGTGTGTGTGGGTGTGTGGGGGGTGTGTGTGTGTGTCTCTCTGTCTCTGTGTCTCTGTCTCTATCTCTGTGTGAAAAATAGTGGCAAGTTTTATCTTGCCAGTTTTTAAATGAAAATTTGCCTCTGTTTTGCAACCAGCTCCAGTTTGACATCCCAGGGAGTTCTGTCCAGATTAAAGCCAAGAAAATTTTTCCTGTTTTCCCTGTATGAGCCTGGCTGGAGTTGCACTGGGTAGCTCTCCCTGCAGACAGGCAGTTCAGCTGGTGAACCTGTGCGCCTTACAAGTCTGGTAGTTGAGCCTCATAAAAATATGAAAAATATAACCAGAAGTCACATAAATAAGAGTCGCTTTTAAAGATTATACAGACACTGATTATTTGGCATTTTGGGGTAGAACTCTAAGCAAGGGAGTTGTTTGAAAAATTTTGTTTGTATTTTACACGTTCTGACAGAATTTTTCCATTGCAAGATAGTTTGAAAAGTGTAAATCACAAATTACAAAAGCATACTTTTCTTCATAAAGACATCTTGAAAGACAGCTCCTGGGCAGCCTTTTGACAATCATTTTCCATCTCCCACCTTCTTTTTTGCTGCCAGCATCACTCACAGCATTCTCTTATTCACATTCCCAAGCATAAATATGAAGGTATATTGTAAGCTATACACTTATACAGCTAGATTTTAGCAATGTTAGCAAAAACTCAGAATTAAAAATCAAATACTGATACCTGAATTGTTCATTGCATCTCCTTTCTTTTCTTAAAGTAGTTTGCCATATTAGCATGAAGAAGAAAGCTTAGAATATTCTTAAAAATCCCACTAGTAGCATAATTTCCAACATATAGGTATATTCTGTGAAAGGAATAGGGTAAAATTCTCTGAAAATTCTTTTTTGACACAAGAAACATAACACAGCTGTCAAAATTGTGATAACATTACATTTATTCTTGTAGTTTTGACCTCAGAATAGATTAATTGGAACTCTATTTTGTCCTTTTCTAAAGAAAGAAAACTCCTTGCCTTCACTTTTGACAGAATTATTCAAACAGTTTTGGCCTGATAAAGAAAAATGCAGAAGAGAAATAGGATTTATTCTAGCTAGACGAACAGATTTGACACCCATGTCAAACATTATTACAACGTATATGCTTCAAATGTAGACTGGAAGTTAAGTACTGCACAGACTCAAGCCAAGCATTACAAAACCAAAATGTTTCACAGCCCACATACTTCTTTCTATATGTTCGCAGTGATTCAGTAATGAACAACATGCTGAGACAACATTTGAAGCACTGCAATGATGCGCAAAGTGCACAAACCAAAAATTAATATATTTATAGGCTGAAATCCACTGCAGCCACAGGAACCTTTCATAATCAGGTTCTGCATGAGGGGAGAGGATGCTTGGGGAGGTGAAACAAATTCACAAGCCAGACTATGGAGCTGCTTGCTCTCTAGCCCTCTCCCTCAGCATGCAGCAACCACGTTCCCACATCAGTTTTTTAAGGCCCGAGATTACTGGATACTTATAAATAAAAGCCCATAGCTTCATGTGCCATCATCTTCACTCCAGCAAGCATTTTAAGGAGACCCTTCTGCTTAGTGTGCATGAGGTACTCCCACATCTCACAGAGCTGCCTCACTGAGCATGGTGCAAAATGGAGTTATTGTGGGGGGGTTCCAGGATTGCACAGCTAACATTTTATCAAGCAGGATTCTGGATGTAGCAGGACCACCACCACCACCCTCCCTGCCCCCCTCCACAGCAAAGAGCTCTGTCAGCACTGTAAAAAAAATGACACACAGCTGCGAAATTTTGTATGCTGCAAGCTCCCAAGCCCATGTTCAACCTTGAGCAGTGCCTGCTGGTGGTCTCGCTCTAGGAGTTCTGATTAAGAGCAACCACACGTTTCACTGAAGACCAGGGCCCCAAGTCCGTAACAGGCATATTAAGGATGGAACATTTTGGGTCCAACTGAGCAGAGCAAGAAGGTGAATGTTTAAAATTAATCAAGTTTTCTTTTTCCCCAGTGGATCAGAGTTTAAAATATGCTTCTCCCTCCTTCTACCTCTGTGTGTGTGTGTATGTAGCTCTTTCTCCTGCTCCTAAAGTATGTATGTACACACATATTTGCTTCAATATCCCATCTGCATAAGCAAAGCACCAATACTTCACGGCTGTGTTACAAGGATAAACGCAGCAGTGTTTAAGAGGTTGTCAGGTCCTGTTAATGCAAGCACTGTGAAGGAGGCTGTGTGACACAGCAAGCAGAGCACTGCTTTTAAACTCCCAGCATCTCAGCTCTGTTCCAGCTTTGTCACTAAGTCATGCCTCAGTTTCACCACCTGCAAAAATTTACAAGCACAATGCCCCCCTCTCAGGACTGCTTTGATGCAACTCACTGTATAGTAAGAATGAGACATTATCAAACGTAGATGCCTGGTTCTGACTCCTCCCCCCCCCCCCCCCCCCCCCCCATATTTACATGAAGGAAAGCAGGAATTCTGTTCAAATTTGTCATAAGAACGGATGCTTACAGGTCTGGTGTTGATAAAATATGGCCTGTAGCTTAGCAAAACCACATGCAACAAGATGAAAAATCTGCTCATTTAGCTTCCTGAGAACAAACACACAAAATGACTGTCACACATTTCAATAACAATTGGTGACTATGTAGTACAAAGAAAAACTTCTGGTCCAAGGAGACAACAGATTTCATTATACAAATTAGGAATAGCAATTGCCTGCCAAGACAAAGGAGTGCTGATCAGAACACAACATGCAAAGAAGGAAGAAAAGAACTCAGATTTAACCTACAGAATACTAAAATTACTCCTGGTCGACTTGTGTGTTGGGAGTTAAGCTGAAAACCTTTCTCCCTTGCATGGTTTGTCACGCTGAGGAGTACACGTGCAGAGATCCCCCATCAGCTGTGCAGTGGCAGCTCCAGGGAAGCCATGCCCACCTGTCCTGGGAAGGAGGGGGCACCACACCTCAGCAGCAGCAGCAGACCCTTGGCTGCCCGCACTCCTCCTCTTTGCTCCCCAAAAGTGCCCTGGTGTCCTGGTTTCAGCTGGGATGGAGTTATTTTTCTTCTCAGTACCTGTGCAGTGCTGTGTTTTGGATTTGGTGTGAGAACAATGCTGATAGCTCACTGGTGGTTTGATTGTTGCTGGGTAATGTTTATATCAAGTCAAAGACTTTTCGGTTTCTTGGGTATTGCTAGTGAGAGGGTAGAGGGGCACGGGAACCTGGGAGGACACATGGCCAGGACAGCTGACCCAAACTAGCCAAAGAGATGTTCCATAGCATGTGGCGTCATGCCGAGTGTATAAACTGGGGGAAGAAGGAGGAAGGGGGGGACATCCGACATTACGGTGTTTGTGTTCCCAAACGTGTTATGGACCCCGGCTTTCCTGGGGATGGCTGAACACCTGCCTGCCCATGGGAAATAGTGGATTAATTCCTTGTTTTGCTTTGCTTGTGCCCATGGCTTTTGCTTTACCTATTAAATTATTCTTATCTCAACCCTGGCGTTTAACATTCCTTTCTGATTCCCTTCCCCACCCCTGTGGGTGAGGGGGAGTGAGCAAGCGGCTGGGTGGTGCTTGGTTGCTGACCGGGGTTAAACCATGACACCTGGTCTCATTTTTATGGGATACTTCTAAACATTCAATAAAAGCTAAAGTTTGCTGTCCTATCTATCATTCTTTGTTTTACCAGTGCTGGAGAAAGAAAAGGTCAGTTTATCTGCAGGCAGGTGACTAGCAGCAGGAGAAGCTGCCCTGCGCGGGGCCTTGGCTCCAGACAAAAGAAACCAGTTGGGAATGAGGTCAGTAGAGGGGAAACTTAATATATCTCCTATCTTGCTAAATCCCTCATCTTGCTAAATCTTCCATCAAGCCTGCTTCATCTAACCACTGCCAGGTCCTCTACGCTAGACTGGGAAGGGCAATTCCTGGAAGGAGCTGGAGTGAGTGGGAGAAAGGACGCATAGGATCTGCCCGCAGTGGTATGGGAAAATACCGGGTGGGCAGTGGAAGACAACCTGCCTCGCGGCAGCATCCCAGGGTACTTAAATCTGCTGAGTTGTCCCATCCCTGTACTGATTCATACCTGAACCAGTAACACCTAAAAACAGAAAACAAAGAAAGGACTTGGGGAGTATGTTTGGCCCAAATATCTCTATCAGCTCCTCCTTGCTCCCCAGGTACATGTACAATAATAATTTTTAAGCTGAGACTTTGCTGATATGTGAAGTTACGGGTCTGAACACTCAGTAGCGCCCCAAACCAAAGAAAGGTAAAAGGGTAGCTATAATTCTACCTTGCCACACTCCACTGCAAATCTAAAGTGGAGCCATTTGTCTAGTTCAGCTTAAATAATGCATTTTTTAATTTTTTTTTTTTTACATTAGAATATAACCACCTCTGTTTTGAATAATGTGGAACATTCATTAGGCCAGTGTGGTTTTCAGGTGCTTGGTCTGTTACCTTGTCCGACCCTGATTCATCAAGAATAGATGCAAATGGTGTTTGCGAGCTCAGCTCCCCCATTGTACAATGTGTCATATCCTGTTTGTCACCTGAGCATGGAGTCCATCCAGACACCATCTCAGCTCCTGTCAAAGGATGTTAGCTCCTGTGTGGTAACAGAATATAGCAATAAAGCCACCATAGCACCCACTTCTGGTTTTAAAGGCGAGAGCAAAATTTTTACTTACTTTTTGCAGGAAAAGGTGGGGAGCAAGACAGGGTGCTAATGAGCCAGCATGAAATCATTTACTTCCTGGCATATTTAGAAAAAGATTACTTTTTAACTGCAACATATTTTCACTATCTCCCAGTCTTTGCCCGCAGAATAAACTCTTTTTCTTCTCATGGTAATAGAGGTATGCCATTTTTCCTCCCTTTTCCTAACAGGCTTGATGTCTTAAGAAAATTTAGCCCCCCATTTTGGTGAAACACATTTGGAGGGAACTTCCTTCTGTTCCCTAACACTGAGAAAGAGAGCCTCTGAAATACTTAGAGAGAGCACATTTTCCTGGGGCTGCAGAGAATGAGTCACACTAGTTACATGCCAGATCAAATACAGCAAATAATCAGCAAGCCGGCACGCTGCTGGCGTCAGAAAAGAGCATTTCACTTGTCGGTCCTGCTGTACCTACCTACAGCAATAATTTCCAGGGTGCTATTCAGCAAGAGGATAGACTGTCCCATGCTATCTTCTTGCTTCAAAGTCATACAAATCAGCGCGAAATAGATAGCTGTACATTGTGAGAAGGCTATTCTGGGCTTGCTCCCACACAACACTGAGCGCTCTGGCTCAAGGCCATGCCATGGCTTAAGCATCGATTGTTCCATTGGCCTCAATGGCTACCAGTGGGAGTCAGTGCCTCCAAATGTCAGGCCTCAAGGACTTATCTTTTAAATACCATTTTAAAAGGCATTTAGGCACCTAACTATATTCTGCAGATTTAATTGCTGCATAAATCACATCTATGCAATAACCCCGGAGCAGTGGGATCAGAAGGAAGGTCCCTCGGCTCCAAAACAGAGAAGTCTTTTACTTCTTCGTTTTGCTTGTGATTGCTAGGAGGGGTGAGATATGAACTCTCTCCTAAATGGTTTTCATTTGATGCCCAGCTCTGCCATTCACACATAACAGGTCACAGTGAGGTTTAAGGAAGCAACTTAATGACTCTGCCCCAATGTCATCATCTGCAAAAGGAGGTTGTTCCGAGGTTGCACTATTCCTTCTGCTGGAGAAGGTCCATTAAAAGTGTGTGCTGCTCTGAGTGCAGAAAGTTATGATGATGAAGAAAACAACACAGCAGTTTGGGAGAAGTGTTTTCCTCTATTTCTGTACTTGCAACAGATTTCATTTTTGTATTTTATTTTTGCCTATTCTGCACATCCCAAACCTGCATGGCCATTATTGGCTAAATGCTGCCTGGGGAGAAGAGAATAAAGTGAATGAAGTTGTGTGTGCTTTCTTCTCAACAACTCAACAACTTCTCGACAAGTAGTTTAACCTACAAAAAGATCTACACCAGTCGATGAAGCTCATTTTCCCAACCTTCTCTATCAGCCATGCTTAAGCATGGTAATTTTCCCCTATGGTCAATATCTGATGAACTTTCATGTGTTTTCGTTCATATTTATCACATGAAATAGGGTAAGAATATAAATATACAAACAATTTTGTTCTAATAAAAATTATCTGGAAATAATGATTTTTATCTTTAAAGTACCTGCAATAAAGTTACCTCAAGGTCAGTTGCAAAGGTGTAGTAATTATTAGCTTAACTATTAACATCTTTCAGCAAGCTAATTAGCTGGGCACCAAATGAAAACCATTTATGCCCGAGGTCTAGAGGGGCTACAACAGATTATTTTAAGGTTTCAGGTTAAATTTTCAAGGCGGGGGAACTTCTGCCTCTGGGAATCATGAGCTTTTTCCTCACTCAAAATGCAACAAGAAAAGGCAAAAACCCCATCAAACAAAAATGGTGAAAATTGGCCCACACCCTAACTTGAGGCACTGCTAAAAGGTGAATGTATCACCTTCCCCTTTCGATGATGGTGGCTATGCTTGCCCAGCAGGATGGAGCCTGCTTTTTCCACCCGGAGGCCCCATTAGCACAACCTGTCATATCTGTCTGAATGGACAGACCATCACTAGACGGGACAAATCCTCCAGGTTACTTATCATTGCACCTTCATCAGAGGCACACTGAGCCCTGTGACTCCCTCTGGAGCAGAGGATGCAGTACCCTACAAGATGAGACCGCTAGGCATTCCTTCGTAACCATCCTTACAGATTGGATGAACTGGGCTGTGGTGAAAAGCAACCTTCAGAGTTTGTGGGCTGCTTTACCCTGGGTAGGAAGGCCATCTCATAGCAGACAGCCTATGTCGTATGTAAAAGAGACCCGTAGAAACTCTTTAGACCATCTGAGCCCTCTGGACAGCAAAAGCTACAAATGCACATTCTTCCAGGTCCCACCTCACCCTCCTCATTGCTGGTGCCTGCATCTGAGGAGCCACTTTCCAACTCCAGGACCCTAAACGCCACACACTGGCCTACTTTATCTATCTGTTCCCTTCAACCATGTCCTAGGTGAGGGAGTGCAGCAAGACAGAGTAACTGTGACCCACCCTCCCCACCGCCACGGGGCCAGTAACACAGCCCACAGCCCACACCCAGCCTGCAGACCCACTGCATCCCTGTCTCACTCGCTGGAACATAACATGTGAGAAGGTTTGCTCACTGGTTCTGGAAGAAGAACCCTATTGTAATCGTAAGCATAGCCTTGGAAAAAGCAGAGGCAATGAGGTTTTATCATGCAAACCTCTATGTGTTACCCCTCCTGCTAGAGGAAATTCAGCTGCTTACCCACAGCTCTCGTATTCTCATTTTGTTAGAATAAGGGGAGCTTGTATCGTTTAATTCTTGTTTTACACACTGCATGCCTCAGCAGCCCGGAAAGGCTCTGCCTCACAGGCTGCAGCAGCCAGCCTCGCAGGGCAGTCGCAGTCCTGCAATAACAAGGGACACTGCAAAGCAAGGCTGGGCCATGGAGCCTCATCCATCACTATTGCAGGTCACAGTCATTCATCTCAGAAACGTATCTAGCACCATCTCTCAAAACCTGATGTAAGAGCCGCTGCTCTTACACTGAGTACATACTCAGTGGGAGGCTGACAGAAAACCCTCTCATGTTTATCTGGGGAAAAAGTCTTTTCAAGGCTGCTGCTTTACGTGTTGTGCTATGAAAGATAACAGCTTCATGCAAAAATAAACAGGTTTGCAAACTGTTCAAGGGTGCTAACACTATACTTGTGTCATGTGCATGGGGTCTGATGCAAAGCAGCTTTTTAGCAGACAGACACACTATCCTCATGCCCTGCCCTGATACACATGCATTTTCATGGAAAAAGTTAAACTTATTTTCTTCTTTTTAACAACTCAAACAAAATAACTTAGTTTAAAAAAAGAACTTCCAATAAAAAAATTAAACCATCAAAATATTTAATTGAAATACAGCAAGAAATCACTTCCTTGGCAGCTGTTACTGATGGATCTGAGTAAAAAACTACAACTTCATTTAAGGAAAGAACCTGATAATTTTATAAAACAACATATGTACTAAGGTGATAGAACCTACATGCAGCATAAATTGAAGGAATCAGAAAGTTTTCCCTCCACTCTCCTCCTCCAGTGTCAAATATGGACAGGCACACGAGTCTGGGGCCAGAGAATGAGAAAACAAGGGGATTCAAACAGCAGCAGCCCCACCACCCCTTCTGCCCCCCGCCACCCTAAGCCCTGCATACCTGCTCCCAGCACCATACGGAAGCTGCCTCCCAGCACAGCTCCTGCTGGGTACCAGTTGCAAAAGCTGCTTTGGGAGAATAGGAGGCTGGAGTGGTTTAGCTGCCGTTCGTGTTATGGCTGCTCTCATCCATGTGAAGACTAGACACCAGGTTCGTTAAAAGAAGGTTTCCCCTCCCTTTGAGACTCTGACTATGTATCAGGGTATATCAGGACTTGGAAAGCCATTAGTTCACCATGGTAAGACACACACCCTGGGGGTGCTTAATTAGAGTGATCAAAGCAAAATAATAGACAAATGCTCACACTTAAAATTGAGATGCAGGAGAGTGTGCACAGACCAGATCTCTGGTCTGTTTTAATCCGGAGAGTTGGGCTGTCTGCTTAAAACAGTTCTGCAATCTGAACCCCAACCGTGAGCCTCACAGCCTCTTTGGCCTGATTATAGCCCATTCAAACTGAAAAGACTGACTAAGGACTCGGGATATTCAGCTTCACTTGCAGCATGATAATGCTTTATCCACAGAGATCAGCTGTCCCCTGTTTCCAAGTATCTGTTGCACAATTACAATGGTATTCAAGCACTTCTATGCAAGAATGTAGTTATTATGAGTTTATACATTTTTTTATTGAAGCAGGATTAGCCCCTTAGTTCTCAAAGTGTCAAAACAAATTTATGATCAGATACAACAAATGTCCCGCTGATACACTTCTGAATAAATCTTAGGCTATTAGCTGGTCACTTAATGCTCCCTTGAGGATGCAGTCCTTATAAACAAAGTTCATAAATAAAAGGGTTAAGCTCATCTTTAACCAAACACAAAACCAAAATGGTGTGGCTTCCTATATACAGCTTTTATTGATAGTATGTGAGCATTTCTCCCATATTGCTTTAAAAGAGAAACAACATACATCTTAAGTGGAAGACTACTTTTTAATTGGATTTGTGGCACGCAAGGGAGACTCTTAATCACAAGAATAACAAATTTGGGGAGCGTAATTTACATCTGAAATGCTTCAGGATCCTTCATGATCTAACAGTGGTGATCAAATCAAGCCATATGAAGAGATAAATTGCATGCAGTTTACCAGCATTATGCCCACAGTTGGGTGTTTGGATTTCTTCTGAGCTACATGTGTTTTAGCAATACTATCTGGACATTGCCAAACTGCTTCTGAAGAGCAAGCTACAAAGCCATAAAGCAGATACTGAGAAATAGTAACTTGCCTCCTGTTGCAGGCTACATGTCAGAGCTCCCTTCTTTGCTGCACACCTGTTTCAGAGTGCATTGTGTAAGAATTAGCCAGACTTGCATCTGTGCATCCAGTAAAGTAAGCGTTAGTAGGTTAGGCATGGAAACAAGAGGTGGGACTGGTGTGGTGTAGGGCAGTAGGACTAGTGACAGTAGAGTTTTGCTTTGGGAACAGAGAGAAGTGTTGTGGGCAGTGTTATCTGAGAGCTGGGAGGAGGAGGAGGGAGTGCAGAAGCACAACATTACCCAGATTTCTGACACATCTGGTGCCTCTCAGTCACGTGCACATTTTTATAGGTGGCAGATAAGGCAACAACACTTGGCCATCCCTAAAACCCCAGAGGATTAGCAGTGTAAAAGGAATTTAAGCACTGACGGGTCTAAGCAACATTTCAGTGTACGCCATTTGGGGGCTTCTTAATGCTGTTTGCAGGCCAGCAGCAGTGAGAGGCCCCCAGTGAGCTTCCCAGCTGGGAAGCATCTCTGATGTACAGGGGGAATTAACTTTGGCTCCAAAGACCTTGCAAGCCGATGGACAAGAGGGTCATGCAGCAGAGCAGTGCCTGGCACAAAACCATTTTGTTTGGGTCTAGAGTGGTACCTACTTGAATGTCCACTTCTCTCTTATAACTAATCACAGCCATGTTTGAGCAGGCACTCTCTTCAATAATCTGAAAAATATTAGTCTTCACCATTCATACCAGCTTAAGGAGGGACGAATAGTTAGAAGCATTAAATCTGAATCATCTTCTTTATCCAGAGATAAAGGACATTGTTAAAGCTTTTAGGCTTAAAATTAGTCTAAATATCTTTGATCTCTCTGTGACATCTGCCTTCTATTTCATAAGCTTTGGGTATGCATGCAGATAGACTAGCAAATTTACGTAAATGTGTAAATATAAACATGCATACATACACATACATGCAGACACTAAAGCTCTTTTGTTTTTTAGAAAAAGAAAAAAACCCAAAAACAAAACAAAAAAACCAACTCAGTTTGACTACAACAGCGTCTAACCTGCAAGAAAAAGCACAGGACTACTAAGTCTAACATGCTGCTTATCTGGTCCCAGAATCAAAATAAATGAGGAAACACTTCATTGCCATTACTAATCATTGAGTCACCAAACCTGAATCTACACAGCCTGGCCCTCTTTCACATGAGGTGCACAGCGGGACTGAGTTGCTATTAAGCAGAACTCACTGTCTTAAGGGGTCCTGTGAGTGCATTTCACCCTCTGGACCAGAGCTCCTACTGCAGTCTTGGAGTTCTTTGCCTTTTACTGTGTGACAGTACACTGAGAAACCACAGGGTAAAGACTGTAAGGCCTCTGTTGAGTGGATTGAAAAAATATCCTATCTCCAGGTAAATAAGGGGAATTCTGTTTTAGTCATATCTCAATCTCATTTTTTTTCTGTTGGGCTTGATCTATAGCAGTCAATGGAAACAAGAAATTTTCAGCAAAGCAATATGAAGTCTCCTACAAAGTGAAGGGGGAAAGGAAAAGCATTAGGTTTCTTTCTCCTGACTTAAGGTCTGAACCTGTCCTAACTGAAGTTAATAACTATTCCACTTATTTCAGGACCAGAAACATCCTCTTGCATTTAAATCACTAAAAATTTGAAATGCCTCAATTTTCAAGTATATTCCCACCATATGTAGACCATTCTAGCAGCATAACAGACTCTTATCAAGTGGACAAAGGTGTAATTTATTCTGTTCGTGTGCATAGATGACTTCCCAGTATGAGAGGGGTATGATGTTTAACTGAGAAAGAAACCCAAAAAAAGCAATTGCCTCTTTGAATACTTGACAGTAGGGAGACAATAAAAAGGATGACAAAGCAAGGTCCTTAGCCAAGATTTTAATAGATATTGCACAAAATTAATTAAAAATTCCAAGCACTTGTAAAAGAAAAAAATTGTTCCCCCTTGATTACACATACATTACTGCTGAAGGTGTCTAAGGGGGTCTTCCTGTCTGAGCACTGGAATTCAACATTTGAGCTTCCTACCTGAGTTTAAATGCACATGCTGACTATTCCTTGTCTTTGCAGTTTATAAATGTGACTCTTGTTCTCCTTTTTACAGAAAAGGTCAGTGATCTTCTTTTAAATAATGACATTAAGAAGTCAAACCTCATTTTTCAGCTTGTGTAGCTGAGCAATTGGAAGGCAAAACCTCCATTTCCCTGACTTCCATTTTTTGCGTATGAGTAAAAAAATACCAGTGCAGATAATCACAGATAATGAAGAGTAATATCTAGTAGTCTGTCTCCATGATTGTTCCCTACAGTATATTTTCTAACATTTTTTTCTGATCATTTTACGATATTCATTTAATAGGCTAATTGTTCCTTCCTATCCTAGGAGAGACTATTTGGTAGTGCAAGATTTTCATGTTATGAGGGTCTCTTTGTTTAACTTAACCCATTATTCCTAGTTTATATATTCTCCTATCAGTCTACCTGACTACTTTTTCAACACCCTGCAGCTTGCTTCTTTGTATTTTTGTCAATACAATAAACTGATCTTGCACCAAACAAAGGAATAAAGTTGTTATTAGTTTCCCCACCTCTCTACTACGTTCTGCTCAGGAGGTGTTATTTAATGTCATGTACACTACCAGCTGATTCTCATGATAAAAATGTGGCTGATAGTTTAAACATATGAAAAAAAAACAACCCTGTTTACAAAATCAGTATCAGTTTAATCTGTTGTGTTGCTTTCTGGTTAGCAGATGTGTCCTTTAGAAAATAAGGCTGTTTTCCCCCAGTCATGAAATGAAGAATTTTTGCACCAATAAGTAACATTCACATTGAGTAAGGATTTTGAAGTGGGGAAAGCTGCTTCAGTTAAGCTTTATAGCTCTTTGTTCAGTTCAGATTTATAGTCAAAAGCCAAAGCTGAATACAAACATTTTTAGTTTTGATGCAATGACCTTTTGGAGCATAGGTCCCATGGAGAATTTGAAACAGGATGAGAGTTTAGAGTGCAGTTTTGGGTTAATTGTGGTAAAGTACACCTTCCCCCTGTGGTTAATCCAAGGCCCCCAAAACCTGTCTGTGAAATTTCTTTTATGATTATGCTGATGTTCCCTTCCATCAGCAGAGCCATATTAGGGCCTGTGGTATAAAATAGATCGAGCTATGACATATTCCAGCTGCTTCACACACCCTTAACTCATGTTTTATGTGAGTTTATGTGATGCTGAGGGCATCATTTTAGCTATGGCCAGTTGCCTGTTGATAGCATGACCACATCTGAGTGAAAAATTGTCTCCTGGGAAATATCTCAGGATGTTTTTGTTCCATTCAGCAAACAGCATCAAAATGTACAGGAGCTGAATTTCTGTTCGGTTCAGTAATGTGATATTCTACTGCTGACAGTCTCCCTGGATGGCTTGTAGTCAACTGTCCAATCCAATAAACCAATGATATGGGCATAAAAATGAAGCAGAGTCAGATAACCACAAATGAGAGAGCTCTTCCAAGGAGACTGATAAAGCACTGTGCAGGACCTTAACTGTATAAAACAGAGAGGAAAAAAAGAAATTAAATAGGCCTGGGATGTAGGAATTTTCCTAATCAATACCTCCATAGCATTGTCCCTCCCTGAAAGCACTTCTTGTCTCTTTTTAGTTCCTCCAGGCCTAGCAAGATCTACCAGACTGTAAGTGAGATACTCATAGTGAAACTTAATGGTCCCATCATGAGTCATCTGAAACTGCACCCATTGCTTGAAGCACTCAAGGGCAGACTGGCAGCACAGAACCGTGTCATCATACAAAAGGCTGAAAATGTTCATGATACCCAGAAAAACATTTCGCCTCTCCTTGTGAGTGTTGGTCCCACCCTATGCTTCCTTGTGCTGCAATCTCCACAATTCCTATTTTGCTGAAGTGCTGGCCGGTGCCCAAGTTTTCCACAAATCTCTACCTGAACAGAAAGTGCTTCTAGCACCAGTACCTCCACCCAGATCAGCTTGCACAAAGGCCCACAGGTATGTGCAGAGAAATTTTACTGCCCTCAGCAGAGAATGGGAAGAATAAGAAAAAAACTAAGAGTAACTAACAAGAAAGATTAGCTCTCGTGTTTTCTCCTTATCACAATCTCTTGAGATACCACTGCTGTGTGCAGACGATAAATATCATGCAGATAAACTATGGCAATGGAATGATTATTTTTTTTCCAGTCAAATTATTTGCCTGGCCTGAAAGGTAATATGTTACTTTCTGACAAAAATTGATTAATACAAATCCATGAAGGCTTGATAATCCTGCGCCAAAATGGCTATTGTTTAAGTAGCACTCTGAAAACAGGCAACTATTGCACAAGCACAAACACTCCCCTTCTTTTTAAAACCAGAAATGCCAAGTTTTTTGCGAAGTGTCGCCCAGTCTGATTTCAGCTGGTATAAATCACTGCAGTGCTACTGACAGCGAATGAAACCGATCTCAGTTATTTCATTTGTACAGGACCATGCCCTACCTCAGCTCACGTTGGATTAGATGTAGTGAAAAGGCTAACATTGATTTACCTTGAATTTTAATATAGCCTGAGAGCTGGCTTTAAAGATCAGCTAGAACATAGCTGTCCTGACTGGACTCTATAATCTCACACACAAATTCCCGAGTGTGATTAGACATATACCTGTGTCCCTCCCCTCCACACGCTCACACAGAGATTATATTTACTGTGCATAAGTACTCATGCCACATTCACCCGACAGCTAGGACTGCACCAAAACTAAACACAGTGACAAGCTGTGTTGTAGAAGTTGTTATGAGGAGTCTTTGCACAAAAAGAAGCAGCTTTAGGATCCAGGTTTCTTCCCAAAATGTGGTCAGACTTTTTTTTTTCAGGAGCATTGAGCTTAAAATGGCCATATTATATACCTTGAGGTTTCCATCAGATCTAGACATTAGCCTTTATCACCAGCCTAGCCTCTGCGTAAAATGCCTTCCTAGGAAAGCACCATGCTACAATCAAAATGTATCTCTTTGCAAAGAGAAACAAGTAGAAGTTGTAGAAGTTTTTATGAGGAGTCTTTGCACAAAAAGAAGCAGCTTTAGGATCCAGGTTTCTTCCCAAAATGTGGTCAGACATTTTTTCAGGAGCATTGAGCTTATAATGGCCATATTATATACATTGAGTTTTCCACCACCCTAGCCTCCACGTAAAATGCCTTCCTAGGAAAGCACCATGCTACAATCAAAATGTATCACTTTGCAAAGAGAAACAGCAAATGAGAAGAGTAAAATGCTTGCTCAGTGGTGAGCTAGCCTTTTTTCTTCTCTCTCGGTAGGTCTCTCCAACTCTACTCCTGTTGATCAGGATTTAAACAAAAGTGAAAGAAAACCATGTTTTTCTATGCAGTCTTTGCTGCAAACCTACCTCATCTCCTAAACGGAGATAAGTAAAGACAGACCCAGTTTTGTCTTGATGTGAAGCCTATTGCTTTTAAGTCCAATTCATCAGAAGGACTTTGAGTTAAAGTAGAAATTTATGTCAAGTTTAGTAGTTCTTCAAAGCCTTAGAGTATTTAAATTTGGAAAGTTCAGAGATCAGCCATAAGGAAAAGCAGGGAAGAAGCTCATGTTCTCCAACCAGCACAGCACTTTGGTGTGCCCCGTTCTCACCTTGTATAGTGCAAACAGGAGCAGCCTCAGGAGACTCAGTGGAAGGACCCTGTCAGCACAAAACACTCTCATACAATCAAAGATGCCATCATTTTCATGACCATTCATCATTACAGGTAAGAAACCCTGGAAAATGTGGGGAGTGGAGATCTGAAGTAAGACATGTGGCCATCAAAACACCTCAACCTCACAACTCCTCCAGGTACCTCAAGTCTGGTGGATCAGAAGACCTTGTACCTTGGTACACACCATCAACAAGTAATATTGTAACACATTTCATGGGCAGAGGTATTAATTTTGTTCATGGTTATTTGTTGTTCTACTCACATTTAGACAAATAAGGTCCAGAATACATGAATAATGTTCAGTTCCCCTAGAAGTAAATTAAACTAGATGTTAAGGCATATTTTTTCTTCTGCAAACAGCTGATTTCCATAGTGAACTGAGTGCTGTATAAAAGCTGTATAAAGATGAGCCAGCTTTGCAGAACTTGCACTCCAAGGACACAAGAGGGAAAAAAGGGAAAGGGGTAACAGCAAGCAAACAACAAACCACTGTGGCCTAAAGCTTCCAACTAACCAGGCACCAATAACACAAACTGTTAGAAACACACTTGCTGTGACTGGAAAGTGGCTTATGTTGTACTGATACAAGGACACAGTGGTTCATACCAATTTCAATTCATCTATCTTTGGCACGGTGTATCATCAAGGCCAAGAGCTTCAAAGGAATCAAAAAGTTCCAAGATTTTGTACAAGCATCAAGAATGACCAGAATTATAGTAGGAAACCCAAAAGGAAAAAAAAAAAAAGAGGAAGACCTGCAAACATTCCTGCCTCCAGGCGTAAATGAATTTTCCACCTATGGAAGCTGGGAGAAAATTTCTCAAAGGTTAATTTTCAAATTGCCACTAGCTGTGAAACTTCTTGTCTCCTCCTCTGAAGCAGCTGGTGCTGTCTGCTGCCAGCTGCAGAAGACTAGCCTTCATCAACCTTGGGTATGACCTGCTCTGGCGATTCTCCTTGTCCTATATATTGCAAAGTGTGTGTGGGGGAGGGGGCGGGTCCTATATATTGCAAAGTGGGGGGGGGGGGGGGGGGGGGGGGGCGGGGAGAGGGAGAGGTCTGCTGTCATACAAGAAACCACAAATATGTTTTAAAAGACAAGGTTATCCTTTTCTCCTTCGTCAGTGAAGGCTTGCAAATAGAGCTGCTTATATCAGGGATTTTCAAACACACCAAATGTTTAGAAAGTAATGTATGGCACCAAGAAGTCTGATAAAAAAAATTCTATTCATCTTGCAGCATAACACCACAACAAGGGGATATTTAATAAAAAATGTGAGTGCAATGAACAGAATTTGAAATTGCCTTAAAATCTCATCTCCACTTCGACGATTAATCAATTTCAGCAGCCGCTTATTGCTTAATACACAGCACATCAACAGAGATTATTGCTGAAACAACAATTCCTCTTAGTCAGTCCTAGCAGGGGCTGAAATTTTCCAGAGCAAAACAAATTATTCACACTGATGGGTCAATGATTGTCTGTAGAGAAGGACAGGTAACAGAATCTTTTCAAAAGACAAATATGACGTACAATTTAGACCACTAAATGTGTCAAATGTGTTTTCCTTTTTCAGCTTTACAAAACACCAGTGCAGCAGCTTCTAAATGTACTGTGACTTTCTAATTCTCCTGAAATAAAGGATAATTATATTAACAAGTGACAGGACAGATACAATTTTCCTAGCAATGAGAAACATGGCTCTAAGCTCTCATAAATACAATTCTGAAATCTTTAGCTGCAATCCTTACCTCATTACCCACAACTACTTTCTGTACAGGACTATTTTATTCTGAATATGCATTTTAAGCCCCAGATTCTCCTCGTTTGGTGAAAACTGGGATAGTTCCTCCAATTTCAATAGAACTATACCAACCTGCATCACCTATAGATCCAGCCAGAAAAGCAAAAAGAGAGATGACACATAACCACTGTTTACAGCATTCAGAACAAAGTTTAATCAACACTTAATGTTAGGAAAAAAATTAAGCCATAGGGAAGAATCTGGACACAAAATTAATTTTTCTCAGTCTGGGCTTTGTTGTTACAGTGGGAAGTGGATAGCCCCAGATCTGTATGTACCCACGTGCCCCAGCCCTTCCCAGAAGAAGCATTTTGCAGGAGAATGCCAGGGTCCTGCAGATGTGGAGGTCTGTTATGCACCCAGTCTGGGAACAAAGTGGATGGATGAGTCAGAGCACAGATGGCAACTTTGAGCAAATCAGAAGAAACTTCATTACAGAAAATGTCAGCGGCAATTTTGGCCCACACCACAAAAATTAGGCTCTGGGCAAACATTTGTTGAGACAAATTTCTTTCCATTTATTCTCATCACTGTCTTTTTCTACCTCCTCTACTAAACATCAGTTCTTCGCTGCAACTTTCAGAACATTTGCTTCTGGCATCTCATGTGCTACCTGCATTGTAACAGAGATCTTGCCATGGTAATCCTTGGAGGGTTTATTAATCCTGGAGCTGTTTACTAAAAGAAACACTTTTAAGTACCATAAATGTTGCCTGTGCTCTTTAGAAAGGCAGAAAGCAATGCCTTACTGCATATATAAGGAAAACCCTTTTCATGTAAGAAAAGCAGTAAATACCATCTCTTTCCTTGATAACAGAAGCAGATCCTTGAAGAAACTTTTTTGGATGAGTGTCCCTAGCTGTGGGATTCACAGGCTGTGAAAAATGGGGAAGTCACAGGCATGTGTAAATGCAAATGCAATTAGTGCAGCCTCCTGACAGGCATAAGAAATTCAATTTTCTAGATTGGGTTTGCTCCATTTGTGGATACCCTCTAAAACCCGGGTTTCTCTGTGGTATAATTACTATTTTTAACTGTCAATATTGTTACCAAAAAGAAAGACTTTTAAAGGATGCCATACAGAGAAACATCTGTGGCATCTTCATCATGAGTCATAAGTTTGTGCAACGTCCATGGTAAGTATTGCCCCCATAGTCAACACTTATTGCAGAGTACCCGTAACACAAAATACCAATAATAAAAAAGCAAACCCAAATTTTTTTCACATGATCAGTACGAGAATTCCCCCCTCCCACAGGATGCACACAGAGATGGCTTTGCAAGGCCCTGTTTCAGCCCTAATTGGTTCATGTAGGTGCTCAGCTTTCAGCCAAGGAGAGTGTCCATTTTCTGCCTTATAACAACAAAAATTTGTTCACATCTGAAGATGATGGTGAACAAGGGTTCCTGAGAGGGCTGAGCAGCTGCAAGGGAGGAGGCTGTGAGTTTGGATCATGTGCCAAAACACATCAAATCTACCATCATTCAGTTCTGTAATGGAACCATGAGCAGTTCCCAGGACCATAGTACCCCAGGGGACAAACCTCCCAGTCACTACACCTAACTGACTATGCAGTATCATCCACATTATACAGTATGTATCTTATACACACACATACTCAAACACACATTTATAAAATCCAAAGCACTGTTTCTGGGAGATATTCACATTTCTCCTCCACCCCACCTTTCAACAACTCAAGTAAAGATCCTGGCAAATGGCTCACTGAAGATGACCCCAAGCAACTTAAAAACGATCAACACAGAACCCACCTGCTCACAAATCAGGCAGCCTTGTCTTGAGTGAAGGTCAAGATAAAACTCTGAAAATACAATGCTCACCTTGACAAGTAATGGGAAACACAGGTGCCACTCCAAACTCAAGTATCACTGCCAAAAGCTCTTGATTTCCAGGAGAATATGACCCAAAGGCAGCAAACAACTTCAGTGCTGGCTCGTGTTTAATCATGTTAGCAAGCAGAGCTGGGAGTGACACGTTCACTTCTGAGCCTCCACGCAACTTGTTCGGAGAGTGATATATTGCACTGAGCACCGGTCCGACTCCTCTCTCCCAGCACAACAGTGACTGATAATCCCAGGTTACCTTCTCCTGACACACTTTATGTTGAAAAACATTAGGTACACTCATGGTTCATAATACTCAGTGCTGTAGCTGTTCCTGAAACTTTTACTTTGAAGTAAAACAGTAGGAAACCAGCAGGAACATTTTGTCCCGGGAGGGTGAGGGTTTACTTTGCCTTTTCTTTCATTCAAAGCCTTTCCTGCAGCTCAGAGGAGCTATATGAATGGAAAAGAATAATGAGCAGGTACTAAATTCGGTTGAAATTGTAGATAATATTTCCTAAGAGTTTCAAAGATGGTGGGTTGTACTGAGTATAACTGGGATGGAGTTAATTTTCTTCATAGCAGCTTGTTACCAAAACAACATGGATAACACACCGATGTTTTCCCTGTTGCTGAACAGTGTTTGCACAGCATCAGGGCCACCTTTGTTTCTTACTCTGCTCCTCCCCACAGTGAATAAACTGGGAATATGCAATAACCTGGGAGGGGACACAACCAGGCAGATGACCTGAACTGCCTGAAGAGAGACTCCATGCCATCTGTGTGTCATGCTCAACAACAGAGACAAGGGAGTTTAGGGAGGTTACACATCTTTTGCTCAGGCATCATGCCCGAGCACTGTGCTACCTGTTGGGGGTAGTGACTGATTGCCTTTGCATCACTGGTTTTGTTTTGCTTTCTTCTTACATTTCTCTCCTGCTTATTAAGTTGTTTTTTTCATCCTGACCCACAAGTTTTCTTGCTTCTGCTCCTCCTTTTCTCTTCCCCCTTCCCACTGGAAGCTGGTTTGGGGGGAGTGAGTGCATGAGTGGCTGTGTGGTGCTTAGCTGTCTATCAGGGTTAACCAACAACAAGGCTTATAATTAAAAACTTTTGGCTTCATAGCATACAGCCTTTTGCTACTGGGTAATGCCTGTGACCAGTGGGCCATGCTGTCACTGGCCCTCAGCAGCTGGGCAAATGAATGTGGAAAGGGTACAGCAGCAACCTTCTCTCCAGGTGGGTACCATGCCACAGCTGGTGCTTTCCCTAATTGCAGCTGCAAGATAGATGGGGAGGCTGACCACCAAGGTCCAGCCCTTCTGCTACATGCAGCTGAAGAAAATCCCAGGCATGTGGTTTCAGGATGTGGTCTCAGCTCAGAGCAGCTGAGTTTTCTTGCCGAGAGCAGAGGAAAGCTGAGAGGAATGCCACATCACTGGATCTCAGTTGGTGACTTTTCTAATTATGTCACTGGTGCACCAGTATGCAGTATTTCCCTCAAACTCAAGCTCCCACCATCCTACAATTACATAGGATTTTTTTTTTTTCCCTGTTTAAAAGCAGAAGTTTCTAGGCCTTAGGGTCAGGCAGGAAAGATAGAAAAAACAAGACGCAAAAAACTGGAAGTCAACCATGGTCAGCCTCTCATTTCTTAACTGCATATTAAGATGCATGGTTATTGATGTGTTAGAAACCATGGAAGCACCAGAGAACATCCACATAGGGCTTCACCCCCCAAAAGGGGAATCGGTAGCCCAGCTGAGCTACATCACACAGCTGCTGATGGAGCCAACTGGGGAAGGCGCCTGCTGGACCGGTTGTTTGTGAACAGGGAAAGACTTGTGGGTGATGTGATGGCTGGAGGCTGTCTTGGGCATAGCAATCATGAATTTTCGATTCTCAGAGAAGTGAGGAGAGGGATCAGCAGAACTGCCACTTTGGACTTCCAGAGGCTTTGGTCTGTTTAGGAGCCTGGTTGACAGAGTCCCTGGGGATGCAGTCCTGAAGGACCAAGGAGTCCAGGAGGGCTGGACATTCTTCAAGAAGGAAATTTTAAAGGCATGGGAGCAGGCCATCCCCATGTACTGAAAGATGACCTGGCAGAGAAGAAGAGTGGCGTGGCTGAAGAGAGAGTTTTGGCTGGAACTCAGGGGGGAAAGGAGATTTTATCACCTTTGGAAAAAGGGGCAGGCAGCTCGGGAGGACTACAGGGATGTTGTGAGGTTATGCAAGGTGAAAATTAGAAGGGCCAAAGCCCAACTAGAACTTAATCTGTCTACTGCCATAAAAGACAACAAAAAACATTTCTATAAATACATTAGCAACAAAAGGAGGGTGAGGTCCCAGTTGACTAGAGGTTAGCAAATGTGACGCCCATCTACAAGAAAGGCCAGAAGGAGGATTTGGGAAACTACAGGCCTGTCAGCCTGACCTTGGTGCCAGGGAGGGTTATGGAGCAGATCATCTTGAATGCCATCACATGGCACATACAGGACAACCAGGTGATCAGGCTCAGCCACCATGGGATTATGAAAGGCAGGTACTGCTTGCCTAAAGTGATCTCCTTCTATGACAAGGTGACCTGTTAAGTGGATGAGGGAAAGGCTGTGGATGGTGTCTGCCTGGACCTTAGTAATGCCTTTGACAACATTTCCCACAGCATTCTCCTGGAGAAACTGGCTGCTCATGGCTTGGATGGGTGTACTCTTTGCTGGGGAAAAAAACCTGTTTGGGTGGCTGAGCCAAAGTGTTGTGGTGAATGGAGTTAAAGCCATTGGTGGCTGGTCACAAGTGGTGTTCCCCAGGGCTCAGTACTGGAGACAGTTCTGTTTAATACCCTTATCAATTATCTGGACAAAGGGATTGAGTGCACCCTCAGTGAGTTTGCAGATGACACCAAGTTGGGCAGGAGTATTGCTATGCTTGATGGTAGGAAGGCTCTGCAGAGGGATCTGGACAGGCTGGATCGATGGGCCAAGGCCAGTGGTATGAGATTCAACAAGTGCCAGGTCCTGCACTTGGGTCACAACCACCCCACGCAGTGCTACAGGTCTGGGGCAGAGTGGCTGGAAAGCTGCCTGGAGGAAGAGGATCTTGGGGCAGTTGGTCGACAGTCGGCTGAACATGAGCCAGCAGTGTGTCCAGGTGGCCAAGAAAACCAGTAGCATCCTGACTTATATCAGAAACTGTGTGGCCAGCAGGACAAGAGCAGGGATCGTCCCCATGTACTTGGCACTGGTGAGGCCGCACCTCAAGTACTGTGTTCAGTTTTGGGCCCCTCGCTACAAGAGGGGCTGGAGCGTGTCCAGGGATGGGAAACAGAGCTGGTGAAGGGTCTGGAGCACAAGTTTGATGAGGAGAGGTTGAGGGAAATGGGGGTGTTTATCCTGGAGAGGAGGAAGCTGAGGGGGGACCTTATTGCTCTCTGCAACTGCCTGAAAGGAGGCTGTAGGCAGGTGAGGGTGATCTCTTGTCCCAGATAACAAGTGATAGGACAAGAGGGAACTGCCCCAGGTTGTTCCAGGGGAAGTTTAGACTGGGTATTAGAAAAAATGTCTTCACTGCAAGGGTTGTCAAGCACTGACACAGGCAGTCCCAGGGAGGTGGTTGAGTCACCATCCTTGGAGGTATTTGTAAGATGTGACACTTAGGGCCACGGTTTAGTAGTGGAACTGGCAATGTTAGGCTAATGGTTGGACTCAACGGTCTTAAATGTCTTTTCCAACCTAAATGATTGTATGATTTTATGAACCTATGATTAAGGACCTGATATATGAAAAGTCACATCTGTGACATTGGAGAAAAGAGGAGGGACAGAACAATGGCTGCCAAGGACTTTATACTAGAAATAAAGTTGGACTGACACTTTACTTCTTCACTCCCATGTGTGTCCTTGCTGGAGGACAGTGGTAGCGTTGATCATCTGGCATTATGTATAATACAGTGCAGATGTCCTTCAGTCACACCTTCAGACACAGTGAAGAGGGGAATTCACACTTCCCATTGGAGACTATTGGCTAGTGAAGTGTCTGACTGCACCGTGACCAAAGTTAAGGATGCAAATTCTCTGTAAAGCAAAAGAAGAGAGGTAGGTGCCTAAGCAGAGGCTATAATGTGTAAGTTGTCCATTTAACATGTATCATATGAGTGACCTACACACACGCACAGTGAGTAAATAGCATGTAAAAATTTACCCACTGGGGTTTCTGTCACCTGGAATAAAGCAAGGGACAGTCACTGCCTTAGCTACTTGCACTAGCTTAAGGTGAATTATTGATAGACCAATTTATTTTGGTGTTCATGGACCACATTCTGCATTCGATTGCTTCAGTGTAAAGTGGAGTAACTGAATGACATAATTAGTAATTGAGTGACATAATTAGAAAGACTACAGATGCACACCAGTGTGAGGGCTTTTCCCCTGCTTTTCCCCACCCCCATACCCAAGGGTCACAGCTCCAAAGGACCAATGATGACATCTTGTGTGGGAGCAACTGGGTATGGAATTTGGATCTGCTGAAGTTCAGAAAAGAAAGAAAAACCTAAGCAAACAATAAACAATTACTCTTAAGCTCTAATGAGTCAATCAAGAAACTGCCACAGATTTGAATATGGAATTTAATTGACCAGTAGAGGCCAAGACCTTGGCATTCAAAGTGAAGGTAAACAGCAACAAGCTAAAAACTCACCATTCTGTAATTAACCTTGTTATATGCTTTTAATGAAGACTAAACTCCCACAGAAAATTATGGGATGCTTATGCTATCGATTTCATTAGTGTTGCATGGCAAAAATAAAAATGGTCTTGCAGACTTATGTGAGATTCTTAAGGACAGAGTAAGGCTATTACTGCACTGAGTATGGCTTGTCAGTGTTGTTATTTCATTAAGAACCACACTTGTCACACTCGCTACACATTCTTCAAAGTGCTCCTAAGAGAAATATGCTCTTAATATTCCTGTACAATACCTCCAATTGTACTTTTCTGTTACTCTTACAGGATTGCATTTAGGTATTTGTGCTCTAATGTGAAATAAACTCTTATGTTTGCTTTACAGCTATTAAATCAGAACTTGAAAAGGTTGCAGGGTGAAAATAAGAAGTAAAATGAAATAAGTGCATAATAGTTACAGTTTATATGAAGCTACAGTGCTTTCCTGCCTATAGAGGAGTCCTTGGTTATACTGTTCTGCTTGACTGTTTCAAAGTTTTTTAGTCAAAGACTTTTGTTTAGCCCCCTGCTCAGGTACATTGAGTTCGTTTGCTCCCTGGGTTATTCAGAAGAACAATTCAGTGGCTGGAGGCAGCAAACTTTACATTTCGAGTAGCATTGACAGGTGGAATAAATACAGCATAGAATGCTTTAACCTTTAAGAGGTCTCTGACATATGTAGATGTTTATGTAGAAAGACAGTACAGAGAGAAATGCAAAGAAAAATGAAAATTGAGAGAAATACACAGCACCAGCATGCCTATGGCAACCACACACCTCTGCCTTTCCAAGTTCTCCCAGCTTTGGAAACATTTTCCACCAGCTAAAATTTCAGTTTTCCCCAACATTGGAGTAAAGAGGCAGAGAACAAACATTTTGCCCATCACCCTTCCTGCTCCACAGGTCTTAGGGTCTGGCCCATGCACAGCACTAGGAATGTCCTACAGCTTTCTCGGTGTCTGCTCTCTCTGCTTTCCCACTGAGAGATGCAGTCTTAGCTATTTCCCAATATATTCATGAGTATAGCCACAGCAAACTGGCGCAGCCTTCCTCATACAATCAGTGGAAAGGTCCTCAGCGCTGAGGGCAAATGGAGGGCAAATTAGTTCCACATTTATGGTAAAGAATCGTAGGAGGCTTGGGCTCCTGTTTATGCTTTATGAAGACAACAGATATTTTGTAGGATAAATCATCATGCACTTATTTGCAAAACAATATGATTCATCCTGTGCGTTGGATCTATAATGCAGAAAGCAAGGATGACACTAGAATGAAAAATATAACCCTTCTTGTCAAACAAATTGGAGATCTACTATATATTGTGCAACTCCCTGTAAAGACTACTATTTCTATTACATTTGCTTACTGACTTCGCATTTCTGAATCAAGGCATGCATGCAAGTAGAAGGATTTTTTTTTCAGGAAATGTAATTAACTTTCTCTCAGAACATACTAAGCAAAAGCATATGAAATAGGGGTGCTTAAGCCAGTGTGTTTCCCAGAAAATACTTCTAGATTCTTCTAAGGAAGGTAAATGATGCATTTGCAGGAACAGAAAAAAAAAAAAACCAAAACCAAACCAACCGACAAAACAAACCAACAGTCAAATGCTTTTTGATAAGTGGTAATTCTGTCCGTGACTTTTATCTATCCTGAAACAAAACATACAGGACTACATCAGCTGATGTTTTGGAGTTTCTTTGCACAAAGTATTTGTTTGCATGGATCATTCATGTCTGGATGTCAGCATGCTGATTCTTAGCTGGGACACTGTCACTGACCACATGGGCCATCAGGCTCTCCCTTCCAAGGCAGGTCCCATCTGCTGCTGGAGACCTGAGTGATAAATGGGAATCCAGGCACGGAGAGAAATGCGCCTTCCAGCAGCTCATGCTCCTGAGCAGTCAGGGAGGATGACATCGTACACTGACCATGAAGACAGACAAAATTTGTGAGCAGTATCTGTTAAACAAAGATTGATATCTTACTCCACAGTAGCTAACACCGGACAGATAAAGTGCAGGAGGGTGGGGAAAGGTCGATGCCAGGTGTACAGCAGACACCAGTGATTGCACAAATTGCTTGGATTCAAAGTACTTACAGCTGCAACAAATCTTGGATGTCCTATATTGGACAAAACAGGGTCCAGGGGCTGGACTTCAACACCCATTCAGATGTGAGGACTTAAAGCCTGCAGATCTATCTATTTCTTTCTTTGCTTACACCAGGTTTCTTCCCCTTTCTCCTACAACCATGCACATGTGGTCAGGTTTTTACAGCTGCTGTCAGATCATATTTACATATTCTGTGAGCATCTATGGGTAAATTAGGTGTTGAAATGATGGTTTTAAGCACTGTATTTGTAATTTCTTTGAATTAAAGTGTAAGCTGGGTAAACTGATTCAACAATATAAGAAGCACCTTTCTCCTCCTTCCCTAAAACTGGAATTTAAGCCTACCTGAAAGCAAGTTTCTAAAACTGAGGGCTCCAGTCCTCCACGTGTTTGTTTTTAATTTTTCTGTATGTGCAAACTCCTAGCAAACCAGAACGCAGAGTGTCTGAATGTATGGTTCATGCTGTGCATTTGACCTGATAAAGACCATGAAGCCTAAGAAAAGCTGGCATTTTGAAAAACAGTCAGTATGCACCTCTTTGCCAGGAAAATGAATGTTATGCTGTTACCGTTACCTTTATAATCATATTGCCATGTCAGCTTGGTCAAAACATCATAAAAGTCACTTCATGGAAGTCCTGTACAGGATTTTTAGGAGAACTAGTCCATGCCCAAAGTATCTAAATGCTGAACATCTGTCTTACTAACAGCACATCGTAATCCAATAAAAATCATCCCAAGGAGCTGCGTTAATACTGAAAAACAAACCAACCAACTCAGACTTTTAGCAGTACTTGCAATCCTCTGCATTGGAAATGACCTCTTAGATTTCCACTGAGCAGCCTGATCCAGTTGGTCCTACTTTGAGCAGGAAGTTAGGCTAGAGGACCTGTAGAGATCCCTTCCAACCTGAATTATTCTGAGTCCAGAAAAAGCATATCAGGTGTCCTAATACCTGTGCAAAGGGTGCTGTCAGAGGGATGCTGTCACCCTTCTAAGTATGTCGTATACATTTGAGCTGCCTTTTGCTGACCTTCTTTCCCTCTGCAGCTAGAGTAAAGATCAGATGCAGCCACAATAACTCATACTGTGACAAGTGTTAGGTATAACATCCATTCCAGAGCAATTACTAGGCAGCAGCATTTAGGGAAGCCCTAAGATATCTCTGCTACATATCAAAAGGTAGACCCAGTACCACACAGCGGAAAGGCAGTTTTAAGATTCCTCAGTGCACATTTTGAGTTCATATCCTTCTTCTAATGTTCTGCATGGGCAGTGTCAATTCCTCTAGTTGGCTCCATGCTAAGGTCTGGAGAGTCTAGATTATTCTGATTAGAAGCAAGGATCACTTCATCTCTCAAACATTTCTGCCTTGCTGATTCCCCTCCCTCCCCAAAGAAGCAAAATCTCTTTATCGTACTGTGTACTGCATTGGGAGGGTGAGTGCAAGGGGTTTTGTTGCCATGTGCAGATAATAATTACTTCCATCCATTCTTATCTTTCCTAAGGTAAATTATGCATGTGTAATATCAAGATGTGTGATAGCTGTCCCCTGATTTCTACCAGTCATGAGCAGACAAAATATTATAGGTATTAGATATGAGTATAAGAAGCAACCTCTTCTGTTTTGGACTGGCTCCAACTTTACTAGGCAAACTCCTTCCCTGCATGTGAAGAAACAGACTCGGAAATGGGATTGGTAAGTCTTCATTCCACAGATCTCTGGCTATTTTGTGTTCTTTGGTTTTTCATGAAATCATATTTAAATGAAAAAAAACCAGCTTCCCTTCAAGTCTTTTGCTTTCAGCACGGTGAACAAAGCCTCATTTTCCCACAAAAATAAAACATGATAAACCTATGATGAAAACTACATCCTCTTGGCCTTCCATTTCGTATGGTCTCTTTTCATTTCTGCTCTGAGACATACAATTTTAAAAAATCCTCATCTTTCTGCACCACTCCCATTTTTGCCTCTTCTTTTTTTGGAGCTTGCAAGTACCTTTGCCAAGCTGCACCCTGGTAAAATGCAATGAATCCAGTTTAACTGAAGGGAGCAGAAACAAGATGGAAAATTGAAACAATTTATTTTAAGAATTTCAGTGTCTCTGGGAACCTGCCTCATGAGTTTTGAACACCTGAAATTTTTCAGAAATTGAGAAAAAATGGGATTTGACCACCAGTAGCTAGAATTGGGACAAATCACCTTGAAGTTAAAGCCTAATAAAATCAAGAACTCTCTTTGAAAAGTGAGAACAGATACACTGCTTCTATTATTCCTGATTTTTAAGGGCATTAGAGATGATCCTTTCACAAGACTCAAGTTCTTGATCAGAAATTATTCAGGCTGGGGACATTTAGATCTAAAACTGAGAAAGACTACGTGTGATTTGAGGTAAACTGTCCTATGCCAGACCCTAAGATTTTCCCTTCAACTCCTTCCCAACCATTAATTAAGCTTCTTATTTTAGATGAAAGGTGCTTATGCAGATTAGTCATTATTAATTAAAGCTACATACTAAGTGCTAGAAATTTCTAAGACTGAAAGAAACAGACTAGATTTTTACTTCCAGATTAATAACTTCTTTTAAAAGATATGTGGTCTTATACTAGAAATATAAAAACTAGTGATTGCAACAGATCCAAATTTGTTCTGTGTTTGGATAAAAATGAAAAGCAAACATAGATTCACAGTGGAAAATTAGAACTATGCACATGATCAGTTTTCAGCTCTTGATTTGAAAAGTTAGCAGAGAATTAACTTTTTCTTAACATCCTTTAAGGCATATTTTGTGCTATAGGACTGAGCAGCTGGTATAATGCCTCTCTCCTCAGTCTCTAACAGCATTTTGCTTCCAACAGGCACAGAGCCTTTGGAGCTAGAGTGAGAACAGCTATTGCTGAGAATAAGGCTGCAGAGCTTACCAATAATGGATTGTCAAACTCAAATACTCTATGTTCAGGCAGAATAAAAGGGCTCTGTGTGTGTGACACCTGCCTAGGGGTGCAAATACCTAAGTAAAACTCCTTTCATCCTCTTTTCCCAAGCATTTGCCTATGCCAGTTGATCAGGTATTTTTGAGCATTTATTGTGGCTGAAATACTTTGCAAGCGACACTACTATTACTATTATTATTGATATTACTATTACTATTATTATTGATATTACTATTACTATTGATATTACTATTACTATTACTATTGCTATTATTATTAATATTATTATTGTTTTATTATTATCATGTTTATGTTTATGTTTATTTTCCTCTTGTGGAACTTTCAACATGTAAAAAGTCCTCTTTCCATTCTTAAACATACATATATTTTATGCTTCCCATGGACCTTTGCCTCACTCCCACCTTTTTTCACACATCCACATTTTTGGGGGTGTTTGTGATTTTTACACCGTTTCTGCACCAAGCCAACCCTTTTCTGCCCACTGCTCATGCAGGCCTCTCAGTTCACTTCTGTCATTCTGCAAGTGGTAAGTTGTCCAAAAAAAAAATGGTAGCCAGCATGGACAAGATCAGAAGCTCGTTCAGTGCAGATGCAGGACTAGTGGTAGACTAAGCCTCTTGCCCCTCTGCCCTCAGTCCTTCAGCTCTCACTCTACTCTGGAGCAAGCTTTGTTGTATGTAATCAGAAACACTGGGGCAGGCTCTGTGCATCTTAGCTGCTTCTTCCTGAGCTGTCAAACTAAGAACAACCTTTAGGCAGACAACCTCCTGCCAGTTACAGTGAGGATTTTGTATTGGTAAAAGACTGGGAGCTCGCACTGACTTGATTTCCACCCTAAGGAAATATTTCATGAATGAATGTCTAAAAGCTCTGAGCATTTCTCACTTTTGGAAATGCAATGGCTGAGTTTACAGCCCTGAAGTAACCAATATTCCCATCAGCCTCATCAGAGATTTTGCCAATAAATGATGCCCAAATAGAGCGAGCTATCCAAGTATACTTGCAGGAGATTTTCTGGTGAGTTTTTGGAATATGTTTAATGAAGATGAGGAGAAATGATACCTTAATGAGCAGTCAGAGTTCACACATGGTTATAAGCAAAAATGAACAAACAAAATAAAACTTCAAGAACATGTAATGTCAATCATTTTGACATTAAAGTAAATTTTATATATGTTGGTGATATGAGATGATAATTTGATTAAAAGAGGAGAGAACTGCACTACTTATTTCTGTCTGGACAAAAATAGACAGATTAAATCTCTTAATCTTTGCCAGTGCAAAGACTGTCTGGTGTAAATTTACACATTGTGTCAACTAAAATTGAGTTAAAGCAGCTGTAAATGCTGGGAGCAAGTTCTATGCTAATCCTCCAGAAAATGAGAAAACTCTCCAGAAACCTCTCTGAACAGGATATGGTTGGTTTTGCGCCTGAGCATTGTGCAATTTTTAACTTTCAACATTTCAAAAAATTTGCAATCAAACACAGGCAGTAAAAAATATGCAGTCATCCTCTGAACAAAGATGTTTCTATTACACTTCTGTCCCTGGCATATCAGGCATGAATTCACAGTATTACAGAAAAATGCTAATCTCTTCCGCTATTAAGGATAAACAATCCTTTCATTATAAATTCTTCCAGTTATCTTGTCCAGCTTTTCTGGTCAGTCTCATAGAACTGATCATAATTCTTGAATTTTTCTTGTCCACATAATAACAAATTAAAACATACTTTTGTGACATACAAGTAGAAAAATGACAAAGTGGAATAAGTCATTCCTTTCCTCCATCTCATGGAATCCCTTTCATTACAGCATAGCACAGTTTCTCTGCTTGACACAAAGCTGGGACTGGGTTCTCACAATCCACAGATCTACATGTAGCAAAGGAGTCACAACACAGGGCATACAGCTTTGGTCAAGAATCCCAAACATTCAAAAACCAGAAAAAAAAATTCCCTCAGAAACAGAATTCAGAAACAAAATCAAAATGTCTGGAAGGGTCTTTTTTCTGCTAAGTTGTCTCTTTTTATAGAAAGTTTGTAAGCATTCAGCTTCTTGTAGCCTAATTACTGAGTACAAAAGTGTAGCTCAAGGTATGTCAATATAGATCATATGTGCAGCATTATTCAGTGCTCAGCCACTGTGGATGGATTATGGCAGCATAGAAGCCAGCTAGGTACATTCCAGATATAAAGAGAATAAACCCCTATAATTTATAATTTAAGGTAGTTTAATTACAAGAGAGCTAAATTAATACATACTCCACCTTGTCAGACTTTTACAAGGGAAGCCTCTTCTGGAGGAAGCTTCTGACTGATAACAGTTCAGAAAGCTTCGCAGAAAATATGACACTATGAAAGCTTGCTGTATTTGGGCTATATTTGGACTCAATTTTCAGCCAGAATTATGGTTACTCCCACTCCCAATAAAGCAGCAGAAACCTCAGGATCTCCACCGTTAGTTTATGCAGCTGAACCTGGGAATTGTGCAACCCTGGTCCAGTAACATGGAGAACCTTCTGGCTTAACCCAGGTTCAAACACTGACAGGACATGAAGTATCAGGATATCCTATCTCGAGTCCCAGTACCAAAAATTTGCATGAATAAACAAAGATAAACATTTGAGGAGCCTTTGAGACTCACAAGCTTTCAGATGTGAATGCACCTAACAATCTCGTACACTTGGAAGAGTAGGAAGCGCTCTTCAATACAGCGAGAAATGCATACAACCAAATAGTAAGCCAATTAGCAAATTTGATATTGCTGGAATACAGAAAAAAACTTGGGCTATAGGATCAGCTCTGAAGAGCTGAGATGCTAAATGAACATGGAGTGCATCAGTGCCGAGAGTAGTTTTCTGTACAAGACATTTTTGTCCACCAGGGTTTTATTCAGAGAAGAAATAAAGCCAAGATAAGCAGTATTTCATCACTTTGTTTGTCAGGCTTGAGTCCATTACCACAGCAAATTGGAAGATGGAATGTCAAATAACACTAACAATTACTAGTGAAAAATGAGAATGGAATTGCAGACAAATAATCTATGATGGCTGGAGATTTTTTTTATGTATAACAATCAGTCAGTTAGATATCCCTCATTCCCTCTGTGGCTGTTATAGGGGCCGTAACTGTCAACCCTACCCTGGTTTTGCTGCACTTTATCCTGAACTCTTTTCCTGAATTAAATAAGCATTAGACATCTGTTGAGGGTAATGGAAAGACAATACAGAGCCTTTGAATGGGAGAACTACTGACAATATGAAGGGATTTGCCACCTGAAGGTGCAACAGAGACCTTTAATGAAATGATTTTGCAGAATGAGAAAGACTCCATAGTTAAAAACACATTCACCTACATGTCCATGCAAAAATAATGAACGTACGATGAGAACTTAGACAGAAGGATTCAACTATAAAGTCCAGACTAGGAAGCCACTCTCTACTTTAGGAGGATGTATTGTCCTATAAATTTATAGTAGTTTCCCAAGCAGTCTCTAACAGACACTGGCAGAAAGAGTGGGTACTAGCTTATGACTCGTTCCAAACCTTCTTTGCTAATATTTTTGACACGGAAGAACATCAAAGTGATAATGCCAGGTTAGATACCCAGTAAGACCTATGAGGATCTTTCCCCAGTGCTCAGAGCCCTTTACTTCAAGAATTTTCCTTGTGGCCTTAAGGGCTGTAAAGACTGTCATCTGGGAAAGTCACAAGGGGTTTTCAGTAGGTGAGGACCACTTTCTTCTTCCAGCTGGGCTAGATGAGGACATGGCCATTGCTGGACCCTGGTGGGAAGAAGTGGACTTGGACACATAAGGTTTTCAGTGCCTCTGCCTATGAGGTTGACTGGAGGAGCTCGCCTGCTTTTTTATTTCCCATTTAAAAATTCCCATGTTCCTAACGTCCTTAAAACCTCCTATATTAAACCAGGTTAATTGCTTAACAAAACAGTATTGTTATAGTAGGGCATGCTATGCAGTAATTTTGCTTTACATTAAAAGCAACTGCTTTTATTAGCTGTGTATCTTTGTCTTAGCTGTTGTCTTTCATTTTGATTGCCTTTTTGCCCTAGATAGTGTAAGTAGTGAGTGAGTGAACATGGTTACCAAACATTTTGTTTATGTCTGTTGTGGACAGTTGGTGTAAGGAGCCTGCCAGGACCATACAAAGGGTGTTTGGTGTTAAAAAAAAGGAAGGTCCAGTGAATCAAATGCACCTGTAATATCTCCTAAGTTACAATATAAGAAAGGAGATGAAAAAAACCACACCACACTTCAAGTCCCCAAGGTCACCAGATCCAGACTACAGTCAGATGAGAAATTAAATGAACTAATATCAGCTGTAGGACAAAGGCTAAGGGTGACTTCTGTAAGAGTAACCTCTGCAGTATTACACACTACTCATTCAGAGCAAAAGAAGGAAGGGGTAGAATAGGGACTTCACTAAATGACTGGAAAGGTAATATGAAGAAGAAAGAAGGAATCTTTTCTTTTTGTGATGTGCAAAAGCCATTTTATGGCACAAAAAGCCCATCCAGATGGGACAGATTTCATCCAAACAGTGATTTTGTGGAAACAATAAGCTCCTGAGGAAGAGTTCATGGGGGAACATGACTACACAGAGGGAAAGAAGAGTGAAAAGCATGAGGATCTGGCTGAAGAGAAAAACAAAAGGAATGACTGTGATTGCAAATTAAGTGTACTATCTCAGAGATTAAATTTGGGATTTGAGAGTACTAATAAAGGAATAAGAACTGAAACCTCCTGAAGAAGGTCATTAAAGGCCTAAATTTAAGTTTAGCAAAAGAAAAAAGGCCAGGAACACTTACATAAAGAGAAAACAGCAACAGAATAGCATGCCTGAAAACATAGCCACAAAATCATAAAGGGGTGCATATAGAAGTGTTTGTAAAGTTTGTGAATGATTTGTAACATAGTCCCCTACGGTGGAGGCCATTCTACTGAGTCAAAGCTGAGCAACGTACCACTATATGATCTGCCATTCTCGGATTTTTAGATTAAGGGGAAGATGGCATTGCCACACCATCACTTATGATTTATTTGGTAAGGTGATTCCTAAACTTCATGAACCTGGCAAGTTTACATTACTCTCCAGAACCATCTCTTCTGATGGTTAATGGATGACCAATCAACAGCCCTTGGGAAATAACTAGTGTTATTAACTAGAGGATAATTCCTCTAGTCTGTTTCAGATACTATTTTCCACAGGAGCACTTTTGTCCCATGACAGAGGCAGATCAGGCTCCAGGGAGCAGAGAGGGCTTGGGAGCCCAGAGCAGGGCACTGCTGATAGAGATACCCATCTCCTTCTGTAGGGGCCAGGAGGTGATGCCCAAAAGGCCTCTGGAGAAGAAGGGAGTGAACCCCAAGCCAGATGAATTGATTCGGCTGGAGGTGGCCCAGCCATCCTCACCCCTGGGAATGTGCACGGAGCAGACACCATTTGTATTGCCACAATACATCTCATGCCCTCAGGCACCAGCACGCAAGTGGGCAGCATGGCCACATTGGACAGAGTGTAGCCACAAGGGTGGGCATCTGGAGTTACCCTGTGGGCTAAAAGGGATGCCGACAGATGGTTTCTTTTTTTCTCTGACTGAAAGTGTTCAATATTAAAGGGGAAGGAGAACAAAGAAGGTTACACAAGCAGCATAATGCCAGCTACCACACTTTGCAGTCTTAAATTTTGAGGTACATTTATTGAGGCGCTGAGAGTTCACTGGTAGCCACTTTGCTGGGCAGTTGTCATTAATTAAACTAACATCCCTGAAGGACTGATTTCAGCTATCAGACAAAGAGGGGAAGTGGAGAATCTTGCAGAGGCTCAGCATCCCTAAAAGAAGCACATGTATCCATGTGGATACAGCATACAGGATGTGCTGTTACTGCACAGAGAACGCAAGTAGAAATATGAAAGTGTCTGCAAAAGCTCTGTAATGTCTCCTCCCCTGGTCTTGCAGACAGCAGAGCTGGCTTGCTGCTGAAAAAGGTGCCTTCTAGCTTTGGTAGCCTGGGCTGGCCCAGGTTGCAAACAAGGAAAGTTTCCCTTAGAGCCCAGCTAGTTTACTCTGTCTTTGTAATCATCTCTTTAAGCAATACAAATGCAACTGAAACAGAGAAGATGCAGTTCCAAGACAGCAGCATGGGTTTTTTCTCTATCTGACAGCCTAGAGAAGAAGCATCCCTCAGTTTGTTTTCCAGTTAAGTCTTAGCAAGTTATGAGACGCTGATTTTTGCACTACACTTCTCAGACAATAACCTCAGCTAAGAACCTTACCAAGAAAAAGCGGCTCTGAGGACAGAATGGCACATAGGATTCAGGGCGCATAGGATATAGCTGAAATATAAGTGTGTTTACAAGAAGAGATAATTTTTACATTCAACTATTCTCATGAATGCCTCCAACAACTCAGTTTTCCTGTGATACCGCAGACTCTGCGGATATTTTAGGTTTGCAGGAGCAAACTTTTACTCCAAAGGCCTTACAGTACAAATGTTTTATGCAGTGCATTCTGAATCAAACTCAGGGTTGACTGAGTGGCAAAGTCCACAAATGCAATATATACACACACATCCCAGAAAATAGAACCAACCACTCTGAAAAAAAACCCAAAACTCCTCTTCTAAGTATTTGCAGGTCCTTGTTTTCCTCTGCAAAGAACTACTAACTCAGTACCAGACCATGATGCTGTGCTGGGCCCTCCAGTGTCTTTGATCGCTTAAAAAACCAAAAAAACTCCAACAAAACAAACAAACAAACAAAAACAACAACAAAAAAACCAAACACAAAAAAAACCCACAAAACAAGGCGAAGGACAGCTTTGCATATACACACAAGTTGAATAAGGTTGTTGTTTTTTCCTTCTTCACATGCCCCACATCAGCCATCTCTTCCTTCCCTTCTTATTGTCACTTGCAGTCTGGACCTATTCTACTGCATGTCCTCTACAAGTCTTCTGTTGGCCACCTACCCCCCGGTTCCTCAAGAATTTGCGCTATGTAAAAGTAACAGAGAAGAAAAGCAGTTTCTAAAAGGTGGTAATTCAGCTACTCATCATGTGGCTTGCTCATTGTCAAGAAGGAGAATTAAGAGTGTCATGTTGAACGCTCTGTGGGCATATTAAACCATGGCTGTTTCAGTAAGGTAGCAACACATGAGGCGAACAGCAACATTTCAGTAGGTTTCATTTAAGAATATTTTTTGCAAGTGTACTATATATTTTATTAATAACATTACATGGGAAATTTAGTTATCCTATGCAGTTACTGAGCAAAGTTTTGAGACTGAATTCATAAATTATGAAGCCAAAACAAAACACTGCAATGTTTAATTTACCAACTACAGGAAAGAAGCATAACGCTTTGTTGAATTAACTCTGTCTGAACTAAAGCATTGGTATTAGAAATCAAGTGATAATCTTAGAGATTTCTGCAATGGAAACTGTATTGTGGCTCTTACTAAATTCTACCTGTCACTGGTTACTCTTACCTACAGAAATATGACAGACTATACGAAGCTGCACCAAAATGCATAGTACCTGCTTGCACCCCTATGTATCAACTTTCTCCCCTACCAGTGCCCCACTGCTTTATACTGCTTTTATAAAGTCCTTTCACCTCCCCCCTCATTCAAGCTTCTAACGGATTTGTGTTTATAGCTGGCAAAGCCTTCTGTTACCACTGTCAGAATGTGGCTTTTGAAGCATCCAGTGAAATGTTCTGCAACCGCTTTCAATCATAATTCATCAGTTTGTTGATAGTCTTTTCCTCAGCTGATTTAACTCCTAATTGTTTTCATTTCTGTGAAACAGAATGTTTTAAAACAAGTATCTATTTTAGTCCATTGATCTTAGTTCTGTTATTTTGCTTGCAAATGTAATCAAGTAAAAATCCAATTTGTACCTAAGCAACTCTATTTTTCAGGTTTGTGATCTATTTCTCTCAATCTTTCAAAATTATGTTTGAGTTCCCCAAGTTTAGATGCTAAAACTAAAGAACCTGCAGTTTCCTTCAGCACAAGAACTGGAACACATCTCACAGTCTCCCACCCTACAGCTTTTCCCCTGCTGTAAGCGGAGAGGTCAGTCACCCTGCACCCTGTCTTGGCTTGGTGATCTGTTGCAGATATCGCCAAGCAGTGATTGCTCTGACAGCTCGTAACTGAACTTTGGAAGAGTACCCATCTCCTTTACACAGTCTGCTCACCAAAGACACTGTGTGTGTTGTTTGTTGTTTTTTTTTTAATTTTCAGTCACACAGATCTTTCTATCAGGCTTTATAAATGCCCAGATGGTTAATAAATTCTCATAGAGAAATACGTTCAAATCCTACTGTTTTTCACTTCATCTCCCAGTTATTGGCATAAAGCTAAGGAAAGGTCTTCTTTCCATGTCTCCTGAAGATTTGATTCATTTTGTTCCCAACATATTTTGATATTATGCTGAGTTCTCATTTTAATCCATTTTGTTATTAATTTAACCTCCTCTGGTAACAGCCTCCTTCCCCCTAAAATTGGCTGCTCTTCTGCTATTGATTGAAAGCTAATAAATTCCCCTGTCTCCCTAGTAAGAGAATCAGTGATCCGCAAAAACGAAACCTGCCCTTCTCACCAAGTAAGCTGCTCATTTCCAGAGTGCTCTTTCTTTACTTTGGTTTCCCTTCTTCAGAAGCTTCCTGAGCTCTCTTGGTTGCATCTCCATCTCCATACACCAGTGCTGATATCCATCACCGCCAGCAGATCCATGACCTCCCATAACCAGAAGTCTATCCAACTCTCTATTCCCATTTCCTACCATTGTTCTGGAAAGCGAACAGCCATATTTACTTGTTCCTTGAAAATATTTTCCCATTCTTTTTGGCACAGAATTCCTAACAGAGGCATCTCTTCTCTTTATCCTGCTGGAGATCCACATTTAGACACACTTAATTGCATTGCAGTCTGGGCTGCCAGCCAGCCAGAGGTATGTCATCTCATAGTTGTCTAGTTCAGTCAACCAGCTGTACCTTCAGAATGTTTGCTGCTGTTTTCATATTAGAGATATGAAAACAACAGGGGTATTTCAAATTTTATTCCTCCTTTTTCCTCATTGCCTGGGTGAACAGAAGGAGCTATACCATAACTTCATTGACTGAGTTTTGATGCAAATTTCCTTAGATTTCATCTATAGCCACAGGAAAAAGTAATAACTTCAGGGAATGATTCAGGTACCTAAATAACGATCCTTAGGAAGGCAATTCTTAGGAGCAGCCTTTTTCCATCTGCATTGGCGACAGACAGATCAAAGGAAATTGCCTTCCCAACACACCCAGCTATGCAGGGCACTTAGCACTGCAAGATCTGGATATCTCTATTTCACAACCACTGCCACGTGCCTTGAGCTGTGTTGCATGCTTAATCGACACACTGACACCTCTGCCTATAGTGACAATAGAAACTTCCCTATTTGAGTTCTGCAATTGCAAAACTGATGCTTCCTCCATTTCCTTATTCAAGAACTCTTTAGTCATTATAGCATCTGCTTTAGTCCTTCCAATCTTTTCTTGCAGTACAGCCACTGACATGTTCTGGATAAATTCCTTGCTGACTTTAGGCAGAAATAAAAAAAAAAAAAGTGGACATAGTCACTGCTCCATCTCGAGTCATTGTATACAGAAGAATATATATATCATCAAAAGGAAAGTATATGTGCTGTCTTAAAAGTATTTTCTAAATAACATAAGCATCCCAAACAATCAGTCCTCTGTTGCTCCTACTGCCTTGCTTCACCAGGCTGTTGGCAGGAGGGGATTACCTCTGTCTCCAAGGTCTCAGCCACACAGACATACAGACATGCAAGAGTGTCTTGTCTGCCATGAGCTTTATCATGGAAAGAACCAATGGAAAGAGCAAAAAAACCCACACAAGTGTAAAATGGGGAACCATTTTAACCAGTTGCTGTGCCCCCCTCTCAGAAGAAAAGCCTGTGACAAAAATTATTATTTTTATAAAACACCCAACCTATAAACAAGGCTAACTACAGCAAGGGACATAAACCTATGGTTGCACATCTCACATGCCTGAGGACTCCTTAGTAAACATGCTATTTATAATAATAAATAAATAATAATAATAAATAAAAATAATTAATAATAAAAATAAATAATAGTAAATTTATAATAATAAATAAATATAGTAATAAAATAATAACAATAATAATGATGATGATGATGACGACAACAATGACGATGATAATAATAATAATAATAAACAAAAAATATTGGGTCTGCAGGAGTACCTAGGATCCACAGTTTTCAACTGGTCTGCTGACACCAGTCCTTAAACAGAAAAGGACCAGGGCACGTATCTCTCGTGCCATTAGTTACATCTGAAAGTACAAACACTGAAGCCTACTGGAGAAATCAAGTGAAGCAGTTTCAACGCCTGCTTTCAGTCACCCCATCTGATAGCCCCACAAATCTGTGGAATAACATTTTTGACCATAAAATACGCTGCACTATTTTAACACTGAACATGTTTATGCTTGAAGCTGCCTCTTGAATTCCCAGGGAGGCATTAGAAGAAAATTAAAAAGCACAGCCAAAAAATATAACCATAGTCAACCCCCACTCATAAAGTTTAATTGGAAAGCAGATATTAAGTATGTATCTTTATTACATTTTGAAACAATGAATAATATATGTTGTTGGCTAAAGACTGAGCTCTGAAGAGTGAGTACATTGTTTTATTATTCAAATGCAAATGAAAGTCACTGTATTACAATATGGGCACTACTTTCTGTGAAATAAATAAATAAACCCACCAGCCTCAGCTGGTGATTTACATACGCAAGTACCTTTAATCACAAGTGTAAAAGCAAGGGTGGGAAGAACAGTAGCCAAAGCTGTTGCCAGGACAACTTATCCTTGGATTTAGCACTGTCGTGAAGGGAAAATCTAAAAGGAATTTAATTAACCAATACCTTGACCTTCCAGCCTGCCAAACACTGCCTGCTCCCTTTTGACTCCAAATCCTTCAGGAATGGCTGCACTACTGGTAGCTGCACCAGCTCAACACAGAAGCAGCATGGGATGTGTCCACATGGTTTCTTACAAGCTGGCATCAGCCTGCTCTGTCCCTTAGACCACAGCAGACGGCAGGAGACAGCTTTCACGCCAAAATTGGCTGTCAGCCTGGAACCAAGCCCCAGCTAATATATCACAGAATCATAGAATCATTTAGGTTGGAAAAGTTCTTTAAGATCATTTAGTCTAATTGTTAACCTAGCACTGCCAAGTCCACCATTAAACCATGTCCCTAGGTGCTACATCTACATGTCTTTTAAATACCTCCAGGGATGGTGACTCAACCACTTCCCTGGGCAGCCTGGTCCAATGCTTGACCACCCTTGCAGGGAAGAATTTTTTCCTAATATCCAATCTAAATTATATAATCTTTCCTTTCAACAGCATATATTAACCTGAGTTTTGGATTGCACTGATGTGATCACACACTGCCCTTGGTGAGCTGTGTCAACCAGCAGAGCTTGCTTGCATCTGTCACTCTCTACAATGCAGATTTAATCTTTGATATGATCACTGCAAGTGAGGTTAAGAAGAAAACATATCTATCAGATACATTTGGCTCATGCAGTTGTGTTGGATAGTAGACAAATGTGTGACAAAGTACAGAGGACCTCCCCCGCCCTGCAGCAGCCTCCTACTCCTACAGACTTCTCGTGCATCCATCATTTGGATGGGAGATGGCAGAATTTCCCCCATCATTTATGAATAATCTTATGACTTTCCTCAAGACTTGGACTGCCTGATGTCCACACTGCTGCTGTCAGCAAAACCTTACTGCTGCTCAGTTGATGAAGCCCCATAAAAGTCCTCTTACTTTTGCTGAAAGGATTGGGTGGGATACCCGATTCCTTTTCACAGTACCATACCTGTTTCTTCTTTTGAGGGAATACCAGAAAAATACATCTAGAAGCATGTATGAAGATACAGAGAATTCAATTATACCACTCTTCAGTGAACAGCACATTATGGATTTTTCCACTTGAAATGTATTGTGAATGATTTAATTGTCACATTATATTATGCAGAACAAAGTCATGCACTGATGTTACTGGGAAAGAACTAGAAACTGGATTTGTTGCTACAGCAGGATATGTGGCTGAAATTAGTCCTGGTTTTTTTTAAACTTTACATATTTTAGGTTTATGGACCTAATCATTGGAAGAACAGCAGCTTCCTTTTTCCTAGATGCTTTATTTTTAAATGTCAGCATCCATTACTAACTAATCCTGCAACAGGAACAGTAACTGTGGGATTTTCAGATACAGTGACAGAAGAAATGTGCCGCCCCAGCTGGGTACCCATTCTCTTAAAGCATGGACCAAAATTGTACTAAGATTTTCCAAGCAATGCTTTTGTGGGTATGTATTAGGCAAAAGATTTAATCATCATATTCATAGAAAAACTGTCACTGCCTCAAGGTAGCAGACACTCATTCAGACGGCTCACCTTGTCTGTCAAGAGCTGAATTTGGTTTAGAGACTATAGAGCATCATCAAGGTACTGAGGGAAACTGCCCAGCTAATCCTACAAATTTAAATACCAGCTCAGATCCTTCTAGCTACAAGGATGACTAGATAGTAAAACTATCAGATTCAGTAACAGAAGTTTGAAGAAAGTGAACCCACACTTATGAATGAATATGCAGTTTGACAAGAGGATCCATCTTGGTGAATTTAGTTATCCAGAAGTTATTCACTGGAGGTTGTTCACTAATGGAGACAAGCAGTTGCCTCCAGAGGAAACCACCCCTTTCTGAGGTGTCATATGAGATAGGTGAAGCCAGACACCTTTTGAATATGTTGTTCTCTCTCCATTGGACTACTGAAGGAGCCTAACAGCTAACTTAGACAAAACATTTAATTCTTAGTCATACAGTTGGTGTCATTGGTCCAGATCTAGACCCTAGGCCCCTTAACTGGTCACTAACACAAAGCCTGGACCTTTTCATGTGGTGGTCTCCTCCCACTTGCTGACTAGTTTGGCTTGAAGATCACTAGCAAACGTACATGTACACCCCTACATACAGCAACTAGAAAGCAATATCATAGAATCATAACATCATTTAGATTGGAAAAAACCTTTAAAATCAAGTCTAGCTGTTAACCTAGCACTGTCAATTCCACCATTAAACCACGTTCCTAAGCACCACATCTGTGTTTTTTAAACATCTCCAGGGATGGTGATTCCACCACCTCCCTGGGCAGCCTGTTCCAATGCTTGACCACTCTTGCACTGAAGAAATTTTTCCTAACATCCAATCTAAATCTTCCCTGGTGCAACTTCAGGCCATTTCTTCTTGTTCTATCATTTGTTGTCTGGGAGAAGAGACTGACCCCCACCTGCCTACAGCCTCCTGTCAGTTATCTGTAGAGAGCAATAAGATCACAAGTCTCTTCCTCTCCAGACTGAACAACCCCAGTTCCCTCAGCCACTCCTCCACAGACTTGTGCTCCAGACCCTTCCCCAGCTCCATTGCCCTTCTCTGGACATGCTCCTCAATGTCACTCTTGTAGTGAGGGGCCCAACACTGAAGACAGTATTCAAGATGCAGCCTCACCAGTGCTGAGTACAGGGGGATGATCCCTGCCCTTGTCCTGCTGGCCACACTGTTTTGGATACAAGCCAGGATGTTGTTGGCCTCCTTGGCCACCTGACCACACTGCTGGCTCCTGTTTAGCCAGCTGTCAGCCAGCACCCCCAGGTCCTTTTCTTCCAGGCAGGCATAATAGGGAAATAGGAATAGAGTTTGGTAAGAAATTTGGAAAGACTACAGTAATCAAGTGCAGGGCTCTGTCCAGGTTCAGTGATGTGGTACCCAGTATAATGGTGACATGAACATACTGGAGCAAGCCTAACAAAAGGCCACAAAGATGACAAGGGAATGGAGCATCTGACGTACAAGGAAAGGCTAAAGGAGCTAAGATTCTTCAGTCTGGAGAAAAGAGGGCTCGGGAGATCACACCAATGTGCATAAATATTTGATGGGAGGCGGTATGGAAGACAGGGCCAGACTCTTCTCAGTCTTGTCCACTGACAGGACAAGAGTCAGTGGGCACAAACTCTAATATCAATACAGGAAATTCCATTTTAAAAGTAAGAGAAAGCTTGTTTAACTGTGAGATGAGCAAATACTGGAGCAGGTTGGTCAGAGAGGTTGTGGAGTCTCCATCCTTGGATATTCTTACAACTCAACTGGATGTGGCTTCCAGCAATCTGCTCTAGTTGACCCTACTTCAAGTTAGTAGGCAGGTAACCATCTGGAACTTTGTTTTGCCACCATCAGGGCTGATGCTGTAAAGCAGTCATTCTTTTCTTTTGCCTTTCTTTTTCCTCCCTGCCCCCCCAAAATAATTAATAATTGTTTGTTAATTGGCAATCAACACCATTTTTATTTCTCTTTTTTTTTTTTCTTTTGCCCAGTCATTGTTTTTGCCAGTGTTAGGCTGTTTATTCTGTATGAAGACAATGCATTTGATTATTTTTCTCTCTTTTTATGTTTATTTTTTTTCTTTCAGAATCTTCATCAGCAATTTATCAATTACATTTTTAAACTGTGGTGGAGGAAGAAACCAAGTTTTTTAGGTTGAGTTTAGGTTGAGTTTACAAAAGTGGATTTAAGAATGCAAGCATTAAAGCAGTATCCAAGAAAGCTTTGAATTTCATTAGTACGATCAAGCAATAAATCAATATATGTAGTAGAAAAAACCAAGAGAGGTTTGCACAACTCATGCAAGAAGAGAATAAAAGAAATATCACCAGGTTTTCAACACCTGACTTTCTTCTTTTTTGAGATTCTTCACACAGTCATGTTTACAATATATATTTTTGTAGTCTTCCATTCTTCACTTTCCTTTCAAGAGAAGCTCAAGAGATGAAAGTATGGAACAGACACTCTGTATTACTTCATCAGGTTGAAATAACAGTAGTCGCACATCAGCATTTGAAGTACTGTTCCATGATCAAACTGGATTGGTTTTTTACAGGTCTAAGTGCTGATTAATGTCCTAATCCTTGTATTTCTCATGCTGTAACTGGCAAAGATAAGGACTGAAATCTGTTAACACCATGTGCCAGGAAAGTTTTGGTCAAAAGACTCTTGATCATCTTTCTCTGTAGTAACAGAGAAGCCCAGGCTTTTAAAATGGGATACTGACATCAAAGTTTATGCAATGCAGGTGTTACAAATACACCATCCACAAAACTGCCATTCAACACTCAGGCAGCTTCTGGGGAAAGATGAAGTGTTTGACTGACACAAAAAATCTTTAGGCACCTTCAGACTATATTGAAACCCATGTTTCTGGACTCCCTTTCTTTCTGATGAGTGCTGGCACCGAAACATTTTCACGCTTGGCCATCATAAATGACACACTCTTCCTCCAACATGCTAAAAGAGCTTCCCCATTATCTTCAGGAGAGCAGCACAGTGCCTCAGTAGTGGAATAAATTATGCTGGACTCCAAAAATGAAAAATCCATGGGACATCAAGAGCACACAGGGCCATTTTCTCCTATATCTTCAATGCCCCTACTCATGAGCAATTGCAAAGATGCAGCTGTAAGGTGTTGTTTATATCCTCACACACACATTGATGCAAGTGACCTTGGACATGTCCTCTCCAGAGAACTTCATGTTTAACACAGTCAGAGTTGTTCTCTTTTCCCCTTCATAAGTCATGATGTATATGTTTACAGCTTCGTTGAAAGTCCATAGAGTTTTAGTGATTGATTGTGTGGTGCACAGAATGGGGATACACAGTGAGGCTGATATAAGAATCCCATGTATTTTTAAAAGTTACATATAATGTGTCACTCCCCTTCTTCTGTGTAGGGCTCAGTGTAACTGTGGCATCCAGCCTTGGCTCGAATCCTGCATATTCTTATGCATCTATTTAAGTCTACAGATCCTGTTGCCCTCAGACAAGGAATCCCAGAGTGAGTATCGTCTGCAGTATTCATGATAGTAAAATAAGGTAAAATCATGTAGGTAACACAGGAGTTTCTCATAACCAAAAGAGTGGGAATAATGCAAACACAAGACCTTGAGAGCTCATGGGGATCATGTAGAAGGTGTGTAAGTGCTCGCTGTGCCTATGAGGGAGATGGAGAAAATGTGGACTTCATTTGGGAGGAAGAGGTAAAAGTATGTACAGTTCCTGCATTAGGATACTGCGTAATAAGGAGGAAAGACAGAAGCCTGGGATACTGGAAGGAAACATACAGGCTACACTTTTATGCGCCTGTGCTGATGAGATCGGCTCACTGTGGATCCATCCGAATGTGCAATGCCCCACTGCAGTGTGTCCTGCACCAGCACCTTCCTGCTTACAGAGCTGCCTGGCTTAGAAAGAGGGCAGAGAAATGTATGTTAGTGTGTCTGTGCATATTAAGAAGTTTTGGATGTAAGGTGAAGGCAGTGCCCAGTCTTAATACCTCTACATGGAGGCAATTGTACCTTCAACTTTAATTACCATTTTCCCCACCTCAAAACCTCCCTTTATGTCATCTTTGTCAGAGCACTCTTTCCTGCAGTCTTTGCCACACCTTGCTGTTCTATCTTGAAATGTTCCACTTGAGAAGGGAATTGCTGGTTGTATCTAGAAGGTAAAAATACAGAAATAAGGATCCTGACCCCGTGATCACAATCATTCCACAGGAATCACATGGCACGACTGGCAAAGAGGAGGCAACACCACCTTCTCTGTGTCTGGGATACTTCTTGGATACCAAGCTGAGGGGCAGGGGGGGAACACAGACATGGAGTTACTGCACAACAGTGTGAGCAGCCTTTCAGTTTGAACTTTGTGGCAATCAAAAAGCTGGTTGTTACTGCAAATAGGCAGATGCAGCTGGCAGATAAGATCTTGCAAAAATATTAGCTTTAAGTTGATTCCTTCTTTTGCAAACACAGACCTACCTGGAATGGAAAAGCAGTCATACTGGCTGGCAGATGAGCATGCAGTGTCAAACTGAAGGAGGAACAAAATGCAAACATTTTCTGGGAGAAACGTGGGAGATGTAATAAGCCTTCATGTGACTGTTTAACACCAGGTTGACTCCTCTGCAGGAATAAGTCAGCATTGTTCAAACTGAGTTACATTAACTGATCATCTGGCCCACTATGGCCCACTATTTTATATTCATGTAACTCTGCCCTGAGTCCAAAATACCAGCTATCTGCACACAAGGCAGCTAAACTGCAGCCTGAACAAAGCTGGGAACGGAGCATCATGAAGAAGCAACCAACTGGTATAGGAGGCTGCAAAAATTGGACAAAGCCAGGAGGGAAAATCATTGTTCTTAGTAGGATGCCATGGGTTCATTCTGCATTTTTTCCAGTATACATAGCTCAAAGCACTTGTGATAGCATATGCAGTTACTAACCCAGCTTGTTTTGTTCAAGTTTGGAGACTAGATATTTATCACTCAGATCAGCATTACCACAAATTTGCATTGACCTCAGTGGAATAATCCCTGATTTATTTGATCTTAAGTAAGATTAAGAGCAAACTCTTGGTTTTTCACGTCTCAAGTGGATCATCAGGCAAGGCAGAGCTAAGCCTTGTCGATGAGATCCACAATTCCAGGTGCTCGCATGGTTTTGGGCTGTCACGCTCTATTGTGAACAGAAAGTTTTCTTTGAAAGGTAAGCCAAAAAAAGAGAAAGAAGTCTTGCCAGGTCTGGATGCATTGGCCTCAGCTCTGCCAAACTAGTGTTATTTAACACTTCAAAAGCTGGTCTAAAAGTAAGACACATTGTGTAAAAAAACTGAGTACTGAAGAGAGTGAGATTTGCTGTACCTAATTCTGTACTGAGCTGGCTTGTCAGATTTCCCCCTCTGGCAACAGTTGCATCTGTGCTTAGTAGGGGTGCCTGGGTGGGCAGCTCACTTTCTCCATGTCTGTAACTCAAACTGGTGCTGCAACGAACCAGCGCAGCCCGTGCAGTGGCTGACCATTTTCACGCACAGCACTGCCTGCAGAGCCAGGCAGAAATTCAGCAATCAATTTTCATATGCCATTTGCAGCACGGCCCCTTTGGGATATGAGATGATGGCATTCAGCTAAGGAAACACAAATACCGCAGGTGAAATAGCTTCACAGAACTTTAGCAAAGCACCGAGGTTTCCAGGACTGAAAATATGACCTTTTTGTCTTGTACCATTTTGGGAAATCAATACTTGCATGCTTGTTCTGTTCTCAAATTAAATATTACACAGCTAGTTTTCTATTCCTTTTCATTTTTTTATTATTTTTTTTATTTTTTTACCTATGCCTGATCTCCCGTACGCACAAGCAGCTCTGCAGTAAGTAGCTGTCAGGCTGGGGAGTGCACAAGGCAGGATGGAACCTCTATGATTAAAGACTCCTGGGTTGAACATCCATGCCAACATGTTTTCAGGTTAACATCTCCCTCACAGTAAGTATGTGTGGTTGTGGGTGTCTTTGCTCCTTCCCTCCCAATAACTTTTGTACTATGTAGCCGATGTCAACTAAATTTATCAGGTTTAACCAATTTAACTAATTCTGCTGTACACACAGTAACTTGTGTAGAGAACGTTGGTGAGACAAGAGTCTCTTTCCCTCCATTCCTGTCTTTCTCAGCAAGATCAGATAAAAGCTTTGATTCCAGTTGCCTCTAACTCATTGTGCCTCTGTGGTGCAGGCTGGTGCGATGGATGGCTACCGAGCACCTGCATCCCTCCTACACAGAGCAGACTGTGCGGCGCACCGGGAAATGCAATTCAGGGGCTAAAGCTCAGTCCTCCATTTTGCTCTTCTTCCTAAAAAACTTGTGCCCACCGCATAAATAATGAACTCTTCAGAATAAGGAGATTTTTCTTCATGCATTTTTGGACAGTGCCTAATAGCACAATAAAGCCCTGGTCACCTCAGAAGCCTCTACGTGTATCTATAATATAAATAAATAATCATAAAAAATGAGTTGTCAGAGAAAGAGGTCATGGATCAGCAGAGTAAATCAAACTTTAACAGCCTATCAGGGCCATATTGCCTAGCAACAAAACAATTCATCATTAAGAAGTTTTTGTGCTTTATTATAAATTTGTATTTAAAAGAAATGTTGAAATCCCTGGGTCAAATTTTGCTCTGATACTTGTTGCAAACCAAGAACAATTTATTGAAGTCAGTAGAGCTGCTATAAATTGAAGGAAGAGGAAAAAGAATTACCTCCATGTATTGTGAAAAATATTATTTTATGCTTTAAGTCTAGGGAGTACATACTACTGTTTTAAATATTTACTGCTACATAAATATGGCTATTTTCTCTAGTATATTATTGATTTGGATTTCTTTGTTATTTATAGTTCTTGTGCCACAGTCATTTCAAATATATATAAAGCAAAAGGCTTGGATCACAAGTGGTCTGAATGAGCGACTGTATCAGAAAGTTAAAACAAAACCAACATAATCTTGGTGTTTTAATTAAGATAAAGAACTAAAACTACTTAAATAAATAAATAAATAGGCCCAGATTAAAACTCCTTAGACTTCAGGTTTTGCTTAGCTTAGTGTTAGGAAACTGATTCGGAAAAGTCTATTTGCTTGATGGAATATGTGATCAGATATTCAGGACATGTTGTAACTGTCCAAAATTCATTTTCCTTCATACATGTATATATTTATTTTTCTTCTCTCACACACAGTAAGAAATCCATCTCATTTGTACTGCATATTGCAGCGATTCAGCTGCTGGGCTTGAGTCTGGCTTGGTCCATGCAGGCATCTCTCATCTTCTACACAATCTTGGCGAAGCAGCAGAGCTGATAAGCAGATCACCCCACAGGACTGGCCTTTGTCAGGAGGGACACTATTCAACAGAGTTTTTTAAAATCACCATAAGAACATGCCAGGTATGTATTTTCCAGTCCTTTTTTTTTTCCTTTTTCCACTATCACAGGTTGATTTATAAAGCATGCACCTCTTCCTTAATAGGACTTTGTAGCTGGTTCTTGCAGATCTCTGAACCAGGGATGGTTAACAACTTTCAGATCCCAACCTTATCTCTTATTGCTTTAGGTGTTGCTGCATCTTGGCTGACAGTTTCAGGTGTGGTACTCATCTATTTCTGTAGATTTTTCAGGAGGGTTGAATATTGAATTTTTACTATACCATCTGAATAATTTTCTGTAGGTTATGGCTTTGTCATCTGGCAGTGCTTAACCACCCTCTTTCCCTCTCCTTCTTGCTCTGCAAAAATAACAATAAAATAAAATGGACTTGTCAAATAGTAATGGTTTTCACAGTACTAGCCCAGCTCAGAGGCTTGAGATGGCCAGTTTCATCTTGCCTTTGATTATGTCATATGGGCCAGTTTGATTGGAATATAAATTGCATTTATCTTTCTGATTCCAATTCCAAAGGCCTGGTAGACTTTGGGGTAATGTCAGAAAATAGACATCTGATTAGACTTTTGTAACATGAAGCTGTTCCATATTCTGATAGGTTGGGTTATTTTAGTACTTTGAATGTTTGATTTTTAATTGTAAACAGAAGGTCATCTGCATAGATTAATAATTTGTGTGTGTGTGGCTTGTCCTTTTATTTGCTTTTTGCATCCGTAGTGTTTGCTACTATTTCTGCTTATAAGACAAGTAATTGCATCTCCCTGTATACTGTTAGCAGCAGGGGGTTTACTATCACAGATCATGACAGATGGGCATGTGTAGAAAGCTTTGATTAACATCCCAGATTTATTTTTAAAACCCTATATTTATTGAGCCTGTAGCACAGACATTCAAGAATGAGACTGACTTTTTTTTCCCTGTCCTAATATTGTGTCATTGAGACTCACCATAATTCAGTATTACAGATGGCCTGTAATGGTACATATACAAAGACATTTAAAAGCATCTGAATTATTTAGGATTTTTAAGCTTTTGAGTTTTAATGAAACTTTCTGAAATTGGGCATTCAACCTGCTTGGAAATCTGTAAGAGTTGATAAAAGAATTTGACTTAAGAATGACCAAAAATTTCTATCATTTTTCAAAAATATTCAGAAGAGAGAACTAAAAATCACTCAAATTAAACAGCCAGAAACAAAATGTAAACAAAAGAGAAAACACGGGTACTTGGAGGGCAGCATAGATGGTGTTTGGGTATCTATCTCTGGAAAGCTTGATGAAACTCTAAAGCACCAAGATGTTTCATGGGATTTATATTTCACCAAGACAGAAAATCAGTACCTTCTGCTGCCTTGCAGAGCATCCTGATAGCACAAAAAGTCTTAGTACTTGTTCACACCCCCCATCAATCTGCAGCACCCCTTGCCAAAATTCCTTGGGGCCTCCTACCTCCTCCTTTGATCTCGGTATGAAATCCAGTAACTACAGCCACCTCCTCTGAAAAATGTAACCAGAATAAAGAAAAGAAGGGGGGAACCAGCAGATGGTCATCAATTTTTAGTATGATAGCCTAAAGCACTTATTTCAACAAATCCTTTTTTGAATCACATCTTCATCCTAAAAGCATTCAAATCTGCATCTCCTACCTCTTGTGAGTGTGCTCAATAATCAGGTTTTCTAATAGCTGTGAAGAAAAGAGGGAAGAGACATCCTAACCCACATTCACGGGAAGGTGGACAAAGAAAGAGGTAGAGAATGGGGAAAAGAGTGTGGATCACGGAGCTGCAGAGAGTGCACAAGGAGGAAGTTTCTCTTCCCAGTCTTTGCTGTCCCTACTAATCTGGTATTTTACCTTGAAATACTATAAGACAAATGCAGTGTGCCTTATTAATTTAATTCTTCTCTTCCTGACCACCCAGATCAACTCTGAAATGCACAAGGGGGAGGGAAAGCTGCCACAGAACTACCAGTACAGAGTTCTTTTTCACAGGTAGTAACATCCATGCCAATAAAACCCAAAACAGATATGAAAGGAAGAAGATGAGCAAAATAATTTGGAGATATTTCAAAGCAGAGGGTAAGGGGTAGGATTGTTGAATCCACACCGCTGAACTTGTTTTGGATAAATTAGTAGAAATAGTTCCAGTGATCCTTCTCCCTTAAGTGGTAGCATCTGTGGTTGATTTATCTCTAAACGTTTACGGCAACCAGAACCATCCCAGATATCTCTTTGCCCTGCTAAAGCATTTCATCACATGTGAAAGCTCTGAATCAGAATTGAAGATTTGGCTCTGATTGGAAAAGAGAAGAAAAATACATCCCTATTTTTCAGCATGTTAAAGGGGACTTTCTTTAAACTTCATGGTTTAGGACCAAATCAAACTCCTTTACAGATTTATACTCACATAAATATAATAAAACAAAAGCGAGTTACCTTTTCCATCAGGTTACATGCTGAACCTCTGTTAAAAGTTATTCATGACCTGTATCAACAGAGTCAGATATAATCATACTCTGCTGGTCTGACCCTATATAATGCTTATCTTTCCTAAGCAGGTATAACCCTTAGACAACTGTTAGACATACAGAGAATCAAAAAGAAAGCTATCTGGCCAAAAAGAAGTCTAGACAGAAATATAGCCTTAATCTTCTGGCCAAATATCTTTAGGGCCTCACAAATGGCACCAGAAATCAATGTGTGGCCAACTCATTCAAGCCCCAAATCATTCTAGTCAGGAGAACCCAAAGACTTCTCTCTAAGGCAGATACCTGCTGACAAGTCAGCTCTGCTGGTGGCATCAGTCGATGGGAGGAATGCTCGATTCAGTTGTCTGAACACAGGCACCTAGCACCATCAGGGTACGGCACCTCGCCTCCAGCTGTTCTCCCAAAGGGTACAGGTCTTCCTTGAATCTTCTGCCACAGCTGCCAATCCTCTACAGCACTGATAGATCTATGATAGTAGGATACTCTATGGACCTCACAAATGACGGAGATGACTGGGTTTAAGAAGCTGGATCCCACTCTATCCCTCCACTGCCTGTAATGGAAGCTCAAGCACTGGCGGCACATGTAGATTCCTGCACATTGACATCTACGTTTAGGTGCTCTTGACTCCACGTCTATCAGCCTGCTTTATATTCCCAGAATAGGGATAACCTTAGACTCTATGTGGCAGAAGTACTATGTAAAGATTGTCTCCCTGGATACCAGAAGTAGCATGTTCTGGTTTGCCTGGAGCTTGCCCTGACCTAATTAGCCCAGTTTAGAAACAATAACTGTTATCCTGACTGGTATTTACAGCTATTAATGGCTTTACTGCTTTTTGTGACAGGTAACTCTGTACGGCCATCTATTTTGCCTTAAAAGGCTAAGTCCCCTGGTGCCAGGCCTGTGCTTTGATTTCATGATGCGCTGCCCTGTATTGTTGTATTCAGTTTGATCAGTGAGTGGTTAGCTAAGAGGAGACTTTCAAGGGAGACACTCCAATCTGCCCAGCAAAGTCAGTGTAAGTGTTTATGGTTTACATCACCATGCACCGCTCACTGGTCCTTTTCTATTTTCTTTCAAGACTGCTTTACCCTTCTGCAACCTGGTGTAGATCCCCTTTACAGCTCCCATACAGATCCAGCCTGCTTAAGATCAATTTGTCTCATCTCCTTTCCTATTCCATTTTCACTGCTTGAATTTCTTTCCCCTGGCACTCCTTTCCTTCAGCAAATCTGAAGGGAAGCAGAAGCTCTGAAGCACATTAGCTTTGGCTCATTTAAGTTTTTTCACCTCTGCCCCTTTACCCTCCTACGGATGCTGCTCTGTGCCAAGGGAATGGGAAGAAGAGTAGGAGGAAAAGCTATTAGCATACACTGAAGCACAGCTGTATTAGCATGCTCCAAAGCACCGTGTTATTTTGGCTGAGGAGGCTGGAGCCAAGATGAATCTGTTGTTGCATGGCGTGGACATTCACTAACCTTGTCTAACTGCTGAAAAAGCCCAATTCTCTTTGATTTCTACAGCAGCTGCTATTGTGTGACCTGCAGAATTATTCAAGCTCAGACAGAGATACTGAATCAGAGTAACATCATGAGCTATCCTGTTTCTTTACAAAGCAAGGTGGGCTCACAGTGAGTTGAAATCCAGCTCCTGAAGAAAACAAGATATTTTGAAATTTATTGGATATTCCCTTTCTTCTGCTAGCTTGGACACTCTGAAGCCGAAAGGTCATGAAAGCCTATAAAAGGACTCAATATTTCTGCACAATGCAATGGAAAATAGAGGGTTGGTCAAAAACTGGTCACCAGGGAAAGCTCAAAAATCTCTTTTTACACTTCACTGCATAATGTTCTTTAGCTAGAAAAGAAATATAATAACTAAGGGAGAATACAAGTCATTACGTTTATGGTTCAGATATCTACACAGATGTTTCCAGTGTCATTTTAGACACCACTGGCCTTCAGGTACTGCTACAGAAAGACGCCATTTCCAGTGCAACTCATGGCTTATCTGTGTGTCCTGTTAATTTTTCTAGGACTTTTTTTTTAGGGAACGGTACTACACACCTTGGTTGAAATAGACCTCAGGAGGTAATCTACACCAATGGCAGCTGAAATACTGGAGAAATTCAAAAGTCATGTTTTAGGAGCAATAAAAAGCATAGAAGAAGGTAACAGACTCTGAAAGCTAGAAAAATCTCTCACTTTCCCGCATTTGGGCAAAACTCATTATTATTTTCTAAAAAAATAACATCTAAAGATGGTTTGATCTAAATTTAGTTTGGGATCTCAGTTCAGTGAAGTGTAGTGTTGCTTTCTTCAGAGATCAAGCCAGGTAGCTGAAGTCCAAGTTTTTATATTGTTCCCAGAAATGCACTTTATCCTAAACCCAGGGAGGATAGTTTAACTGCCAGTGTCTTCAGTTTTCACAGAAAATGCCAGCAGAAACACAACATGGTGCCAGCAGTAAAGAATTATGTCCCATTAAAATGGGACAGAGACCTTTAATTGAGTACTGAACAGATCTCAAGAGGTCATCATTTCATGTTACTCTCTATCAGGACTATAATTCACTCTCCTTAGTAGGATTTCAGTGACTTGTATTTGGCATGGCAGTTACAGACTATATCGTGCTGAAACTTTATATAAATATCTTATTATCACTTATCTGAAAGCTCACAGGTCCTATGCTTGCATAATACAACCTCATCTTGATTCGATTCTTTACAGCCCCCAAGCTTCCTTATGCCCTGAGTGTAACCATGTCAAATACAGATCCAGAAGAACTTTATTAATGTGAGACCACAATACTGACGTTTACTGTTTGCTAGATATTGGAGACAGAGCTATAGTACTCCTGTTTATACAGAACAGTGTATCACTCCAACACTGGACTTCAGTGGTCTATTAAAGTAAGGATGACATCATGTGCATTTACTTGTTTATATCTGAATGCTGAAAATCTTTTCTTCGGTTGTCGATAAATTGTTTGCTAATCTAATATTAATTCTGACCTCCACCTGGTATTAAAAATTTTATTGTATTAACTCTGTAAATGATTGAAATGCAATTATTTGTTTAGGGCAATAAATTAACATTTTGATAAAGAGGGATAATGCACAAGTGACTGCTTTTCAAATGTTTAATTTTGGTGATTTCCCTATTGGCAAGTATTTAAACCAGATACACAATAGGTCAGAAGAAAATTTAAAAAATCTTATTCTTTTCTGTCAAGCTATTTCTGTTTCCTTCTTTGTGGCTAGAATGAAGAGCAGAGTAAAAGAGGTTTGCATATTGCTTTTACTCCTGGTCTGCTAGGGGGATATAGAAATAGACATTACATGGGAGAATCACAACACATTCTTGTAATTCTCCACAGATATGTACTATCTAGCATGGTGGCAGCTAAAAGAAAAAATATTCGAAAATAACCTTAAATATGTGCATATAAGGTGGGTGTGTTTTACTGCCTTATACTTTTGGAGACTTCACGTTTACATTAATCTTTTATTTCTATATCAACAGGCTCAAGCTAATGCTGAATAACATCAGAAAACTACACAAATTGTTTTATTCCATCTTTCTGAAGTCATCAATACCCTCTAGTCCAGGGTGAAATATACAGCTAAAAAAATACTCTTATATATTTTTGTTGGTAGTTCAGGCCATGGGGATACTAAAAAAGTTACAATCACATGTCTTTTATTAAAAAAATATCAGCAAGATTACGGCTGTCGATTGCAACCTTAAATACCCCAGCAGCTCCCAAGCTGCCTAGTCCTGAAAGAGCACTTTAACTAAGGGTCAACTCTTTTCATAATTAATTCAGTGTTAAAAATCCTTAGCGCTTCAAAGAGGCAGGATCTGTCTCTGTAAAAATGGGCTCTGTACTTTTTAGCTATTGGCTTCTGCTACCTGTCTGTCCCATTACCTCCACTCAAGAGAAAGGACTGGACTTTTTTTGTTCTGAGAAAACACATGATAGTCCCTGCTGAGTTCCTTGGCATTGAACCTGCTCACCATACTTTAAGTGCCCCCTGCTTTTTTGATGTTAGCCCTTCTTCGAGCATGGGGTTGGAGCAGATGACCCCTGAGGTCTCTTGCAACCAGAACTGTTCTGTGATTTGATATTTTTTCTGGGGTGCTTGCACCTCCCACACAAAGTATATCCTTTTGACAGCTAATTGGAAACTTTGGAAATTTTATTGAAAACAAGCCAAAAGTATGACAGTTAGAACAGACGCCTTGTGTATTTTCATACTATTATATTGTCCTGGTTTCAGCTGGGATAGAGTTAATTTTCCTCTCAGTATTTCGTACAGTGCTGTGGTTTGGATTAGGTGTGAGACCAATATTGGTAGGACACTGATGTTGTTAGTTGTTGCTGGGTGAAGTTTATACCAAGTCAAGGACTTCTTGGTTCCTTGGACCCTGCCAGCGAGAGGGCTGGAGGGGCATAGGAAACTGGGAGGGGACGTGGCTGGGACAAATGACCCAAACTAGCCAAAGGGATATTCCATACCATATGGCGTCATGCTGAGTGTATAAACTGGGGGAAGAAGAAGGAAGGGAGGGGGCATCCGACATTACAGTGTTTGTACTCCCAAGTAACTGTTACGCATGATGGAGCCCTGCTTTCCTGGGGATGGCCAAACAACTGCCTGCCTGTGGGAAGTGGGGAATGACTTCCTTGCTTTGCTTTGTTTGTGTGTGTGGCCTTTGCTTTACCTATTAAATTGTTCTTATCTCAACTCTGGAGTTTCACATTCCTTTCTGATTCTCCTCCCCATCCCTGTGCATGAGGAGGAGTGAGCAAGTGGCTACGTGTTGCTTGGTTGCTGACCAGGGTTAAACCATGACAGATATGCTTGGATTCCTCCAGAATGTAAACAATTCCAGATTTCCTATAGTCCTATACATTTGGGGGGGTGGTGGTAATTATTACAACCAGGTTTTTATACTTTAAATTACCCAAACATACCCCCAGTCCGAATGAGCACAGTAATTTTCTCTAGAATAGAGAAAAATTCATGGCAAGGCAGCAAAATCCTGAGAGCTTTATCTCAAAGATGACCATCAAAAACTGTCTGATGCTTATGACATACTTCAGTTGCCTAATAGACAACTGTCTGGAGGTATACCTGATGTGATAGAGTACCTGATATACTTATCTACCTCTGAGAGAGATGAAACTGGGCCTGTAGAGTATGGCAGCTGGAGGCCAGGTTACCTACAAGCTCCAGAACAGCCCTCCACACATTTGTCCTTGCAGCCAACTGTCACCCTTTGTCAGGGGCTGAGTTCCAGATTAGGACACTTAAATGTAGGAATCTGTAGGTAGCTGTCTACATATGGACTAAGTGTACAATCCCTGTCTAAGCAATGCAGAGTTAAGCTCCCTAAACATAGGCATCTGCTGCCATTCGTAATGCTCAAGAGTAGCCAAGATCTACAGGTGGGGTGAGCAGATATGACACAGGGTCTGTGGGACACTGGTGGCTTCTGACAAGGTGAAATGCCGTACCTCATCTCAAACTATGGGTAATTTCTATTTTTAGGAAAGTAAGTCAAGCCATTAGTTATTCCAGTCAATGGTGCCTCTGGAGCAACTGGATTCACTTGAATGAAGCACACATTGGTGGGTCAGCTGATACCTGTGGGACTCCACCAGCCAGACTCCCAGCATCTCCACTGACCACAGCAAGAGCTCAGACAGCATGCACACGCTCACTAAATTACACCTTTCAGATAGCCAAACGTAGGCGCCTTAATGTACATTGAATGCCATACTTCGTGTAATAACTGAGTGAGACAGTATCTGTCATCTCACCAAAGCTAGTATAACAGCTGCCCTTAAAACAGTAGCATCAATGAACTTCCTAATGGTATTCATAGGAATTGTAAGGATATTTATAGGACAAGTTAATGAATTTATTATAATTTCAGCTTTTTCCAGAACTCTCTCAAGCCCATGACAGTCCTGTGAACTTCAGCTCAAGAATCAAGTGGTACAAAGTGATTTTTTTTAAAGAGCTCTGTAGGTGGGTACGAGAACACATAATTAAGTTGCAATTAAGGCATAGTAAGTGTGGGAGGGAGCAGGAATCCTGCCTAAACTCTTGTGTGAACTCTTAGCCCTTTATGAGTAGGTCTCTAAATGCATCACAACTCTCCTGACCTGAGTGGATAGGAAAATGGAGGTAGCTGGTTCTCACGTATTTCTTCCTATTATGTGCTTAACATTAATCCTAGCCTTTAACTTTGCTCTAGTCACTGTTGCCAAACACTACTAGAAATAACAAAAATAACCAAAATAACCATAAGTCACTGACTTATGTCACAGCACTGATTTTATTTTGGCAATTTATTAAAATAATATAACAAATAAACCTTTTCCTGCCATCTTTTTTTTAACCCTATGCTTAAGATGAGTTAGAGTAGTACCATAATTGATGGTCATGTATAAAATAAATATAGAAATTATTGGTACAAGCATCTTAAAATTCATTTTGCATTTCTCTACCATAAATAATACAATTCTTTTCTTCCCTGTCTACTATTCTGCTCTGCAAGTCTATTCTGTGAGCCACTCAGAGGCTGAAAGAAGTAAAAATATTCCCTTTTTAAAAATCCTGTAACTTTTTGTTTGCTTATCTAAGGAATCCCTAAAGTTAGACCATCCCTAAAGCTGACTAGAAATCTAACCATAACACAAGCTCTGCTCATAGGAATCCCAGAAATGGTAACCAGACCTGAGACAGAAAAAAATAACTTTCACTCGTAGAATTCAAGGCCACATTTTACATTAGTGGTCTACACACAGTGCAAGGATAGTTACATTTCCATCATTTTCTAAACTTACCCCTAACACTGGTAAAGCTGACTTTTAAAAGTGACACTCTTAAAAGGTGGCTGCCAGACCCTAAAACCAAAGGCTTGTGTTAGGTAAAATTTCCAAAATTTCCAATCAGCTGGAAACAACATTTGAAGCCTCATGTAAAAGCAGAACTGGTTTTCTTCTGTGTACAATCCACCGTAGAAATTTTAAATATTTCCATGCTCATTTGTTTTATACTAACCATAGCCCTAATTCTAACCTTGTTCACTGCTTACTTTCCAGCCACACCATCAAGTTGGAGAAACAATAGTAAGTCAGTTGACTCATATACTTATAAATGTTTCTATAGTATAGAAAAAGTACCACAAAATTGTTTCTCTTCCTCGTTTTCCGATCCTTAATGCTAAACTTAACTTTAACTCTAGATTTCTATATTCCTCAGTCATTTATAAGAATTAAAATAGTAACTATGATCCATTGGCTAAGCAAGTTGAAATTACTTTATTTTGAAGGTCTGAAGTCAATACAGCAGTGATCTACTCTCACTTCTTTAAAATTAACACTAACTTTACTATAGCTATTTTGCAATCACTAGGCATGATTTGTAACAAAAGTACAATAGTAAAGAAGTGGTTCTTATGAAAGCACTGTCTGCAATATACAACTGTAATTACAGCACTTACCTCCCTCATTCCCATAACTCTAACCCTAACCCCCCTGTGCTTCTTAGTCACAGCTAAAAGCAACCAAAAATAAGCCAATATCTCAAAAAGACACAAGCATTAACATTATTCTTCTTATATAAGTTGTAAATATATTATATCATTTATGCTATTCTTTTCTTATTCAAAAACATATGTTAAAAAATTTTCATCAACCCCTGAAGCTGTCACAAAAACCAGACACCCTCCCACCCCATGTTCTCATTAACACATATTCAGCTTAAATCCTGGGTAATACTCAATACCACTACAAAAGATTATTGGCATTTCCTCCAATCCAACCCTAATCCTTCCCATTGAAACATCAACTCCTATTAACCCCTGAGCTGTGGCATTTAACAAGCTGCACAGTCATTTTGGAGTAATCAATCGAAATAAAGGAATATCAATGTCAATGCTTTCCAGTACACTAATCTTTCCAGATTGTACCATACACACCACCACCACCACCACGGATAAGTTTCAGCTCTTCCAAACCTGACTAACCAAACCTTCATCCACCTTGTGATACCCACAAGATCTAAAAGTCTGTGCCTGAAGAGAATAGTAATGCCTGGCCATTAGCCTATGCCATTAATAATTTTATTGTAAGGGTCTATTTACAGCACACCAAAAGATTCAGACCTTTCTTCCACTCTTTTCTCAAAGCTGCTGCTATCCGCTCTGGTTAGAAAGTTTCCACAGAACCTTACATGAACCTATCACAACAAACCAACTTCAGCAATAGTTTTATTTTTCATGCTGCACAAAACATAATCACAAATTTGTCCCTTCTCTCTCCTAACCTTAAATCTACAAGTTTTGAAGCATCAAGGACCACCAGAGACTATGAAAGGAAAATAGGCAATTAGCTCCAGCTGCTCCCAGAACTCATTTTGTCATGCTGTGTAGTTCTAAATACTGACCATTCTGGAGTACCCTGTGCCAGATCCTTCCCCTCAATCCATTACCATCCATAACTTTAATTCTTGCTATTTAAGAAATTCCTCAGATCCTCACCTCTCCCTGCCTAGCTTTCTCCAAGAAATTAGTAATAGCATCCAACAAAGAAAGGTGCTCATTTTCCTTTCCTGGGTACTCTACTAAAATCTTTTTGCCTCTTCTCTTTCCACAGCTGTAACCTAATGCTAAACATAAACTTTTCTTTTTGAAAAAAAAAATATCTGTGGACCACAGGAAATAAAAACCTAAAAATAGGTGATTATAATGAATATCAACATTCACTACATCCTTAAAGGATTATCATTAGACTGTGTCTAAAAATTTTTGGCAATTTATTTTTTTCTAACGGCTCATCTAATTATCCATCTTTAATAATTCAGTGGACTCCAAGAGTTTCAAGTAAAAATGGAGTGATGAGAAGGTGGGGTACAGATCATGGCAACACGGAGGAGTGTCTGGAGAGAGCTGGGATATGCATGAACACTTGCTTTGAACATAGACCAGCCAAGGAAGAAAGGACGACAAGAGGTGTAGGTTGGGATGGCTTGTCATGATTTTAGGACAGATCGGTTGTGAAATGACATGCAATAGGAAGTAGCTTTGGGTTTTGGAAAGGAAGAAGGACTGGATATTAGGAAAAAACGCATTATAGGTTACTTCTCCAGACTTTAGCTTGATACTTCGTGTCACCTTCAGACAGTAGTTACTGCTGGTTCTACTTCAGACAGTAGTTACAGTACTGTCTGTCAGGGCTCAGTACATACTAGGAAAATTGGTAGAAGGGCAAAATTACAGCAGTGGAATGGGACCTGCAACAACCAAACAAATTAACTCCTTATCCATGTGTTCATACACCCATAAACCCCATATTTAAGATATTAAATGAGAGTATAAGACTAGATACACATAAAACAGGGAATGAATGAAGAATAATAATAATATAGTAAAAAAGAGTAATAATAATATAACAACAACAAAGAATTGTGTAGAAGCTGTCAGATACACAAAATACATTTAGTATTATTGAAGGAATGATGATGATGAACCTCAAGCTACCTTCCCATTCCCATTTTTTTAATTACTCCCTTTATTTGACTAGAATGAACTATGGATGGGTTTTTTTGTGTTTAACACTCACTGTGAAAGGGGCTGGAATTGGTTGTGTTATCAAAAGAAACAAATTTTAATGTCATGTTTCACTGAAGGGTACAGGTAAAACTGACATGCTCCGGATTTATTCTGCATTTGCTAGGAAGAGGCTGATTAGAAGTATATCTATGAAGGATTTTTATGAAGACTGCCAGTTTTGTAAAAGTGTCCAAACTAATCCAGCATAGGTACTGATACGTTCCACAAATGCTGTGACTGGACAAACACTTGGACCACATTGTGCTTGAAAAGAGATTTACTTTGGAACCATTGCAAACTGGTTAGAAATTCTGACATCATGTTTACCAGAGGGAAAATCAAGGAAGAAGGTTTAACAATCTCATAAACTGAATCTCTGTCTTCTTTGCATCACAGGCCACTAGTCATGCATGTACAATAGATTTCTGAGGTCTCAGCATTGAGATGTGTCACTACATAGAGTATAACTTTAAAGATTGTAAATGTATTCCTGTAGGAAGAAACTATCTATTTCCCCAGACTTGCTGGCAGGATTATACTGACTTTAGCACTGTATATGTATTTTAAAAATCCACTGCAAAATATTCAAGAAGAGTGCTCCACAGAGAACATTGCATAGAAGATTTTTTCTTAAACATATGGCAGATAGCATATTAGCATGAGTAACTTCTATGACATTTCCCCTCCTCCCATCCCCAGAATTGCTGTGAGGCAAATACAAAGTGTAAGTGAAGATCTGGAAGAAGAAAAGAAACAAGTAGGAGTTGGAAATCAGGGCTGGAATTCAAAATCAGAGGGTTCTTGAAGCCCAGATTTTCTTCTTAAACAGGCGGTCCTCTTTTGGACCTCTATTGCAAGGTAGCTCTTGCAATAAAAATTCTCAAAATTCAGAAAGTCCAAAGTCAACTAATAAACGAAGGAAGGGATTTTTGTGTGTATTTACACAGCTGTGTAATTAACCCACAAATGAAATTCTGACTGGGACTTTTAATACTCCTATCTCTACTGCTGAGCTACTTTGGTAAATTTTATAATTGCAATGTGTCTCAGATCCCCATATGCAAAACTAGAATAACAGTAGTTCCTTTCTGTAAAGTTGTGATCAATGTGGGAAGAAAACTAAGACTACCAATGCCAGAGACTATCCCAGATCATCTGTGTCCACTGCTAACAATGAAAAGCTCCATACACTTGCAATCTTGCAACATTAAAAATAAATCTGAGTGCAGGGAAGTATAAGAAACCAATTTCATCCTCTCCTAATCTAGTCTTTGTGATGCTCCTGGGAGGCCAAATAAGACTATAAACATAATTATCAAAAGTGATTTCATAAAAAAAGAAAATAGCAGATAATAGATTTTCTGTCCCTTCTCAGTCATCCAGTATCAACAATGTGATAATCCTGAACTCCAAATACATCATTACATCCATGCACTGATCTGTATGTCGTTTTATGCAGTCATGAACATATACTAGGGAAAGCATGATAGGGAAACGTAGCAGGTTATCCTGCACTAAAGCCTTGATAGCTGAGTTCCAGAAGAAGAGCAATCAAAACCTCAGGAGACCATCAGTTTTGTTTCTTTGCCTGCTTGAGAGCTCAGCTGCACCAGCCGACAGTTTCACTGTCCTGTCTCGCTGTCTTTGCCCCACATCCATGCAGTTTGGGAATTAGAGCACTCTAAATGGGAGTAAGCATCTCAAATTTTGCATCAGATTGATGCTAAAATGTAATTTCATAGAAAGGATGGCAAGAAGATTTTTTTAGATGAAAGGGGAAAAGCCATTCTCATACCAGTTGCACAGTTTCAAGTCTTCATTAATAAATGCCCTATGAATGAAAACTTTCTACTTTGTGAAGCTGTCAGGAAAACAAGCAACAAAAATAAATTAGTGTAGTGTGCTTTTTTCAGCATTATCACATTAATGGAAGCAAGTGAAAAAACTGAAACAATTGTTTAATTGATAAATTCTGCTTTTCAGTCATGCTATTAGCATGTTTCTCTACTAGAGTTTTCAAACTTGGAGACCACTGAGATTTCTAATTTGGGCTTTCATAACCAGAAGAAAGTTGATCTCATCGAAGCTGACAGTGGAGAGACTAAGCAGATCCTCAGAGTAATTTTGAATGACAAAAAAAAGTCAGGCAGCATTCAGCTACCAAAAGTTATTGGTCCTCTAGGCTGAGATCTTAATACAAGAAGAAGACAGTCAAATTATCATTTCACCAAAACCCAGAGAAAGTGACACTTTGGGGTATCATCATGTAGACTGAATAGTCCAATCCAGGCAAACAAAGGAAAGTGCTGCAGACACAGCAGGGCTTCTTGATCACTTATGAAAAGGTCCTGGGTGCTGCCGTCAGAAGCTGGGACAGATTTCACAACACGTTATTGCTGCTCAGAGACAGCCCAGGGACAGGCACTGTCACAGAAGTGGTGAGTGAAGAAACATGACAAAAAAAAATTGCAAAAGGCTGGATTTTCCAGTTTCAAATATTTTTGTGGCTCTTCAGTGCACCAGGCTCCTCCCCTGGTTGGTGGCCATATCCAGCCTTGCCATCAAGTCTGGCCATTAAGAAATTTGTGGGATTTTCATTTCTTACCATACTGAAAGTTACTGTTATTTAGCTTGAGTTTAGCTTTGAGCTGTTACAGGAACTGGAGATCCTGTTACACTAACATCAACAGTATTTTTAATAAATATTGATATCAGCTATCTAAATTTTAACGCAATTTATGTAGCCATCCTCCATCATAGTATTTAACTGAAGTTCCTTAACAGTCTGTAGTATAAAAATCAGAATAAAACTGTGTTTAAAATGTTAATTCCCTTTAAATGTTTCTGCAGCCAAGCCCTTGTAATAAGAGTGTGTAATTATCTGTTCAGCAGTGATTTCAGAAGATAACTATGTGTCCTTTACATTTTAAGGAGAATTTCCTTACAAATTTTCAATACAATTATTTTCAATTATGAAAGGGAGTATGAAATGCTTAAAGCAGAGTAAGAAGATGGTTTAGGATGAGGATCAAGGGACTGGGTTTCAGTCTGAGAGGGTTATTTTTTTAATCAAGAGAAAAAAGCTATGCAGTTCTCCTGCTTGTTCTCATTCTCGAACTTTTTTATAAAACATGAAGCTGATGGAGAATGACAAACTACTCTTCACTCACAAGACCTCAGAATATTTAGTGCACAGAATACTTTACCAAAGCAAATCCAGATCACCACATTTTTCAAGCCATTCACGTGAGTAGACGGGCTGTGTTTTTGCTGCTACCTTCCCTCAAAGAGGTCAGACTTCACAGGTCTTGGACTAATTTGCACAGAGGGCAAATCAGAAGGACATTAACAACCAATATAAACACATTAATAAGCTTTACCTAGTTCATTGGCTGGCAATCAGGAAAGCTGTGGCCTGAAGCAGCTACAGAGTAACTGGCCTGAATTTCTGTGTAGTAATCATAGCAAAGTGGCAGATGTTGTTTACATCCAGCGTTGGAGGATTCCCCTTGAACATAACCTCAGATTGGGCTGTGACAGACTGATCTGGCACTACAGAGCACTCCGCTCCTTTTTAGATAAGTTTAACCAAAAATAAATGGATTCAACCCCAGTATTCGCAAACAGCTCTAGCCCTGAAATAATTATGCCTCAGAGTTTTAGAGCCTATGCCAGTGTGTGTGAAGAGAATGACAAGAAAAATACCCTTCAAAAGTATAATGTTAGTAAATGACCAACATTAAGTACTCTTTCAGTCTCATAATACATTCTCCACTATGACTTTCATGTTCTTTCTCAGAGCACAAAGGAGGCATGAACATGCATACTTATTTTTTATAATGTGTGTGATATAAAGTGTACTGCCCTGAGCAGTATTTGTAGAAAGAACTGGGAACACAGCACCTGACCCGTATCCACACTAACTGCTGTGCTTGAAGACTTCCAGGACTCCCAATGAATCCTTCAAAGAGCTCTTAAGTTGCCTGCTCTGGGCTGGTGCTCTGGTGCTACCATGGTTCACACGTCACAGGGAAGACCTTTCTTGGATGGCACTCAGCATATTCTTTTTTTCCCTTATCTTATCTATAAGGAGCAAACTCTGCCCTTACACAGATCTGCGATCACCTTATTCTGGTCACACATCTCTGTTTATTATTTCCATCAGTCCATGTCAACCAAGTCCACGCAAGTGCATTTGGTAATGAGCTAGAAGGGTGTCACAGGCATTTCTGATCTGCAAAAACCCTTAAAGGGCAGCATATATAGGACTTGTTACAACCCACCCCCAGACAGCAGTACCCATTTTCCAATTTTCAGACTTCGTTGTCATGCTTTTTTTTTTTTTTCACAGCAGAACCATGACCATCAGACATGTATGTAAATCATAGGTGCAGAATCTCCTGTCATAATAATGAGAACTGTGGTAACACCTCAGTTGAGTAGTGCTCCCGGGATGTTCTTCACAAGAGGAAACAAAGGCGTCTTCTATGTCTGGAAAATGCAGATTCAGGAAATTTCATCCATGTGGTTGCTTTGGGCTCAGCTACTGAAAACTGTGGTTTGGAACCTAAATTTCTCCTGAAGTAAGACCACGTTCACACTGAGACTGAGGTAATTTGTCATTACTGCCCTTCATCTGATGGGAAGACTTGTCCTTAAATATTTTAGAGCTCCCCAACAGATGGATAATACTGCTGCATGATCCAAAATGCAGTGTTAAAAAGTGATAGTTTTACATTTAATTTTAAATAAAATTGGTGCATTTAATATTGACAAATTAAATGTCATGTCTGGTAGATAAAAATGTTCAAATGTTCTTCCTCCTTAGAAGCATCTCTTAAAAAGAAAAACAGCTAGGATGCTTCTGACCTGTATATGAATAATATTTCCTTTTTTTTTTTTTTTTTTGGAAATACGAGCTTTCTGAACAAGATCTAACCAAATAAGATCATTTTATGCTTGTATGATAAGACTAATATAATCAAAATCAGATTTTAAAAATAAAAATGTGGCATTCCTTTCTAAAAAAAGTCACAGTCTTATAATTCCTGAGTGATTCCTTTGAATTACTTATGAAACCAAATATTGTAAATCAACAAATTATCAGAGAATGTTCTGAATTCAGCAAAACAGCATTCTCTGATGGAGAAACTTCTGCAGAAAACTTTTGACAAGTTCCACAAACTGCAGCCTATTAAAAGGAATCTAACAAAAAATTCTATTTTGGAAGTTTTACAAGAAGTATTTATATGCTCTGCACATAATATTCTTTCCTCCAAAGATTTATTTATTTCCAATATAGATTTGATTTTTTCTATGTCAGTAGGTCTCATACCCATATGGAGAACATCTGTGCACCAATTTCGTCCCAAACTTCACAGTTCAGCTCCAAGCTGGAATAACAATAGCGCTTGAAAAGGAATAAAAAAGCTACTAAAAAACCCACATATACGCAGTAATACAGAAACAATTCACCTTCAATACCTTCTTGTAATATTGGTTTTTTGTAAATGTCACCAGCCCACCAAATATAAAAGTGGTTCTATCCTGGTATTTATCTTACTGTGCAATCTCAACATCTCCAACAGTTTGGAAAAGAATCAATTTTCTGCTTTATCTGATTTCTTCGAAAATTGCAGGAGAAAGATCTTGGAAAGAATAGAGTTTTGTAGTAAGTTTAAAATAAGCAGAAGTCTAAAGCTCATTGAAGGAAGGAAAAATCAGATGGCCTTTGTAGTTCTAAGCATCATCAGATTGTAGTTTTCCACCAGAAAGACTATACTCTACCCTTGCAACTCATTTATGGCCATATCTTAAGATTTCTTGGTGTTCTTATTCCTTTCCTTCACTGCCCCTGGACTGGGATGAAAAAGCCAGGTACCTCATTGCCTTCTACAAATGCTGGTGCAAAGTCTCATTGTCAGAGCAAGTCCCGGCACTGTGCCTAACCATTTAATCCTGTGGACTTCCAGGCATGACACACCTGCTGCAAGGGACAATAGACAGGCACTCTTGGGTAGATAAAATGTAGTTCTTAAAATATTTTAAAAATAAAGTGTGAAACACTGAAGATGGGCTTAAGACAGAGGGGGAGCTTATGGCGAAGAGAAGGCATATGTTGGTAATTTATCCTATTGCTTTACTGAGATGATAAGCAAGGTTGAGCAAGTGGAAGATTTTTCTCTGTTTCCGTAGAAAATGGGAATAGCAGTAGCCTACAGGTGGGATGAGAATTCAAACCAGTATGGGTGAGGTTTCCTCTGCAGCATATGCGTGCAGTCATGGGGACTGACTGCTTAATGTGAACCAAGGATGTCAAAACCTAGACGATGTCCTGACATGGTTACTCCTTCCCAGATAAAAATGTCTATTGTTTCTTTTATTCCTTCTCTTTGCAAGGCACTAGTTTATCAGTGTGGATCCCCAAGCAAAATGTAACAAGTCTAATATTTGGAATTACCAGCCTTTTTTTTCAACATGACACTGAGCAAAACTGAGGGAAAACACAGAAGGCAAATTAATTCCTCTGAGAATGTTCCTCACACCTTACAAAATAAGAATTGGAAAGAAAAGAGTTAGATGCACATAATGTAAAATACTGTGCAAGTGGAAAACTGAAGGATGGGTGTTAATCTAATTTCTTCTGAAATAAATCTTTGTGTGCTGTGGCAAGATGCAATGCCAGGTCACATAACACCATCACAACCACTATAATAAACAGAACATCCCAGGAGTACTTACCATGTGTAAAGAAATGATAAATAATAACAGAGTATTTTACATTTATATAGCAACTTGCATCCCAAAGGATTCTGAAACACCTGACAAGTTTAAACATCCACACAGATTTATATTCAGAAAACAACTTCTTCCACTGCTGAAACAGATAATTTTCATAAACAGCAGTATGTAAGTTAGAAAACAAAGAAAATTACTTATTCTTAATGAATCAACAGAGGAAATCTTTCTTTCTTTCTTTCTTGTGTTGTAGTGTAGAAGGTCTGACAGAAGAGAAAGGAGTTAGTTTCTGGTCTAATTTGCTGCTTCTAGTTTTAACTCTTCATTTGTTGTGGAGTCTCCATCTGAAGAAATCTAATATTTCTGGACATGGTCCTGGGCAGCCTACTCTAGCTGATTCTGCATGAGCTGGTGTGTTGGACTAGATGACCTCGGGATGTTCCTTTTGATCTAGATGATTTCTGTGATTTTCTTGTGTAGATGAAGCAAATATTTCTTTGGTGGTACATGGAAGCAATCATACAATTTCATCCTAAAATACCTACCTGCCCATTTACTCTTGATTTGTGAGAGATCCCAAAAAGGCTTTCAATCTGCTAAGGCATCAGATTAAGGACCAAGGAGACATTTTTCCAATAGTGATTTCAAGTACTTGGCCTTAAGGAAAATATTTTTCTTTGGCACAAGATAATGGAGGTTTTTTCCACGGTTGAAAACTGAAAAAAGTCCAGCTGCTAATCTGACAATGTAACCAGCTAGTAATGGTAGCTGAAGGGGAATTCAGAGTCTGATGCTCTGAAATCCTTGATCTGGTGATCAGGACTGCAGAGTACACACATATGCAACATTTGTTCTTCACCCATATAGCAGACCTGGAAATCCTACTGTGCAAGAGACCTCAGCAGTTTCACCGAAAGCATCATGTCCAAAGGCCATCGTGGAAAGTCTCTGTTGCATAGAAGGACAGAAGCTTTCACAGCCAGAAGTTTATGGAAGCTCTAAGGTAAATGGTTACCCATCCTAACATACACTTATGAAGCTATAATGTATTTGAAGCTGTTAGGGAAGATGGCAAAAGGTTCAGATCAAGTACTCAAGCAGACAGGAGGTTTTTACCAACACACAAAGCTCAGGGGTGAATCGCAAACCGATATTTCAGAGGTTAAAGTTCCCAATGTAAAATACCTCACTGATATTACATGTGATGTAGCCAAACAGCAAAACCCAGAAAAATGCTTCAGAGAACCCAAAACAGTTAAGTGCCCCAGCTAGTTCTTCTGGAATAATTCCTGACAATTAACCATGGGTTGGGGATATTATAAATAACCTCATCTGAAATCCACAGTGTGAACAAAACATCAGAGAATTAAAATTTAAATATTGATAAATATATATGCACACACACATCCACACACACTGTCCTGACATTTAAAGGGCAATGCTTAGCCAGCTGTGTTTCTATTTTCCTTCATGATTCACAAAAGTATGAACCAGGTTAACAATAACACATAACAAAATACCTTCTCTCCATACTGCTGTGCTTTATGAAAAGCTCTTTTAAAATAACCATGGCAAACCTTCAGGTGCTGGTCAGGTTAGACTGATGCTGGAACAGAGGGAAACGCTCCTCTCTAACATTCCAGAGAAACAAATATCATCCTCAGTATTGGGGTTTACAGAATAAATGAGGCTGTATTTTTAAATAAGCAAGTGATTTGAGCTACAAAGCAGAAGTACACAATTTTACATAGTTTAGCAGTAATTTGGGCATCTGTAGGAGTCTGCTGCCACAACCAAGAAAAGGCCAGCTTCTAAAACATTATTGAGGTTTTATACAGTAGGCTAGCACCTAAAATGTTGGTAAATAAGAAGAAATCTTCCTGCCAGACGCTAGAGCTTATATCAATGCCAGACACTCCAGACATGATGTGGACAGACAGGGCTCTACTGGGACGGTCACATTCTGGAAATGAGTAACCTAATATCAAAGATCAAGTGCAGTACCTGAAACTGAACTGGCCTTCAGCTTACACTACCCTACCTCGACATCGATGTCTCAAACTGACCTCTGTAGGGTGAAAAAGGCAAAAGAGCTGTGGCGTGATATGGGAGAAGGAGGACAAAAAGCCAGGACAATGGAGTGTACTGTTAATGAGAATACAAATATACTAAAATGATGTTTTCATGTTTTTTATGCTGAGTCTTTGATGGCTACCAGCTTTGAAGGCTGAGAAAATAAAGGTAATATTCCCAGAGCAGAGCAGAGGGCTCCTGAAGTGACTCCCTGGGCAAAGACCCCTTGAGCTAGCCACTTTTCACTGGTACAGGCTTAGGTAATGCAGAAATTTTTCCACAGGCACTAAAACTGCAACTAGTGTCCACAGCAATGTGCATAGGAAGCCGACATTTCTAGCAAGTATAGAAACAAAGCAGTTATCAGATGGATTTTTTGGCACGTTAATACACTGAAGTGCACCAAGTCTGGCTTCAAAGAAAGGTAACATATGTGTGCAGTAGGAACACCCAACTAGGTTTGATTTTGCATGGTGGTAGTGCTAAAGGACCTGCAGAGCATGTTCTGTTCCCTGAAGGCAATGGATGTGCTGTAAATAAGGAACCCAGGTTGCTTCATCTACATCTCATCTGCTGTGGAAGGGCAACTGGGAATGAATTAGCCCTGCAAGCTCCCATCCAGTGGTCACCACTCTGACAATGTGCCAGAGAAACTTACCGTATATAGGACATTTTTTTAGCCTGTATGAGAGGAAAAACAATAATCCTTGGTTAGTCCAGTGTCAGGATCCTAAACACCAGGATTAATGTGCTGAGTAGATTCAGAAGACACCACTTACCCTGAAGATATAGAAAAGCATTTATCCTCAGTTAAGAAGCAAGAGAAGGGAACCCAAGAAAAGGAGTGTGCAGGGCAGTGCCATGTGCAGACTACAACACATGCTGCATTGTTATTGCTGCACTCTGGCGTACACATTTTCCTGATACCCTGTCACGAATTCACAAGAGTCTGATATCTGAGGAAAAGGGATAATTAATCTGCAAAGTACTAGCAATATAATCTTTTAAAGGAACAGATATATTCATATTGTTATGTCAGATGAGTAAAAATAAAGGGAGAAAATGCACAGGATATAAGGTATAGTGGTAAGAGTAAAGGATATGACTAATAGCATAGCCTTTCTGACATTTAAAAAATACAGGGGTAAAGTGGGTCTGTTGATTGGAATAACCATTCATTCCATAAAACTTAAGAAGTAAGTAAATTAAGTTCACATCCCAGCCAGAAGTCAAATGCAGAGTGGGAAACTGAGAATTCCTTAATAAAGCTGCAAACGAGACTACTGCATCTGTGTATGAGTGTCATTAAAAAGAAGTAGGTGGAGGCAAATCTTCTGTGGATCACACTCACTTGTATTGCAAAAACTGAGAGTAGGAAGTATACTAGGGAGAAATAAACTCCTCCGTGGAGTGGGAACAGTAGTCTCCATCCCTCTGCCCACTGCAAAGTGTGATCTTCTCCCAGAGGTCATGGTCAGTGAAGGTGCTTCTTTGTGTGTTAGGGAACAGAAAGTGTGTCCCAAGGACAGATACAGTCATTCCCAAAGGTTCTTGTCAAAAAGAACTTCAAAGTTGAATCTGAAAACAGGAAGGACTGTAAAGAGGTGAAGCCAGGTAAGCTCCTGATGACACTTTATGTGAAGTTGCCTGGAGAAACCTTCAGTGAAGACATCTGCCTATAGCAGGAGTTACTATGTATATTTACAAGGTCTCAGTAAGGGCCTGCTAAGAGAAAACAGAAAATAGCAGTCCTGAGTTTTATATCCAAACTTTCCCAAAAGTTCGGCTGGTAACTATTATACTGTAATTTTTCTGTAGATTATTTCATGCATGCCACCTTGTCGTCTTCCTGGAGCAGCTCCTAATCACTGTGCCATTCAGAATGATACCTTTTACTTTGCCCACGTTTTCTTTACAGATGGACTGATTTTTTAATTCAGTTGTGCTCCAAAGCTTGGTGCAACCCCTAAGGACTACACTTTCAGCAACAGCATGTGTGTGTTCAAGGGAGATGCACCGCTGACTGAGGGAAGAGGCATTTGAGTTCACTTTTTCTAAACTTATAATGTCAAAAATTACACAGGGAAGAACCAAAAAGAAGGTCTTGTAGATTCACAGCAGGGCTCCCAGAAACTGTTGGATAAGATATCAGTGTGAAAGGAAGAGCTGAAGCAGTAGGGACCTCATCAGAAAGGGAAAGTCTGCATCCTGGCTCAGTGAAACATGTAATCTTCTTCTGTTTGTTAAAACAAAACAGAGCAAAAATATATTTCAGAAATCAGAAGATTTGCTGCAGCTCCCTTATGGAGGAAACTTGGCAATAAGCCTGCTGTGAGATGCTGAGTTGCTCAGCCATGGTGAAGTGAGCACAGATCTGGACTGTAATGTTTGATGATCAATTTGGTGCTTGTTTTTTTCTTTTTTTTTTTCTTTGCTTTATTGTACTTTCATGATATTCCTCAGACAGATCCATATTCTTTACAGAGAACCATAATGCCTGAGGCTTGTAACTGTATGACCTCTCTCAGTGCAGTCATAAATCTTGCCTTTAGTTGTCTTTTCTCAGCTTTAAGTTGTCTTTTTGTGTCACGTTCACTTTCCCAAACACTTCCTGCAGGTTTGGAGGGGGGTGAGATTTTGGGTGGTGATTTTCCTCTCTCCAGCACTGCAGTAAGTTGTGGTTTTCTTGATCCTGCTGCTGTTATGAAGAAACCAGGTAGATCATTGTCAAGAGCCAGCGGCTGTGGCTGGCAGAGGTGAGCTCTTCATGTTCCCGATGTCTCCCTGGCCCTGCAAAGGAACTTTTCTTTCCCTTGCAGTGAAGTCTTGCGTTGTGCTAGCACCAGGTACTAGAGGGCATCTCTAAAACCAGTCACTCAATGCCCTAGGACTCAGAGAAGAAGTTTTCCTTGAACCACCTGTCTAAATAGCTTTTTTTATTGCTGCCTGCAATAGCACGGGGGACTCACCACCTGGCTGTGCTCCCTCGCCTCGTCCCTGCCTGCGAAGCAGCCTGTGCAGAGGCATCTTAATATTTGCCCTAGCGGGCTGGGCATGGGCTGTCCTGAAATTCTTACTCTGCATGTAACACCAGCATCAACAACCCCTTCAACTGAACTGCTTGCTTGTTTGTTTGTTTTGTTTGTTCATCTAAATCTCGCTGTTGGATATTAAACATGATTTGCAGTAACCGCACAACTTGGGTGCACATGGCTTTTAGAAAGTGAAAATTACTGTGAGTGAGGAGCGACAGATTATTATTTATGTTCTATTATAATTAATTACTTTGCACAGCTGGAAACCATGTTACAAGACCTAGGTGTTTGCAGGAATGAATGGCCTTGTAAAACGTAGCTGGCAGCTAAATCCATTATTGTCATCCATGCTCGTTTTTGGTGCTCTCAGTGCTGGATAGATGTGCCTGCCAAAGGCTCTCATAGGCCCATTAGTGTCTGGAGTGGCTATGCTCTTAAATAGACATTTTTATTGTTCTCTGCCCTTTGAGTCATAGCAGTTACAGGCACCTGGGAAATGCATGATACATACAAACAGCTAGGACGAGCCAGATAACCAGGCCTCACGCAAGAACTGCACGTTACATGTATTGATAATTACACATCAGAAGCCATCTGTTGAAATCCAATTATTTTTCAGATGTGTTTCTTAGCCTGCTGGTGTAATTCAGGGCCCCACATGGTTGTTCGTGTAAAGAATCATTAAATCTCCATTTCAGTTTGTGGAGGAATGATGGAAAGAGATTCATACCTAAATGAAATTTTCTCCCACTATTTTCCCTGCAGTTGAATGCATTCAGTGCCACAAATCAGTGTGACTAGAAACAACCTCTGAAGCTTTGTTTAGTTCACATAGGAGTGCCAGTATTAGGTGGGTGGCTGTGTAGCACTTGAAAAGCCCACAGTCCCTGGTAAATATGTAGCTGTAAAGCTGATATGGCCAATGGGTCTGGCAGACAATGAGGATGACAGAGACAAGGTAAGTCTGGGAAGCAGATGGGGTCTGAGCATCCTGGTACCCACCACAAGAGGATGCAGCTCCCAAAGTTGGCTGAGGATACGGAAGACATTATCACTGCTATAATCAAAAAGGGCAGAAAATAAGTTTCTTCTTAGGACATTTTGTTTTTTTCTGCCACAATGCAAGATATCTCAGTTTAATTCTTAAGCCAAAGACTATAAAAATAAATATGGTACAGCTACCAAGTTCCTGGTAAGGACTTGCAGAAACCTTTGCTGTCACAAAATCTTTTTGTTTATTTGTGCTTGACAAACACATTGCATTATGAAGTCACTCAAAGGTAGGATATACTTTATAGAACAATAAAATCATAGAATGGTTTGGGTTGGAAGAGACCTTAAAGATCATCAAGATCCAACCCCCTTGCTGTGGTCAGGGACACCTTCCACTTGACCAGGTTGCTCAAAGCCCCATCCAGCCTGGCCTTCCTTCCATAATGACTACTTTCTCTTTCCAGGAATCGTTTCTAAGCAAAGTTTTAACAGAAGTGTTTAAGACAGAGACAAGATAAATCTACTTGAACCTCAGTTTGTGAGTGTCTGTGATGGAAATGGAAGTAGGTATTGTATGACATGGAGGTAACTTTAATTACACAAAGGAACTGGAAGTCATTGAGACCTTTCCAAAATATGTCTGAATTTAAACAATGATAATTAATAACTGATGTAGGCCTGCTGTTCAACATAAAATGCAATTAATTTATCTGGGAGTGAACTCTAATTTAGTCTACTATTTCCTCCCCAGAGACAGGCTGCTGGCTTGAGACCAGTTGAAAACTCTATCAGGATATGGAAGCAAGGCTTAACCAACCAAGAAAACAACATATGTTTATATTTCAGTTGTCACAAATCTTCACACAGACCTTTAAAATTAAAGGCCATCAAAAGTTATGCTGCATGTTCATACAGAGACGCAAACGGTAGCTTTTGACAGGCCATATATGCAGTGTGGGAAGATATTTTATGTCTAGTCCTAAAGTATAAATCTGGGAAAATAAACACATAGCATAGTGAAAAAGAAGCATTATCAAAGAAAATCCACTGAGGAAAACAAAAGTGGTGGGAGCAGTCGGTGTCATGAAGGCTGGAGTGTCTGTGCATGAGAGGAATATGATCAACCAGGGAATGCAAGAGGTTCAAACACATTAAAGGAGTAATATCATCTTGCATGATACAAAGTGAAGTTGGACAAGTGTCTCTGATGGCTAAAGAGTGCGACTCAAACTTACTGTGAGCCTAGTGCAAGAAAAGAGCTAGTTTCCTCCAGATTTCAAATCCAAATTAAAGAAGTTCCTTGGTATGACCATACTTAAGAATGCCTGGCTGAAGAATAAAGATTTTTTTACTTAAAATTAATATTACTATTTAAAGAAGACAAACCAAAGGTCAGAGGTGATAAGATTTGCTGATCCAATTCACTAAACTTTGGTTTCAGGCAAGCATATTGTACTACTGAGTAGTACTATTTTATAGGAAGCTGTCCACTGGGATATTATTGTCTCTGATTTCATGGTATGAGATTTAAATACATACACAGCCACACTGACCTCAAGAATGCCAAGTAATAGAAATTATCTGTTTACCAAATGTCGTTCCATCAAGGTCTTTCTTGTTGTCCTTGTCCCTAAGCACCCCTAAGGCTTCATTTCTCTCTTATACCTCTGCAGTGTACACTACAATAGCTCTCACTTGCTCATGTGTATCTACTGATGGGGTAACAAGGTGTAAGGATTCAACCTACATTACAGGATCATTCATTTGTGATGTTGAAACTGGAGATCATCGAACAGAGGGGAAACAGTTATACCTTGAATCAGTACTGGAGATAAGAGACAGAAAAAGATGTGTAGGTCCTGCCATGTTCTCAGTGATAATTCTTCCAAGGACAGCATTGCTGATCCATGGAAGAAAACATTACATGAAAATAGGGATTAGATTCAGTTCTAAAACGTAAGTTTAGGCATCTGCTTTGTAACTGTTATCTGAGTTGTCCAAGCTCCCGTTATAGTGAACTCAGGGTGCAATTCATCTGTTAAAAAAGGGAAGTTTATTTCAGAATGAGGTGAATTGCTTCCTAAATTATGAGCATTCTGAATTAAGAAACACTGATTTCTACCAATTGATCCCAAGATCTGTTTCTACATTGGCATGAAATGGAGAAATACAATTATTCTAGCTAATACAGTGCTATTTCAGTCAATATAGATAATATTTTTTTGCAACTTGAACAACATTCTATTTCTATGCATAAAAGCCCAAATAATGGGGCTGCCCAGCCTTTTTCCAGAGTTGTTGCCAGTGCAGAATCCAACCCACTAAAGGATTTGAGCAGAAGGTGATGCATAAACATTAAGTGACAGGGACACACTTGTCAGTGCATGCAATAGGTTTTTTTCTTTTTTGAGTAATTGCCATAATATATTCTATTTCCAGAGATGGACAGGCATTCACCTTGCTGGGGCAAAATAGTTGGTCACAGTCTATTTAGATGATAACTATGGAATAATTTTACCAAACCAGGCTTAAGCTTTGGCTGATGTGATAGAGGAAAGCATGGGGCTTTTTTTCTTAATTTGCATATGTCTGCCCTGAAAATTTCTGAGGTTCAGATAAGCATCCTGAGAGCTCTAGAAAAGTAGCTGTAGTTGGCATGAGTAAATCTAATCAAGTTAGCTAGTATAATTTAACTCAGACAGACACTTATTTATAGGGTCTTTGGGGAGCCAGTGCCTGTCAGTTTCATCCACAAACAAATGTTATAGGGGAGCTCCTGAAGCGATGTACCATAACCAGAAAAACCCACAGTCTATTCTAAGTCTAAGTTGTATATGTTGGCTGGAGAGGGATATGGGAAGTGGGTCTGGCAGCTAGTTCCAACTGTTCCAATTTGAAGAGAGAGCCAGGATAACCCCTGGGAAGGGCCTCTCTGGCACATGGTCCAAGGTAGATTAGACCAAAACATCCAAGACAGATTAGACCAAAACATTTGCACATCCCCTATTCCTCTAGCAGATAGCATTTCATACATTCTTCTTGCACTGAGTGCCTACTTGAAGCCTCATGTGAGTACACATTAACACATTAAAAATATCTGTTATGGGTAAGGAAACATCTGAATAACATCAGTGAAGAATTCTAGCAACTAGGCAAATGGGAAGAAAAAAATCATGCACAAAATTCTGGTAAGCTGGTGCTGCTGCTACATATAGTCTGTAGAGCTGCAAAACAGCTCTCTATACTCTAGAAGGAGCAAATAGTCCTAAATGACAGTTTGTAGGACTTCCCACAGAAGAAAGTCCATGTGGCTCTACAGGCTGTGTTACCAGCAGCCATCCTGCTCTGCCCTAACAGTGTCAAGTCTTTCAGGGCAATGTGGGTCACAACAACCCCACACAACGCTACAGGTTTTGGGCAGAGTGGCTGGAAAGCTGCCTGGAGGAAGAGGATCTTGGGGCAGTTGGTTGACAGTTGGCTGAACATGAGCCAGCAGTGTGTCCAGGTTGCCAAGAAGGCCAACAGCATCCTGGCTTGTATGAGAAACTGTGTGGCCAGCAGGACCAGGGTAGCGACCATCCCCCTGTACTCGGCACTGGTGAGGCCACACCTTGAACACTGTGTTCAGTGTTGGGCCCCTCACTACAAGAAAAAGATTGAGGGGCTGGAGCGTGTCCAGAGATGGGCAACAGAGCTGGGGAAGGGGCTGGAGCACAAGTCTTGTGAGGAGCAGCTGAAGGAACTGGGGCTGTTTAGCCTGGAGAGGAGGAGGCTGAGGGGGGACCTTATTGCTCTGCAACTCCCTGCCAGGAGGCTGTAGGCAGGTGGGGGTAGATCCCTTGACCCAGATAAGTTACAGGACAAGAGGAAATGGCATCAAGTCGCACCAAGGGAGGTTTAGATTGGATGTTAGAAAACTTTCTTCACTGCAAAAGTTGTCAAGCGTTAGAACAGGCTGCCCAGGGAGGTGGTGGAATCACCATCCCTGGAAGTGTTTAAAAAACACATAGACTTGGTGCTTAGGGACATGGTTTAGTGGAGGGGTTGGCAGTCCTGGGTTAATGGCTGAACTTGATGATTTTAAAGGTGTTTTCCAAGATGATTCTATCAATCTATGAAGTTCTTCCTTTGTCCAGGTACAGTAGTGATGAGCCTGCACGGAAGAGCTGCCCTTTTTGTGGGGAGGGGAAAATATCAGAGAAGATAAGAAATATTAGCAGCTGCTGTGCTGATAGCTTCAGAAAGTGACTGGGAGACTGGGCTATATGGGATGGTCACACCTGAGCTCTGCCTGAATTTTCTTGGGTACTGTAGCAGCCAGTTTGGCACTCAATATGTGATGTCTCTGCAGTTTCACAATCGGGGAAAACTAAAAGTGAATAGCTGGAGGCAGAGAACATCCTGAAGAACAGCTAGAGCAGCAAAGGCTTGTGCAGTCAAGACAAGGTCACAGAGAATGGAATTACGGAAACACAAACACGTCATTTAGCTTCTTTCTCCCAGCTACTCATCCCTGCACTGGATCAGCTCCACTTGACCATCCTGGCTCCATAATCCTCCCCCACTCCGTCTGTGGCAAGAAAATTTATGCTTCAGCTCAAACAAGGCAGGAAAGAGATCAGCAGGAAAGGCAAACAAAGCCTGTCCTCCTTGATGTGCAATGTAGGGAGGAGAAGAAAAAGGAAATGCCAAACAAAGAACCAGCAGAATCAGTCGGGGGAAAGAATCTTCAAACTGTCACTGGAAGTCTGAATTCTGCCAGAAAGGACCTGTAGCAGCAACTGCTTTATTGCTTATCTTGTTTCCAAAAGGACTGAAAGAGCCTGCCAAGGATGTGGCAGGAGATTCACTGTAATGCAATGACTGGAAGCTGAGGGAAGTCTGGCATTTTCTTATGAGTGACAGCTTACAAGCATGACAGAAGAGAGCTTTTATTTTCCTTGTATGTTTCCCATTACAGTCTGACTTTATTGCCCTGGGCTAATATTTTGCACATAGACACTGATAAATCTGAGCTCCAGCTGCAATATAATGTACTATTCAGGTATGCAGTACTGATGCAATTGCTTAGCTGTTACCTGTAAAACCTAATTAAAATCAATGAAGATTTGTAGCTGGAGGTTCATGTTTTATCAGAGCATGAAAACGAGACAAAACTCTAACACTGCTTTGGTTTTCCATTTATCTTTGCAGATAACTTACAGTAGCCTGTGAACAACCCTCACTTCAGAGTATTTACGATAGACCTGAACAAAGTTTATCTGTCAACCCTGTAGGAATACTGACATAGTTAACATTTTCTTCATCTCTAAGCCCGTCATGGGATTAATCTTTTGCTCTCTAGTGACAAGAAGGAAAGTAATTTCAGGCTAACATCAGTGTTAAATTCCGTAATAAGCTTTCTAATGACGTGGCTCTGAGACCCATCAGCTTGACTTTCATCCAAGACTTTTTAGCTTAAAAAAGCACTTGTCTTTTCCCCGGAGAAGCCCTAAACAATGCCTTTAAAGAGATGTAAGGAAGGAAAGGTCAGAATCTGAACTGAGATCTGATGAGCTACCTCTTCACAGCCAACATTTCTAGCAGGTATTTCTCAAGCCGTGAAAGATCCAGGGTCCGCAACTATGGTTTGAGATTGTGCTTCTGGCTGGTGTTTCTTTATTCCCCTTTGTTTAAAATACCAAACTTGGATCAAGTGCAGAATTCTTAGGTGATATCACTGATTGCTATCATACTACTATTTGGTCACCACAGTCAAATCTTTGTTTTACCAGGAAAATGACACAAAACAATACAAAACATAACATAATTGAAGTTAGTCTGGGTCTTTTTTCCCAGTCCTCCACATACAAGGCTTCTGAGCATCATGGAAGACTTTTAAAGGAGAAATAGCAGTGATGTCATCTTTCCTTGCCTGCAATGTCTTTGAAGATCTTGCAGAGAGAGAAGCCATGTAAGAGAACTTTATTTTTCATGTAGCTTTGCCAGTAGTAGGTCCCACAACAGAAACACAGGAGCTTTCCTTTCTCAGCTGTAGGCACCCATCTCCATCACTGAGAAACAACCAGTTTGTTATTTCTGTATTACTTATGCAAAATAGTTAAGATCTGTATTTGATGCCATTGTGAGGTTGTGCCGTTGGTGGCAGCAGAAGTAAGGGCAAAGCTCTGAGTGGCTTTGAAGACCAGTATGATTTGATATGGAAGTAAACAGTTGAACGACTTTCCCATCTCCCAGTCATGTGTCCAGAATATTCAGTTGTTGCTAAGCACCCTTCATTTTGATAGTAAAAGCACCAGTTCTGCAGCAGCTGATACACCTGGCATTTAGTGTTGCTTTAAATTTTGAAAGGAAGAAACAAAAAAAAAAAAAAAAAAGGCTGAAGCTTTTACTTTGAGCACAATTTTGATGTATTTCTAACTGTGGCATTGGGATCACTTTGTTGTTAAGGGTGTGCAATCAAATTGACAGATAAAGATTGGTTTGGGCTTTAATTCATTATTCTGACAAGGATTTAGCCATGTCAACCAATTAAAAATTATGTGAGTTGAAAATAGCACTTGTTTGGGTTTTTTTACCAATTACCATGGTGCCAAATCCTTGAAAGAATAGTGATCTCGGGACAATGCCAGTGCTTCGTGGCTTTTTCCCTTATCCAGCTGTGTATTTTATCTTCTTTTGGAGTTTTTGAGATATAATGCCATCCCTTTATTTATCAGAATTCTATGCCTGGTTTTGGATATGTAGAGATATTCACAGGCTCCTCTAACCTTGCCTCATGTTGCTGTGTTGCATGAATTATTCAGAAAGTTTAGCTTTTGAAGTGGTCAGAAATTACATAACTTAACACCCAGATAAAAGGCAGACAAAGAACATGGAGAGACATCACGTAACAGATTTTCTATCCTTCAAGTAGGGCCTTAGTGGATAAATTTTAGAGACAATGTGTAACTAAATGAGTATATTTAATGTACTCATTGGCATTTTACATTTTTAGAGTTCAAGGTTTCCCCCCCTGCTGCCTAAAGAGCACTTAGCATCTCTTTTCCCTTATCCACATGCCTACCTCTTGAACTGTTCTTCCTCTTGAGGTTAGTAAATCCTTAAAATACTGGGTTATGAGATGTAAGAATATAAGAAATGCCAATCATATATGTACAGGTCAATACCAGATCTGTCTATGACGCTGGCAGAAAGAGGTACTGTTTGAGAAGACAAAAGCCTGGCTTCTCTCCACGGTTTCCTTCATCACTTAAAATGGATCTGCTGGCTTATCTCCATCTCCATCTCCTTCATTTAGTATTTGTTTTGGATCTGTTGTCCATGAATTTGCATTTTTTAATATTCTTGTATAGTTTGCCTCCAAAGCCTCCTGTGGCAGTAAGTCCCAGAAGTTGTACTTTATTTTTAGTTTGTTTTCAATCTGTTTTAAATCAATCTCCTGCTAGTTCCAGCAAGTGCTCTCTAGCTCTAGTGTTGCAGGGTTTGGAGAGTAGCAGTTCTGTGTTTATTTTTTTCCTCTGCTTGTCTGTTTTTTTAGAGTTCATCACTATGCAAGCTTTGTTTAGATTAATTTTCTCTGGATACCTTGTGTTTATCTACGCAAAAGCTTATCTGTCACCTTTTTGACCACTCGGTTTTTTGAAGGTCTGATGTAATTCCTTGTCTTTGATGCAGCTTTTGCCTACCTGAAAGATTTTAATATCATCCTCACATTTCAAGATCTCACCACATGTTCCACTTCTTGGGTCATTGATGACATATCAATCAAAACTGGTATCAACACTGATCCACAACAGGACACACTGCTGAGTCTTATCCAGCCTGAAAACCACTAAGCCCTACCCTGCTCTTCTCATCCTTTAACCAACTTAAATTCGTAGAAGGACTTTCCTTCCACACTCATAACAACTTCCAAATTCAGAATGGCATCCTTTCTTGAGTTCACTAAGACTAGTTGTTCTAGGAAGCAGTGATTTATTGTGTCCAAAAACTTTTATTGTCTTGTTAAGACGTTGATCCAGTTTATATGCAGATCATGGAGAACTCCCACTCTTACAATTTTTCTCTAAACCTGCTTTAAAAAAAAACCAAAAAAAACCCACTAGCTTAAAAACTCTGGGTTCAAAAAGAAAATAACCAACACAGGTGGGGAATCTTAAGTCTTTGTGTGTAAAACCTGGATTCAATTAACTGCACGTGACTGCCCATTCATACTGAGGTTGCAGCTGTAGAAGAAGCCTCCTAAAGCAACCTGAAGCAAATCAGTGTATTTCACTACCAAGCCAGGTTCACCATCATTTTTGAGACTTTCCCATAGCTTTGGTCTTCAACTTCAGTCTTACATTTTGGAGTAGCATGAAGTAGCAATTTCTGTCAATCAGAATGCCAGCATTTCAAAAGTACTTTTCAGAAAGGCAGCAGTACAGAATAAATCACAGAATGGACATCCTGTATTTCTTTCCATGGTGGAATAATCATGCTAAAATGTTTTGCTTTGCTGCACCCAAATGTTACATTATGTTAAAGAAAAATGATGAATACGTGATTAGGTTTTCAGGTGTTCAAAGGAGAACCGGTATGAGAGAATCACAGTGAAACACCATCCATTTTGAGGCAAATGGTTTCTCCTCTGAAAACTGGAGCTATATCAGCACCTTCCTAGAGAATGTTTCTAATTTGACTGATGTGCCCTACCAGAAACCTTTTCAACTGTACCTGCTGCACCTTTTGTATATCTTTCTTGCAGCTGTAACGCTGAAAACACGTCAGTGTGATTGTCTTCATATCACATTCATAGAGTCTGCATTCAGATCCTTTGAATTTTAATTTAGAAAGGATCCCTTCATGCTGGGAGTATCTAGTAGGATGGGAAATGATTGCAAGTTTGATGGGTAGGTCTGTTGTGTCTGTCAAAGGTAAGGACTCATTATTTGCATTGAGAGCAGATCAATATCTCCATGTATTTCTCACACATATACCAGTGTCTCCCAGTAAGTTTTTTCTGATTTTAAGCTTGTCTTCAAGGAGTTGCAAAAGCTCACAAAAAATCAGGTGAATACCTGATTTTCAACAGTGAGGAAAGAGAAAAATTAGCAAGTCCAAGACACTCTATTTTTAAAATTGTGAATGGTATGTCATCAGTAAATCACTTTCAGGGTATTCCTTATTTCCCACAGCATATAGCTGCATGCTAGACATTATAGCTAAGCTGCTTGGCAGAAGCACTTATTTGGGCAGTAAGTCTTTAGAAACGTCACTTTTGGAACTGCTTCTGTTGTTATTGGACCAGCATCTCACTTGCAGCTGTTCACTCATTAGCTGGATCTGTGCAGATACTTTAATCAAACCCCAGCATTCTCATTTTCAATTAAAAAGTGACTTTATGGTCTACTGACAACGTGACTTAGTCACAGATCATATTGAAATATAAGCTCTGGGACAGTTTTAAACAGGAAATTTCTTTTGCCTGGTCAGCTGTATTTTAAACTACTCCAATTGGAGAAAATGACTTTTCATCTCCAACTGTCCCTGAAACAGCTCAGAGGAGTCCCTGTGGTACATTCATACCCTCAGGGCAAAATGTCATTACGAATGTAAGAATATTGTAGAGGATCAGTGACTTTCAGAAGGTCAGACAAACCTTTTTCTGTTTCTTTTGAAAAAAAAGAAAAAGAAAAAAGTATTTCTGTGTAATAACTGTTGGCGTGGTATGGAAAAAGATTATGTATTTCTGCTTAAGCTGATTCAGTCACACACAGAACCTCATTCCTGAGGCCACCAATATTTCTTTTTTCTTATTTGCAGCCATAGCACTAGCTACGGCTAGTGCTCTTAAAAACTCTTAACATTTCTAAACTCTCCTTTGCTATTTTCAACATTTTATAGAACACTTCCTTGAAAACAGTAGACCCGCCTTTCTGTCAAGATGGGAGATCTCTTCACCATGTTGCAGGGTAGTTTCTCAGGACCCTATTAATTGGAGACTGTTGCTTTTTGGAAATTATGCCTGTGGCAACAACTTACCTCAGCTTGTCCATGTTTACCAGGACTTGGTAATCAGAGACCTTAAGAAAGAGACAGGTCAAAAAATTCACTGTCCCACATTAACCACTCTCAAGATGTCTGATAATGCTTCTAGCTCTTCACCAGATTTCTAGTCAAAAGTCTTCGTTGATATGTATAGCAGGAGATATGGTTCCATGAGAAGAGAGGTATGGTACACTACAGTAATGACAAGAAAATACAACAGGTCATGGCTCATAACTTAACAAACATCCTAAACTTGTCTGTGTTAGTTTATGAAATATGTGTCACTTATTCAAAGGAAGGGAAAAATGTCCCTAAGACATATCACTATGTCATTAAAAGAGGGGTATTTTTAAAAAAATACCCAAGAATAATGGATTTATTTGGAATTTGGGTTGTGCCCACTTTTTCTTTCGGCAGGTAGAGTACCTTTCTCTACAAACTGCAGAGAACACATGAAGTAGCTATGTGTGGGAAGACCTCATGGTAGGAGGCAGGCAGTGAATGATGTTGATGTTATTCATCCCAAATTCGCATTCTTGGCCAGATTCATCTCACCATGCTTTTACTACTTAACTGAGATGTTAGGATGTGGTTCATCACATCTGACTATGTCTCCAATGCAGATGTCAATGTCTGAGCCAGCTGGCTTCCATTACACTTAAGGGAAATATCACCAATGAAATCAGTGGAGCCCAGGTGAGATTTATTTAACCAAAGGCATTATCCAACCCATCTACTCTGGGATGAGAGGTATCATAATCTAGACTCCACTGGCAATCTCAGCTAGCTGTTCATTCATTCATAGGAGGAGTCCAGCATGACTTGCTCAGATATGCACCTGCATTGCTCACAGACATAGCTTCTCAGATGAATTTCCCCCAAGGCTACATGTGCCGTCCACCTAAGTCACCAAAAGGGACTGGAAGCCATATCCAGAAAATGCTTCATATGCAGGAAATCCATATTCACACTTCCTTCTGACAGATTCAGAGGAAATCCATATTCACACTTCCTTCTGACAGATTCAGAGACCCATGCCCCAGATCTCAGCTGGATTTGAAGGGCACAAATATAACCTGTGTGACCCACAGGATTTGGGGTTATGATGCATGAACAAGTTACTTAGGATCAAAGATAGCTGTAAATCAGTTGCTTTGCAATAATTGTCCTTGTACAGGTTTCTCCTCGGTAGTCCCCTACAGTAAACACAGGGTAATTGGAGGAATTTTAGCCCTTGAAGCATAAAGGGTTGAGCTACCTTGCAATGACTGAAGAGGACCATGTAGTAAAGGCAAGTGGAGGGTAACAGCTGAAAGGCTGACACATGGCATGAGATTCATCTGATCAAATGTAAGCATCTTTTACGCATGTTTTTAGGCATAAGGTAGTCACCCAGGGCTCATTCACGTAGTTCTTCTGATCCTAAGCGAGCTCTCTAGAATATGTCAGATGAATTGCTCCCTAAATTTAAGTATTCTTTCTACTGGCTGGAAAAGTAGCACAGACCAGGTTACTGAAAGATGTACACATAGAGTCAGGTAGGATGAGCCTCTCATGGAAACTTTTCTTTCCACAACATTTTACACAAATGTAATGCTATCCCAAAGTGGTATGTGCACATGTCCATGACTTTTCATGAGCTGGGCCAGAGATTCAATTTTTCCTTCTGTTGAGGAGTGTCTTGCCCAGAAGGAGGCAACAGGGCACAGCTGCAATAATGATTTTTTTTACAAGCTTTTTTTGTGAGGAACTTTTTTTATTCCAAACCTTTTAGGAAAATAACATTTTTATATTAATTAGCACTTTTATTTATGTATTTATAAAACCATTTCACAAATTTCATTTTTATTTATGAAAGCATCTCATGCTGCCTTCAATACTATCGCTAAAAACTTGGATTGTTTGCATTAAAAATAATAATAAACAAGCAGGAGTTAATTTGAAAATAGCAAGGTCTCTGAGCAATTTCAGTGTGTTTGGAGAGACGGTCACTGCTCAAAGCACTTTTATTGAGGCTGATTAGATAGAGCATGGGGATTTTGCTGCAAATATTTTTATTTCAGCAAGGATGGTATTAACCATTTAAAATCTGATGTAAAACATGGAGGCAGAGGAACAACAATCAGATTGTTCACTGGACACCTCTTTGACCTGCCTGGCACTGTCCTGTGAACTCTCTTGTCTACTCTACCAATAGTCACCCAGAGCACCCAAAACAACTTTTACATGGGGAACCTACACAGGTGCTGTAGGAAATTTTTTAGATTATGAGACTGTCCCACAAATTCTCCATGCTATATGGCTCCAGTCTCAAGGCCGAAAGAAGAGCCGTAACAAATTAGGAGCTATAACACTCAGGCTGTGCTTGTGTGACTAATCCCTTCTGTCCTGCCATTAACCCCTATTTAAGGCAGATCAAGTGAAGCTCAGCTCAACACCAGCTGCAACCACCCACACAGTGTGCACTGAGTCTCTTTGCAGGGTGAAATTTACGGTTATGTTGAAACACACTGATCTTGCTCGTGTAACCAGCCCGCAGCCCATTGCACCGATTCTCTCTGAAGAATGTGAAGTGGACCAGCTCTTGAAGACAGGTCTGACAGTATTGCTTTACTTCGGTTGCTTTACTACAGATGGCCCTGTCTAACTTGGAAATCAGAAAGAAAAGTTCAGGATGTGCAGGTTTACCCAGGATAGCTTTAATCGGGCTCAGTTCAGCTCAGGCTAACCTCTTCAGTGTGTTCCCAGATGGCAACTTGTACAGACTGTGCTGACACAACTACCCTCTTGTTGATGACAGTTAGCGTAAGTGAGCCTACATGCATTCCAGGCATACTTCTGGCTACTGAAAATACAGGGTTCTCTGGAGTTTGGAAGAGACTGTTCTGAGCAAGGCTGGAAGTAAGTGTATACACATGAGAGCAGAGCAGAAGCTGTGGCCAGTGCTCTGGGGACGTGCTTCGAAAAGACAGAGAAGGAAAAATGGTCACTGGTTTTGCACTTGGCAAACGGCGCGCAGTTTTGTTCTGCAAATCTTCCTGTGTCACCATGCATTGTCAACCAGTGCCTCGGTTCCCCATCTGCGCTGTGGTGTGTGGTGATGGTGAACTGGCCCATCTGGCAGATGCTGAGGTCCTGCAGGAACAGGATGGATGACAGACAGATGGTGGAGCTGGATGAGCTGGTCTCAAAATGTTTGCAAGAGCCTTCTCAAAAAGGTCTGACATTTTTTGTTTCTCCTCTTGTGGAACAGAGACCTCTGGAAAATGTGCTTTGAGAAAATCTGGTGGCTGACAGATCACCAGTAGCTCCTGATGCCAAGTCACTCCAGAGCACTACCGTGAAACCATGTGAAACAGGAAAATGCCTGAACTCTTCACTACAGTTGTTTTCTTGACAAATTGTTGGGAAGGGTTAACATAAGTGGAGAGGTAAAGGGGGGGAAATCCTATAGAGACTTGACCAATTTGGGTAAAGAATCACTTGTGATAACATAAAAAGCCTGTTATTTGTAACTGGAGAAAGTGAGAGCAGGGAAGCATTTCCCTTCTGTCCCCCATGCCCAGCATTCATGGGGCCGAGCATGTCCTACCTGCAGCCAGGTATCCACTGGGTGCAACAGGATCATTTTCTTAAGTAACTATTAATAAATAGTATAGCTGTATAGCAGCTGTACAGCAGCTCAGAAAACCTGGAAGAGAGAGAAAGACAGTGCATCTACTGGCATCTATGAGTGAGCAAGCTCCTCTGCTGCTGCTTTAAAGAGTTATTTAATTTAAACTTGTCTCAATTTGATTCTTCCCCTCTCAAGCTGTCAGCTCCTGTCTCTGCAGTGCCAAAAAGGCCAGCCTTCACTGTCCATTAATCCAATTTATGCTCAAGCACCATCACCTTCCTCCCAGGCTGCCCATCATCCAGAAAGGAACTCCCTGTAAAATCTGCAATTTTTAAAGCAAAAAAAGCTTTAATGTTTTCAACTTGTGAATGGCTTTTCAGCCAGGGTGCTTGTAAAGCAGCCCAGCCATAGATAAGGACACCAGTCTACTCTCCCTGCTGCCTCTCATATTGAACATCGTGGTTTGATAGGATTTTGTCTTTTCCACTGTATTAGTGTTGCAAACCCAATACATCCACTCCTGATCTCTCTTTGTGTGCTATAGTCAAACTATTCATAGTATAGAATATGTACACCCTAGCGAGCAGGTGTAACAGCAAATTCCTCGGCTGAAGGCACTATGTTGTCTGCTCTTTGACTAGCATCTGAAGGTCTTGATCCCTCACAAGGACCTCTGGGGCTTCACAGATATTACTACCAATAATAATGTCACAAACTATTTGGCCTGTGGCTGTCACTTTCAACACAAGTGAGGGTATTGCTTTCAGTGCCTGGGTTTTGCCGCAGTTTTTCACTTTGCTTTACAAGACCATGTTCTAGTCCATTTGGAAGAACAGAAGACATTAAATCATGGCTTTTTCTCCACTCATTCGCTGTTCTTTAACCATTGAAGTACCACGTAGATTAGCACAGTTACTTTTGAATTACCCTTGAACAGTCTTAAATCAAAAGGAGAGGAGAACTTGATGTCAAATGTCAATTCACCAGCCTATGACATGGCTAGAGCTCAGGTTAGCTGTAAACACAATGGATTTCAGTAGAGTTACCTGAAATATACAGAAGTATAGCCAAGAGCTTAATTTGATCTTAAAGTAACATTTCAGAAGACTCATCAGAGCAGCAACTGGATTTTTAATACCAGCACTTAGCCACATTTCAGCCATGCAGTGTCATTAGTGTCAATAGGAATGCTCAGGTGTAATTTGTCTCACTGTTTCCGAGTAAGCAAAGTGGAGACAATAATTCTATTAATGAAACCTGGAACTGTGTTTACCACACTGGCGGAAATAAAGAGTCCTGTGTCTATATATTAGAACGGAAATTAATCAATGGAAAAACCTGGAGCAGAAAGTGCTATTCTAAAAATAACTACAAGAAAAAGAAAATAATTATTTTTTTCACCAAGGCAGCTATTTTGTTAACTGCAGCATATATGCAAGGCATGAATAAGCCTGCAGTTCTCTTGACAGAAAGACAGCAATCAAGTCATGCAACAAGTTCTTCCGCTGTCATGTTCAATACATTAGATTTTGCTGAGCAGGCATCAACGGAAAGCCTGTAGGACTTGGAAATAAGCATCATGCCATTGCGAGAAAGCATTACAAGTTAGTTAGCCATTTAAGTAAGAGATAATAGCATCTTTATTACTGGAGATGGGGAAGAGCTGGAGAGCTGAGAAGCTGGACCAGGACACAAATATTCTTATAGTTTAAGGAACTTCCTCAGTGGAATTTTAATTTCAGACTTGAGCATGCTTGGGACAAAAGACTGCAAACTTTGTTCACATTTTATCTGTTCATTGCTAAGTCAAATCATTTACTGCCTGCAGCAGTACCAATTTTAACAGCTCACTATTCCATGCAACAGTCTTCACCCAATGGTTTCTGTTATTATTCAATTTAAAACATTAGGTCTGAGGGAAGGAAATAAAAATTGTGCTTGTACTTTCATAGCATAGCATATGAAGATACCGTGGAAACTAAAGCAATATTACAGTTAATCATAATTTAATGATATCATTCAGTATAACCATCTGTTGTAAGAAAATGACCTGACAGCAAAGCAACCAGAGCCTGACAAGCCAGACTGCATGTAGACAATAAATCATTTGACAAATACAATCTGCTTTCATTTCTTTTTGCTAACTAATCTATGTAACTGCTCTGCTGAGTTACTGGATCTTAGAGAGATACTACTGGCTCCTGACATGTACACATGGCTGCTAATGCAGTTAGAGAAAGGTTACATTTTGTCTAAAGGCAAACTAAATCCAGCCTTATTGACATGTACTGGTAGATGCTCTGAAGTTCAGTGGGGAATTCAAGATGCAGAACTATTAAAGGAACATCAACAAACTTTAAGAAATATCTGAAATATATTCCTTTTTCATGTCGATAGTTATTATGATTTTACAATCATAAAGAGTAAAGCAAATACTTGTAGCAAAAATAATATTTTTCTATTAATAAAATAACAGACCAGGGAATTATGAAAATAAACTTCTGCTGTGACAAGTCCTGGTATGTGCCTCCTCTGGACTCTAAACTAGATGCATACCATGTTAGGACTGTGCTAGAAGTTTAAAGGTACACATGACATGAAAAGCAACAATCAAAGTAATGACAATGACCACGGCTGAGATTTTCCTTACAGGTGCCAGACTTGTAAGTGCACAGAGCTGCACCAGAGGGGCATTGCAATGGGGCTGAGGCTAGTGGCAACTGCATCTGCAATTTGAGGGTGATCAGATGAGTTTGTGCTTGAATTTCATTCAGTAAGCTAAACCACTGGTGCACTTGATATCAAACCCCAGCAGATATTTTCACTTCTCCTTCCTGAAAGCTTAAGCTTTTCAAGTTTAAAAGTATGTCTGATACCGTCTCTCCCTCTCCCAGATGGAAGCAGTACTAGCCATGCCAGGACCAGGGCTGCTGAGTGACATCTCTCCTAAGACGAGCCAGGCATGTGTGTGGCCTCTGGTGCACAGGGCTGTGTGTCTCCACCCACCAGGCTTGGATGAGTCTTGCTCAACCACATTTCCCTTTGGCCTTGGGCTCATTGTTAATGGTTCATTTACTCTTAGCATCCACTGCTGACTGGGTTGGGCTTGGAGTCCACGCTGGAGCTATCAGCTGCTCCACCAGCAACTCTTAGCTCTCCCCCTCACTCTGCATAGGCTACTGTGAGTGATGCTATGCTCACCTGAGAGGGCTGAGGGCTGTCACTGACTGCAGCCCACTGTGATGTGCTCACTTCTCCTTGCCTACCCCCATGCACATTACCACACTGGGTTGCTGTTTTTCCTGTATATTGGTCTTGCACTTTTTCTCTGCCTAAGATTATTATGGTCCGTAATCCTATACAGCTAAATAAAAGAGGGCCAGGGAGTGATCCTGATGCCAAGAGGTATGGATCTGCTCATGTCTACAGTGTTTAGAACTAGGCCCTTGCAGAGGAAACCAGCCAGGACCATATCACACAGCTCTTAGCCACCAGTTTCCTCTGCTCTGAACATGGAGTTTCTTTGGTCAAAACATTTGAAGTACTGTGAAGGTTGTGGTGAGTCTACCTGCATAGCAGTCATAGAACACAAAGCATGGCATGTACTGCAACTCCTGTGGTGCTTGTGAGGGCACAGGAGGCTGACTGAGGGTACCAAGCCTGCTGCAACAGCACTGCAATGTTTGTATGATGGAAGGACCTAAACCTGATCCATTCTCATCTACTATTGCCTTTCAGCAGTGGTCTCTGGAGTAAACCATTCCCTCAAAGACACCCAGACTTTGTCTTGGAGAGTGTTAGAGCAACCTAGGACAGAACCAAACAGCAATGCAACAGGCCACATGGACAACCAGCAGCCCAGGGCTAAACCTCATAACCACAGCTTTTTGTTGACATTACAGATAATCACATAAATGAAGCATCTTCTGTTCCAGATTGGGTGGATGGTCCACATCACAAAGGATATGCACTCCAACCCATGTTGCATGCACATTCAATGTCAAAAGATGCATACTCAGAGGAGGTTTGCACATGTTCCAAATTGTTCATAGAGTCTGTGCTGATGCATTTATGGCTTGCAGGACTTTGTAGGTATGCTTCAGAGCTGTGATGGCTCATGCAAGGCTGCAAAGGATTAATTGAATTGTGTTGCCTGTTTCCATTTTTATATTGTTAAAGTTAAAGTACATCTTTCTCACCTTCAGTTAATGGAAGGAAAAAACATACAGTAAGGTTTTTCTTCTCACAGGGAAAAAACAAGATTTGGTATGCAAGACTGGTGTGGTATCCTGGACTGGGGGATTTAAGGGGAAAGCAGTCTTATGACCTTGCATCCCAGAATAGCATCATGGGAGAGTTCAGGAAACTCACAGCATCATGTTTTTGACATCCAGAAGTCATCAGGTCACAAAACATCTGCTCAAACTTTTCCCCAGGATGCTTCAACATCATAAGAAGCATAATAAAGCCATCAGGTAGATTCTCTCATAGGTGATAGCACGCTGTCCTCCAATATTTTTTAAAGTATTCTGTCTCACTCTCAGGCTGCTTCATATTTATGGGAAGATGCTTATTCACAGAATCAATTCTCCCTTCAGAAAAGCTTCTAAAAGTAATATATATTACCCAAACTCTTTACTATATCAATTCATTTACTTCATTCTGTTTGTCAAGGGACTACTGGAAGTGCAAGTTATGTCCTACAAGCATGGGAAACTCCAGTGGGTTTTCCTTTCAGTATGTAAGGGTCTAGCTTGTTCATATTTTTTTTCCCAGTGAGATTTGTGGATGATCAGCCTGAGGTCTTCCACGTAAGAGTTTGCCAGAGTAAATGACCTGTAGAAAGACAGTTCACAGGAGATGAGTTCACTTGATACAGGATCATCAGCAGGTACATCTAAATAATCATCTGCTGAATCAACTAGACCAAGAGAAAATATAACATAAACATCTTTGAAGTAATTAATGGCTCAAAATACCGCAGTTCCACATGTTCATCCTCTACTCATCCTTTGGAAAGCATACCCTTGACCTCAGTAAAATCAAAGCACCAAGAATTTCTAGTCTTTTTTTTTTTCTTTTTTCTTTTAATGATGGCAAGAAAAAAGCAACAGCAAGAACAAACACAACTGCCAACACTGAAACTCGGGTGTGCAGCTGTGCCTTCATTTATATTGTTGTTCAAGCAGTCCAGCGTGCACATATTTAACACCAAAGGATGACAGAAGATACTTTGAAGTTTTAGTGCATTTTTGCACAAGAAGAATAAAGGCTGAATTCCATTTGTTTCCCCACTAAACTGGGAATAGCAAAACCTCAGAGGCCAAAGATGGAATATGGATTGCAGTGGATGCCCAATGTTTACTATGAAAACCCGTGCTTTATAAGGTTCCTCTGTTGAGTAACTTATTTTGTGGAATTCCTCAGATAATGAAAATAGAGAGATCTGACCTTTTCAGGACAAAGATTTAAGAGCCTTGCTACATAATCAGGGCTTCCCCATAAAAGTACAGCACCATTAAAACCTCAGGCAAGTCAAGTCAAACAATTTACCACATGAAGTCTATTAAGAAAACTAATCAAGCATCACCAAATGAGGCAATGAACTGGGGACAAGACACCTGGTGAGGTTCACTGCTGCTACAGAATTAAGCTCATGGGTGTCTGTGGCAAATAACATCTTCAGCTGAAATACTGAGAGTGTACCCGTGGTGCAAGGAGAAAAAAGAATGAAGTCATGATGAAAAACAACAGAAGATGAAAGTAGCTGAAGTGTAGGTCCAGACTTTGATCTCTTAGAGGAGAAAATGTTTATGCTACGAGTGGTCCCATTGATTTGGGAAACACTATTCATGGAGTAAGTTCCTCTTCCATATGAGAAACCTGTAAGAGCTTCTGTCAAGTCGATTACACTTCAAATGCTGACTAATTACAAGAAATTCTTCATACTCTATGTTAAAAGAACCCTTGCCTGTGATGAAGGAAAGCAATAAAAGCTGACCATCTCACATGGTATCTTTATGGATGAATAAAGAGATTGGTCTTTCACACACATCCATTTATTTCAACTCCATTCCTTTGGAATAATTCTTACTACTTCACAATTATGTGCAGGAGATGAAGCTATAAACAGGACCTACCTTTTGTGCCATAAAATATTGTATGCAGACTTTGAAGCCATGACCCCAACCACGTCAGTAAACATGCATGAAAACTCTACTTGCAGACAGTCAGGGGGCAGAAAATGGCAAGAATGCAAACAGGTCTCTGGACACGCCAGAGACATGGTCAGTCTGAAACATTCAGAGTATTGTAGATTTGGCCAGCAGACAGTGTGGACAATGTCCTTCATTCCAGAGAAGTTACTGAGCTGTCATTAATTGTAACTGCTTTGCTCTGGATGTACAGGAAAACAGGTCCAGGTGCATCCACAGCCTGGATGGAAAGGAGAACGTACACAGGCAAGCAGCAGCTTACCCTGCGTGATGTAACGCACACACTGCTGAGGGTGAAGTTAATGCTTCCTTTGACCTGTTCCCCCCACTAACCATTTCCCTCCTTTTCTTCTGTAGGAAAGTTCTTGCTTGCATAAAAATTCATTATTCCCTCTAGCTGTCTAGCAAATTTTTAAAGCCTCGTTGTGTAACCTAAAGTCATGATACCTAATGTTATTCCTGTAGTCTGAGAGAGACTGAGCAGTCACAATGAGCATGAATTACATGTTATTTTATTAAAAATTCCCTTTAACATTTTCATGGAGGCAGACTAAGGTGAGTTCAATATATGCTTTAAAATTTAACTTAAACATTAACAAAAGGTAATTCAACATCAGTTTCTTCTAACTCTGAAAGCAAATGAAAAGTAAAGTTATATTCCCTTTGATTTTAGGGAGGGTGCTGGAAACTAAGAGGAATTGATTAGCTACAAGTATAAAATACAAATACCGACCAGTCTCTGTTGCCCAAGCTGTTTCCAATTAACAGAATAACTAGTAAAAATTAGGTCTTCTAACATTTCCACTGGAAAACTTCATCCCTTTAGAGGAATTTCAAATTTCCGTGAAGACCCAGGTTTCACAGCTGGACCCTCTATCTAAGCCAAACTTACAACCCTTTCAGGCAGGTCCTTTACCCTCCTGCCTCACTTCTGCTGAGAAAACATCTTGTTTTGGTTATAAAACCAAGTTCAATAGATTACTTTTCTGTTTCACCAAAAAGAGCTTAAATCAAATCAGATATTTTACTGTTCATATAACACTTGAAGTATTCACTGAAATGGAAGTAATTACATACATTTTTAATATAAATAATAATCAGGAACTTCATGGCAGCTTATAGCAGGTACAAAACTGACCTCCCAGATTTTATCTTCAAAATTGCAGTAAATGAGACATAGTGTGAGACACACCTTAGCAGCACTAAATAATAGATGCCCCATGATCGATGCTGCTTCCTTTTTAGTGAGACTTAGAACTTCTTTCTACTGTTCAAGTGATGCCTAAACTAACAAAGCAGCCACGTAGTCTTTTTATTTCTTATGATTAATCTCAGCTAATGAAAAGTCTTTATTAAGTTTTACTTCCAGGAAGGGCAAGTGGAGCTCTTCACCTCACCAGAGCACAGCTAAGACACAGGCAGAAGTTGCTCCAGTTCCCATGTACCAACCGCATGATTCCGTGGCATAATTCCAGAGTGGAGTGGATGGATGGTTTCCACAATGCTGGTAAGGCTCATGCCTTGAGGATTCCAAGCTGGGCCACTTGGAAAGGACATCAAACACGACATTATCTAACACTGTGCATGGCTGTGCCTGTGCCACAGGATGTATAACACCTTTGTGCGCTTTCCACTAAGAAGGTCAAAAGCAGTTGCAGCTTCATGAAACAACCTGGCAGCCACAACAGGGTACAGATGGATGTCTTCAAAACTGCTCTTTCATTAATGATCATATGGCTGGCAAAGACATATCACAGCTAAAATGTTCCAGAGCCACCAGTAGGCAGAGATCTGAACCTGCCAAAAATAGCTATGAATTTCTCTGCTCAACAGAGTGGCTGCAAGCAGAGCATTTCCTTGAACATGTATGGGAAAGGCAGAGTGGAAACATGATGCTGGAGAACTTACCGTTCCTGGAGATGAGGAGCTGTGTTATCTTCAGTAGGGGTTTCTCTCCAGGTTCAGCCACAGCGTTTGAGTCCTTCCAGCTGTGAATGAAGCAATATGGATGAACATTGTCACACAGCCTAGACAGACAGAATAGGTTCAAAAATATCTTTAGCATTGGACTGCACCTTGCTCCATAGTGATACTCTGTGCATAGCAGGACACCTGAGGGTGATGTCTCTGGGCTGTCTGTCAGTCCCGGCACTCAAGTCAAAACACAGATCCAGGTTGCTGGTAATGGTGCAGCTTGAGCCAGTTGTGGTTTTGCATGCTGTCTTGCATGTTGAGATCTCCAAGGACAAGAGGTCCAAGTATTTCACCACTGCTGCTGACAGGAGCCACTGAGCCCTTTTAGCATGAAAATGAACCTCGAAATCAGTTACTTTTACTTTGGGTCTGCTTCTGTTATCAGGTAAGTCAATTCCAATTGGCGTGCCTGCCCTGTGCTTTCTCTCTTATCCTCAATAGCTGGTGCCAAGAGGAATGACATTATACCTGCCTTTTTCACCAGCTTGGTGAGTCAGCTACACTGAGGAACAAGGTGAGCCCCATGTCCTCCATAAAGATGTGGGCAATGCCAGCTGTACTGATGGGGTATCAGACTGTCCTGTAGCTCTGAGTGACATACCAAAAGCCATGAGTCATAAATCATATACCTTAGAAAGACAAAAGAAGCAGAACATACTGAAGTGGCTACCAGGGAATTCAACAAGTAGGTCCCCTGTTCCGTTTAAGCATGGGGTTAGATCCATCAAAGCCTTTTGCAATGCTTCAAGCAAGCTGGTTCATTTCTTCCTTCAGCTGAGGACTAAATGTCCCAGCAGGTACAGCACTAGCCCTATCCTACTCTCCCACTGGTGCCAGTGTGGGGCTATGTCTGAACTTCCTGTGAACCACCTACAACAGACATGACCTGAGACTGTTAGGCTTTTGTTGACTGATCTGTCCATTCATCTTATGTCTGTCATCCTGACAAAGGAGAAGGTTTTTGGTCTTGGCACCTCATTTAACTCTTTTAGCGGCCTTATCCCCATCTTTGTTCCACAAGAGATATTTGTAAGTAGACCTGAGCAAAGGAACTGTCTGGGTGATAGCAATAACCCAAACAGAAGCTTTTGGAACACTCTTTGGAGCTGTAATACAGTCCAGGGATAGAGATAAAAGTACATCGTGTGTTTTTGAAAGCTTAAGGCAATGACTTTCAAGGAAGCTTCAGGTCTGAACTTTGGCTGTGAAAGGGCATGACTGAAAATCTCCTGAGCTGTTTTGAAATTACATAGGTCCAAGACTTGTGGTCCTTACCACAACTAAGGATCTTCCACACAGGAACTTTTACTCTGCAGTCTCAAAAGCCCCGGAGAGCTACAGTATTGGGAACAGGTAACTGAAGTATCTTGGTGATTTGAGCCTTGGCATTCATGACAATTTCTGTGCTACCTAACTGCTCTCTAACAGCATGTCTCTTAGGTTTTCTCCTGCCATTTGACTCCGGTTGACTCAGGCAGACAGGGATAGTTCGCTGGGGTTGGAGAGGGCGGCCAGGGGAAACGCCATAAAACCTCAATGCTCAGTGTGTGTTCCCCTGGTATAAAGGGAGTTTTATAACACAAGGGAAGCAAAGCACAGGGCATACCTTACAGACGATTTCATAGTATATTTTTGTTCATACCAACCCATTAACAGAAACAATCCTTTCAACTTTTTAAGGCTAACCAGGCTGAGAGATCAGTGGAAGCAGTGGTCATCCAAGGGAAAATTGTCCCTTTATGGATTGCACCACTGGATTTGGTACATCTTGATTAATAAAATTCTCTCTCAGTCACTTAGACCTCACTTGGTTCAGCTCAGAGGTATAAAAGGCACTGATTATGTGGCTGATAAGCCTCTCAGCTAAAAAAAGGCAGAGAGACACAGAAGACTGTGGGTTGAATGAATCATAGTTTGCCCACTGCTGAAACCCAATTTAGCATGCTGTAATACAGAAGAAATGTAATGAAAATGAGAAGGGGTGAAAGGTGGGAAACTGTCATATGTAATCATTTAGTCTCATGGATCAAGAAATTACGTCTTTTCATTTATATTCATCAAGCTAAACCCAGTGTTTTATTCATTATGCAGCATTACAACAAAATGTTACCTTATAAAAATTACAGATCCTTGAGGCAGCCTGTCTCTTCTCATAATCATCTACCGGAAGAAAAAGAAGTCTTTGTGTTCCTGGAAAATCCACCTTTAGAATACATGCTGTAGTGATATGATTGTTCCCTGAAGTGTGGCATGCAAGAAATTCTTTCACATTTTCCCTCTACTCACTAAACTGCTCAACACTATTCACCATGGATGGATTTTTTTTTTTGTATCCCAGGTTAAATGAAACTAATCTTTCCCTGATTAGCTCCCAAATTGGGCTTTATAAAAATCACTTAGTCTTTTTTAAACTATCGCACTGCTAGGTACTGACAGCAGCATAAAATAAAGTGGTGATTAACAAATGGCTATTTTTTGACTACAACGATTCGTAACATTTCATTCTCTCGACCAATGCACTTTACAAACTAGATGTGACACGTTCTCCCTCTGCCCCTCCAGGCCAACCATCAAACCATCATCCAGGCTAACCCAGAGCTGCCTTATGATAGGGCACAACCACCTCAGTTTCACCAGGATTTAAGGCAGCCATTAGAGAAAAAAGGTTCTGTTGCACTTTCCATATGCATCTGTTCACTGATTCCCTTGAATCTGAAGGTAAATCACTAATTTCTGTTGACTGTAGGGTCAGTCTCCATTGGGTATGATGGGACCTCAGGAGCCTACAGGTAGATAGCACAGGTCTCTTATCTGGATCTAACTTCTACCCTAAGAGCTTTCCTGCTTCAAAGCAAACAGAGCAAAGTTATGAGCCTAAGTCATTCTCAGATGTGTTACAGTGCAGTCTAAGATAAATGTGCTTTGGTTTCTCCCATGGGCAAGAAAACTCCTGGCCCCTCATGCCAGAAAAGAGATCACATCTAAGGGTCTACAACAGAGACAAGATCTTCAAGGTCACAGAGAGAGACATATCTCACTCCTCAGCTCAGACACCTCCCTGGTGTCCTCTTTCTCCCCCAGATTGTGTAAGGTAGTTTCTCCCTCCACAGGGAGCAAAGGCTGGGGGACTGCACTATCTCAAATGTATCCTCAAGCCATTTGTGTTCTTGAGCTCATTTTTCTGTGCCTGGGACAGCTCACAGAAAGGAAATATAGGCATTCATTTTTTGTGGGATAAGTCACAGTATCTGGATGTTAAAAAACTATTAACTAAAATGTCATCCCCTGAAGCCCTTTGCCTCAATTTCCCCATTTGCCAATAGGGCTGTTAGTAGACAGATGGTTCTTCAATATATGATATAGCTTGTGTCTTCCACCTTCCACAACCACTCTCAGGACAGAGATTCACAAATTCTGCCTGACTCATGGAAAGTTCATCTCCAGCTACTTCTTTTTGCATATATTCATAACTTCCATCTATGTGATGCTAAATTCCTGTTCAGGGAATATCAAAAGTACTGTTAGATGATTTTTCCATAAAGATACAATTTTGCTACAAGGACCGCAATAACTACTTGCACACAAAACTGAGGTTTAGGAAAATAACCTGATGTTCATATATGAGTGGTGCACAGCAAAATGTAAATACAGTCTTATTAATTTTGTCTCATCCTCTAGCTCACTAGTAGGTAAAGGCAAGGAGGTTCTGTGTTGCAGCACAAGCAAGCTATCAGGCTGCAACAAGGCTTTACTGTTGGTCAGATTCTACTGTTCCTGTTGTTTCTCCTTCCTCCAGAGGTCAGACCACACTACTCATTCTCCATCCAACCAGCTCTCCTACAATCCTCAGTGCTATTTAACCACTTAGCAGAACAAGCTACAGCTGCACATCATCCATGTCAATCCACCCACTGCCTTCGAGGCAAGGCCACAGCTGCATATTATCAATGATAATCAACCCATTGCCTTCATTCCTCTGAAGTTCTGCTCTCTAAAACCTCAGATTAACACTTTGTAATAAATGCAAAATAAGCACCTACTTCAGAGAAGTTTTTACCTGTCAGAAATACCTGAAGACACAGTAAGAATATCCAGCAGCTCACATCACCCTAGTGTCTAACAGCCTGCTGACATACATCTGTCATTTAATGTTAAAGGGTCCATAAGCACCACAAAATGGCATTGGTAGTGGAACAGTTTTCTACCATTTCTTCTCTGTTCTCACATGGAATCTTAAGCAAATTGAAGGGAAAAAAAGATCCTCACAGTTAACACTTTAACTTCTATATGTCCCTTAAGCAACCCTGAATGAATATTGTGAAGATTTCATGTGGCAAGTTGAGGAAGGCAGAAATTTCATAAACAGGAGGCAGGAGGAGTCCTACCTGACCACTCCCAGCAAGCTCTCTCTTGGTGTCATTTGAAAGAGCAATGCAGGCACCACTGATTCTACTGCAATGGCATCATTCAGTGTCCTAAACTTTTAGATATATTACATAAATATGAATTTAGAAAATCTTTTGCTATTACCCTCCTTTATGTTTTCAGGGCAGAGCTTCTATTTTTCTGCTGCTTTTTAGAAGAACTTCTCCAACAAAAGTTAGAGCATACCTCAGGCTCTGCTAACCTTGCCTTATACCACCAGGCCAATGAATAATTCAAGAAACCCAGTTTTTGAAGTGAGTACTAATTAGACAGTTTAAGCTCCATCTAAAAGGAATACAGCAGAAAAATGGGGCTCTTTTCTTCTACTTGAGTTGAAACATTAGTGAGATGATATTGTATGAGGTGAAAATAGAACCAAAGGTGGAGTGCAACCATCAGTGGCCTAATACAATATGAGCCTGGGTCTGATTTTTGGCTTTTTCCTCAGTGTCCTTTTGTGTATTTCATGAATGACCTGAAGGCACAGCTTTGACATAGAGCTGAAATTGAGAAGTGGTAGTTTTCCTTCTAGTGTTTGCAGAAGAGTGCACGTTATGAGAAAAGGCACAGGAGAAACAGGTTCACAAGTTCACTTGAATCTTGAGATTATCTTGCAACCACTTGTCAGTCCAGAATTCCTGCTCTTGCACTTTCTGCTAGTCCACTGCTAGAATCTTGTTTTATTCTCTAGGAGAGAAAAGCCTTGATTATGAGGATGATAGTAAGTACTTTATGAAGCACTCTACTTAATGCTTCCAGACTTAAAGGGCTGCCCAGAACTGGAGCTGAAACCAATCTTTTTTAACTGATTTTTTTTTCTTTTACCTCTTGCCAGGCCAAAATTCCACATGCCAAAAAAATTAAAAAAAATTAAATAAATCCCTTTTGTTTAAAAACCTCAACTTTGGAGGTGTAATATGAATTTTGTGACTTGGATCCTTCACTAAATATTATGTCTTTAAAAGCATTTAGTTTTATGCTAGCATTCAGCAACTGTTTACTCTCCAGAATTATTAGCTATTTCATGGTTCTGCTGCTGAACTGTATCTCTTATTTATAGATCATGCCAGCATGCGGGTTTTTATTCATTAGGAACTCTATTGGAGCACCCACTGTATTGCATTAAAAACAAGACCATCTATACGCAAGCTGTAGCTATAGGTAGGTGAAATTTTTATACAGTATTTCAATAAAACCAGGGTAAATTAGATTACCCCTAATAGTCTCCTATTGCATTACTGCTATTAAGATGTAGATGACACTGCATCATAGAGCCTAAACTGCTCATTCCTCTTTCAGCAGCACAGACTGAAATTTGCCACTTGCTCCACTTTCATATTCAAGGCACTTTTGCTTCCCTGCTGAATTCTGCTTAATTCCTGGACCCTGAATGCTGGCGCTGTGCCGAAGCTTACTCATGTCCTGCTTTGGGTGCAAAGGCAGGTGCCTTGTTCTCAAGGGGCATTTCAAGCAGGAAGGTGGGAGAGGCACATAGATTACTGCAATCGTCAGGCCTTTGTGTGAAATCTGTAAAGGACTCGGTGCCCTCCCTCACACCCCCACCCCGCAAGTCTCTGACACATGGCCACTTTTTTTTAAGGACACAGGGTCCTCCTACAGCATGGAAATGCAGGGACCAGGCACAGGGACTGGCAGGGAGAAACCTCTGTCAGCTGGTGGAAGTGAGGAGAAGAGGGGTACCTCCTTAAGGTACCTATTCCCCCTCACCTATATTCTTCTTAGTGAAGCAATGGACACTAAAGACCCCGAGGTTTTAGTCATATTCTCTCTTCAAGTCTTAGCACCCTGGTTTGCATTAAAATGTAGCTCTGCAAACTCAAGACACTTTGCAATAGCAGGGCTAGTGTTAGCTGCATATTTTGAGCAGCAAAGATATTTTTAATGCTGCTTGAGGGAAACAAACCAGCCCTTATTTCTTTATCATAACTATACTTTTTCATGGCTAGGTTAAAGAATGAATTAGTTGCAAATCACTACTACTACTATATCATTAATTCATCATCACTGTTTAATCATTAGAGTTTCTCAGCAATGCAAGAATTATTAGGTTTTGTTTCAGATATTAAAAAACAGGCAGCTGATAACTTTAAGTAGCTTCATATGCACAGAGCTGAGTAAATATTCATAACTACGTAAAATAATCTGAGGAATGCTTAGTAGAAGAGACAACCAAAATCCTATTTAGATTTCATAGGAAACTTCAAATAAAACATCTGTGTTTCAAAATGTACCATGACCATAATTTTCTAGAAATAAATTAAATTCCATTTCATAAAATTGCCTCCATTCCAACAGGATGGAATTGTAATTAAACAGAATGTTTTTACATTCGGCCTTTGTCAAAAATAATACAGGAAAAATTGAGATTTCTCAGGCAAGCACCTCTATTTTGCTTAAAGTTATTTTTTCTTTTTTAAAAAAATCTATTCTAAAAGTTAGAAGTAGTTCCATCTACAATAAAAGTAGCAGATGACTGTCAGTTTGCACCAGATTTCATACCACTTCAGCATCAGAAGATACAACCAGAACTGGTAGGTTGGAAGCCCACTGGTTTGGAAAGATGCACATCAAATGGTCACGCCCCTGTACGCTCTATATATACCACTAAAGAAAACATGGTGAAGGATTATTTTGTGTTACTTGAGTAGGTATTGTTTCTTAAAATGAAAATTGTTAAGATATCATAACATTTGTGATTATTTTTTTTTCAGTGTCTGAAATATCATGAAGGCTGTGCTGCCACCCAGCAGGGCAGCGTTTTTATGTCATGCAACTGAGGACATGCCAGTGTGGTGCTAGGGCATATGGAATGTGGAGGATGCAAAGCCCTGGTAGGATAAAACTAGGAGACTGTAAAGCAGAGAGGGAACCAAACCTACTGCAGCTTTGTCCAGACTGTCTTTTGGAAATCCTCCTGGCATGAGCTATCCCCCAAACCGTGGACGGGTACTGTCTGGGAACCACTAGCTGGTGCAAGTCAAAATTATGCTGGGAGGGTGTTAGTAATTAAGCAAACTGGGCATATGCAGAGCTTGTGCTCAAAGTGGCACTCCAGCCCCATTTTCTTAACTAATACAAGCGCTGCCAGGATTGGAGCTGGTAACACAGGTATAGGGATCAGAGCAAGATCTTTGCCATGACTAGACAAGAAGAGCACAGCTGTGCCTTTCATTACAAGGGAAGCCAAACAGTATATAAAAGTCAGGGTAGGGAAACTGCCTTTATTCAGGAAGGAAGCTAAAGCACATCGCTAGCTTCAGGCGTGTGCTCAAAGCCCCACTGAAACCCCTGACTCTGAAGCACATGGTATAAACCCTTTTCCCGAGTCCAGACTTCAGCAGCTGCTGGGCGATTCCTGCAGGTGAACAGCGTGTGCACTGCCTGTTCACAGAGCCCAAAATGCGGCCAGAGGAACTGCAAGCAGTGTCTCTGTCAAAATAGTTGCATGCATCAATCACAGTCTTCAGGGGACATGTTGTCAAATGCTTTCCTCTATTTCTGGATCTTAATGTGGGACTTGGAACATACATAATGAAGTGGGAAAACAATGGGCTTTTTTATTTTGTTTTATACCAAGGCACCATTTCCTCACAAAGAACATTAAGAAATTATCTGCTAGGCATCCAAAAGCCTCGTCCTACTCTTTTATTACATGTTTTCTTTTCTAGGGAATATTACACATAGTATCAGTGTTAAAAGATATTTAAAATTCTTCCTTTATCATGCAAGCAGCAGCATGAAAAAATTCTCTCTGGATTGATATATCACCACAGTGGTCTACCAGTCTGCACTTTGTTGTTCAAACAAGATCAAGTCCTCATTATCTTACACTGCATAAACACATTAAAAAACAATCTGCTACTTAAAGGGCTTTTAGTTTAAATAGAGCAAGTAGCCAGACAAAGGATACATTTCTATCTTTTATCTGTTCTACTGAGAGGAACTGAGGCACAGAGAAGTGATAAGACCAAGGAAAGTCACACAGGAATTTTATCATATAGCCAGGATCTGCCCCCAGGTTCCCAGAATATCAGTCCATGTCTTAATCACAAGTTAGGCTTTTGTATGACTGGTGCATTGAAAATTTTTCAAGCCAAGAGAAGTGGCAAAAACAAACACAATGCGCCAACAGTGTAAACTAATTACATTTTAATAATTGCTTCAGTTTCCGTCATTTGAACCGTTATTAGCAGCTCAAGCAGGGAATGTGTGGGCTGTGCTTTCGAGTTAGGTTATTTAATCTTGTATTCTTTCTTTTCATGTTGGACAAAATTGAATTCTATTTTGCCATATTCATTCCCTGTGTGTGATTAATGCTCAGGTGCTAGCCTCTGAAGCACCACAGCAGTTGAAATACAGCTGTATTTCCAAGGCACAGAGTGGCGACTGACAGAGATACCTGATAAATTCATATTGAGCTAATAAATACAACAAAAGCACTTCAGCCTTGTTAACTGTGCTTGATGGGACCGGGGCTGTTTGACATCTTTGTGGGTGACAAAGACAGTGCAATCAAGTGCACCCTCAGCAAGTTTGCCAACAACACCAAGCTGTGTGGTGCGGTCGACACGCTGGAGGGAAGGGATGACATCCAGAGGGACGAGGACAGCCTTGAGAGGCAGGCCTGTGCAAACGTCATGAGGTTCAACAAGGTCAAGTGCAAGGTCCTGCACTTGGATCAGAGCAATCCCAATTACAAATACAGGTTGGGCTGAGAAGGGATTGAGAGCAGCCCTGAGAAGAAAGACTTGCAGGTGCTGGTAGATGAGAAGCTCAGCATGACCCAGCAATGTGTGCTTGCAGCCCAGAAAGCCAACCATAGCCCAGGCTGCATCAAAAGCAGCATGGTCAGCTGGTTGATAGAGGTGGTTCCCCATCTCTACTCTGCTCGTATGAGAACCCACCTGGAGTGCTGTGTCCAGATGTGGGGCCCCCAACATAAGGCGGCCATGGACCTGTTGGAGCGAGTCCAGAGGAGGGCCGTGAAAATGGCCAGAGGGCTGGAGCACCTCTCCTATGAAGACAGGTTGACAGAGTTGGGGCTATGCAGCCTGGAGAAAAGAAGCTCTGCGCAGACCTTACTGCAGCCTTCCAGTACCTAAAGGGGCCAACAAGAAAGCTGGAGGGGGACTTTATACAAGGGCATATAGTGACAGGACAAGGGGTAATGGCTTGAAACTGAAAAAGGGTAAATTTAGATGAGCTATTAGGAAGAAATTCTTCATGATGAGAGTGGCGAGGCACAGGACCAGGTTGCCCAGAGAAGCTGTGGATGCCCCATCCCTGGAAGTGTTCTAGGCCACGTTGGATGGGGCTCTGAGCAACCTGGTCTAGTGGAAGGTGTCCCTGCCCATGGCAGGGGGGGCTGGAAGTAGATGATTTTTAAGGTCCCTTCCAGCCCAAACCGTTCTATGATTCTATGAACGGCATCCACAGAGAAATTGCCCAGGAAGGGCTTGTGCTCTTTGACTGAGACAAGGCAGTACTTGATGCTTCTCCATCTTTGGGGACCTGGCAGTTTCATCACCCCCTACCAAAAGCCAGGGAAATACTAGAAAGACCCAGCTTGTTAGCCAGTGGATCCTTTAATTTGCGCTTGGCAGACAGTCATGGGGATGGAGGGAGGGAGGCCAAGGGGTTGTGCTGCTGCTGTGCTCGCGCCAAGCAGCCAGGCCTCCTGGAAGGATGCTTCCTGTGTGCAGCCTATATCATCTTTCAGATGTTTTTGTTCTTCTGAAGCAGCAAGATGATTTTATTTCCTTCAGTAAAGTTAATTTCAAAAGAACAGAAAAACAAATAATATAAAACCCAAACAAAAAAAAAAAAGCCCAGTCGGGTCTGACAGCTCAGCAGATGGTTACCTAGGACTAGCACAAACACCACCAGCCGAAGCATGACTTTGCCAACTCCCTCCCAGTCTCCAGCTGATTGTGCTTTCCTATGCAGGCAGTAGCTTCTTCTGTGTTTTAGCAGTGGTATCCTCAAATCTTTGATACTTTGCTGATAATTCTCCCCCTCCTTGTCAGAGCCACTACATTGATTTCTCGCTTCCTAGCACATGCTTGCATTTCGTGCAGGGATACTTGTTTAGAAAGACCAACGAAGGTCACAACAACACCGTTCAACACATACTGCAATTCGATATGCAGCTGGGTAGGATGGAGAAAGATCGGGGTAATGTGACCCTTCCTGTGTGCTGTGGGAGAAACACCCCAGCCAGCTCTGCAGCTGCACTGTGGACTGCAGCAAAGGACTGTTCTGAGGAAGGACAGGCAATCCCCTCAGTGGGACACTCACTCAGCCAGATCCTCAGAGTTGTTTCCTCACAGTCACCTGTCCTGATGGAGAATCCTGACCAACCCTGTTGAGCTTGTAGGGTCACTGCAAGGCAGCAAGACGGCAGAGCACGGCATCAGCTGAGGAAGTGCCTCAGCAGGACCCAGTCTGGCATGGTTTTGGGTTCAAGGTGAAACGGACGTGAGGTCATCAGAAGGGTTCCTATTTGCAGGCAACCTGTAGGCACCATGAGTAGTGTCAGAGCACTCCCACTCTGCCTCTGGATCTGAAGGGGGGGGATTTCACCCCTACAGTCACTCCTCAGAAATTTTGCTACATCTTATATGTCCATCTTGGAAATCTTTCTCATCTTCAGCAGCTTCCACAGACCAGTTTTGAAGGCTTACAATGTGGATTTTTGCAAGGACAAGCCACATACTTCTTCAGCCAGCAAAGGCTGAAGTGCAGGAACAAAGGAACCTTCATCAGTCTCAGCTTGTGTTTTACTTTGCAGGTGGGAATAAACATGTCCTAAAAGACCCACACAAATGAGCTGTGTTGGGCACTACTATCCTTATGCAGAGCACCAATATATCTGTCCTGACTGCTTTGGCTTCTGAAGATCAGGATGTTGTCAAGGTCCAGTAAATGGTGCGGGCAATGGAAGGAAGGGGGAGCCATCTTCATACAACCTAGCAGAGGTAGCTTACTGAAGCATTGCAATTTCTCTTCTCTCATGCTGTAGGGACTTATAGCCTGGCATCTCTAAGGAGCAAGAGTGTGAACTTTATTGTTCTTTTGAACTTAGAGGAGATTGTATGCCCAGTACTCTCTACAACCACAGCTTCACCCTCTACACAGCCTTACACCTCTACATAAAAGACCTATAAGAGCACAATATAGTGTGGTAGACTGGGACGTTTTCTATCAAGTTGTGTGCAGGAAGGAAGGTTTCCTATCCAGATCCATCCCTGGGTAGATCATGTCAGTTGTCAGGTTTAAATTCATTTTTTATTTCTCTCTTTTCATTGCAAAATGGCTGGTGAAAGGGCTTCCAGGGCAGAAAAGCAGTTCCTGTTTGGCCAAGAGAGCCCAGACAAACATGACTTATGTGGTATTTTTTTGCAAACTTCAACAAACTAATAGATCTCAATAATTTCAAATATTTGACACTGAATATAGATTATGCTTGTGCTAATGGTAATTGCTGAACTTGACCTTTTTCTGTGTTTTGTTTTGTTTTTTTTTCTTCTGTGTCCAAAATAAGAGGAGCAATATCTGTGCATCGTTTTTTGGAAAGCCACTGCTGACAGGTGCTGCATTAACACGGTATTGCAACAAACAAAGCTCAACCCAACAAGAAAGAGATCCCTGCTTCAGTGGTGGCAGCAGGCCTGTAGCAGAGGAAACCCCCACACAGATCCAAGCACAACTTCAAAATCCTTCCCTTTCTTGCTTTTATTCCCTAACATCATTTTCCAAGTACAACCCGGTGTCCTGGACCAGGCCTTGGGTCATCAATAAATCCATTGCATGACTGAAGGCACTCAAACCTCACACTGAATCCACAAAATTCAGCTGTGCAACTCTGGAGCATCTTCCTGCTCAATTACATGATTTGGAGAACCTGCTGTGCTCCACCAAGAAGCCATGGGATATGCAGTGATTACCAATGTGGAGCCTGAATGAGTCCTGAGCTGTAGATCTGATCACTCTGGAGTGACAGCCATGGGCTCTCCTGGCACAGAGGCCTGGGCTGTGTTTGAAGATCACTGTTTTGGTTCTCTAGCCCCATATCTCCAACAACAGCTGCTAAAGATTAGGAAAATAACATTAAAGGCCTGGCTGGCACTTCTAACCCAGTCCTCTTACGTAAAGGTATAACTGCACATATGTCCCCTATTGCAGCGCTTCATGGGGCTGGGAATTCCGCATCACCATAGTTCAGTTCCAGGCAACAGTAGAGTAAGGACCAGCATGGCAGAAAGAGAAATCGGGAAAGATCTTAACATCAGAGAGTGCAGTCACACCAACCAGTGAGAAATTTTAAGAGAGCTGTGAGGGATCTAAATGTGCCTCATTGTGATGTCAGGTAATTTTTATGAAACTCTATTTACTTAATTACAGTGACTATTCATTTTTGCTAACATTTCAGAGATCAAATATGTGTCCAGGGTTTATTTTCATACCCATGTTGTTTTGATTAATGAGTGATTCATCATCAGCTTATCAAGATAGAAAAATACTGAAAAAGCATATATTTGGATTTTTAAAATAACTACTGCATAAAACTCAGTTCTACCTGATACCAAATGATTAATGTGAAATCAGTCTTATGGCCAAGCTCAGCTAAAAGGGTTTTCAGAGAGCTCTGATCTGTTGTCAGTATCTGTGAGCTCCCATTAAAGTGTATCCCTGTGATGGTGGAAGACTCTTGCCCTAGTACAGTTAAACAGGGAGGGGAGTAGGTAGTTTGCTAAGCTACATCTGAATCCTGAAATTTGTGATACCTTAAAAGTCTTCCAGAACCCTTCTGAATCCCATATATAATAACAATATAATTCTAGAGGTCCTGCTAATAACCCAGACAAAAAATTTGGTGTACCAGTCAGCAGTTCCTATTCCCAGATCCCTTACACCATCAATTCCAGCTGTGCTGTATGGATCTCATTAAAAGACTTTTCCTCTTGTGCTGTAATTTCTCCTGAATTTCCTGAATTGGCCCCATTAATGTTCACAGCTGGGCTAATAAGATCTTAGTTTATCTCAAGGGGAGCCATACTGAAATTATTCAAGCCAAAATGGGATTGTCATAGTTCAGATTGCCTCTTGATTCCAGGTGGTTTGGTTATTCTATCAAAACACAGCCTGCATGCCTTTCTACTGCTACAGTTTTCTGGGAGCACACAGGGTTGTGCCCCTCTGACAGCTGTACCTGCTGAATTCCCCCTTTTAGCCATCCATGTCGTGCCAGTCAACAGCATGAGGTACTTAAAATGACTCTAAGAATTTGGCCTAAAGGGCATGCCTGCACGGTGTTGTACAGTGCTACACACAGTTCATACACCAGATGTGATAACAGCCAGTGCAGCATAGCGATCCAACCAGGCTAATCAACTGGGCTAATTAACTCAGACTCACCTTTACACCAAGATCACTTCCAGTTTGTCCATTGCTAGCTCACAGCCCAGCCCAGCTCTGACCTGCAAAAACATGTCCCCACTTCCACGAGGATGCCAGGCTGGAGACCTGGCCAGGTGCACAGCATGTCTAAATCCCCTGGAGCTAAGAAAGCTCATGTCCAAGGGGATTCCAGTGAAACCTCTCTATGCACATGAGTGCCTGTACTCTGTTTTAGGGACCAAGCTTGATGACTGAGTTCATGGAGTTGAACTTCATCTTTTAGCACTCCAGAAATGGCATTTTCTTGCACCCTGTGAAAGCACTCCGAAAATCCAGGGCTGAATTATTTTATGGTGTTGGGAACACAGCCCGGGCTCATCACTGGTGGTAATTACAGTCCCTCTGGTCTCATGTACTGCAATTCAATAACCCATTATTAACAGTTGGAGGCGGTGATCTAGCCCTTCTGATTTTCACTTCTGAATGCAGCTAATTAGTTATGATAATGAGCAGAATTACACCTCTCCATTCCCCACTTGGGAGTACAACAGTCACAATCTTATAACCACCTACTTTAGTCTCCATCCCAGCTTCCTTCAGAAACAGTCAAACACCTTGATTAGAATTTCAGTCCCACAGGGCATAAAAGGCAGAACAAAACAGTAATTTTGCAAGGCAGGTTGTTAATATAATTTCAGTTCTTTCTCCATTACAGCTCTGTTCCAGGGCTACATACCAAGCACAGGGCCCGTGCAGAGCCCAGTCCTGCAGGCTCTGTGGCAGCATTTGCAGGGTCTGGCTCTAATGCGATAACAAATTTTAGTGAAAATCTAGTTCGGAATCCTTGCCAACCCTTGGTGACCCAGAACCAGCTGCTTTCAGAGGCAAGAAAGGAGAGAAAAGTATCTTAAAATTTGATTTTGATGTTTTTTGACTGCTGAGGTGTGTCCTCTAAGATGAACGGTTTAATTTCACTCCCCAAAGTTATTAAACACTATGTTTGACAGTGCCAGCCCTCTCACAGTCCTTGCCACATTCCAGCTTTCGTATCACAAGGTCACAGAATGGTCGGGGTTGGAAGGTATCTCCCAAGAACATCTAGTCCAACCCTTTGCTAAAGCAAGTTCACCTTCAGCAGGTTGCACAGAGTCGCATCCAGGCAGGTTTTGAATGTCTCCAGAGAAGGAAACCCCACAGCCTCTCTGGGCAGCCTGTGCCAGTGCTCTGTCACCCTCAAGATAAAGAAGGTCTTCCTCATATTCAGGAGGAACTTCTTGTGTTTCACTTTGTGCCCATTGCCCCTTGTCCTGTCGTTGGGTACCACTGAAAAGAGCCTGGTCCCATCCTCCTGAATATGAACCTCGCCTTTAAGATATTTGTAGGCATTGGTAATATCTCTACTCAGTCTTCTCTTCTTCCAGGCTAAACAGGCCCATCTCTCTCAGCCTTTCCTCATCAGGGAGGTGCTCCAGCCCCCTCATCATCATCACAGCCTTCCACTGGACCCTCCCCAGTAGTTCCCTGTTCCTCTTGAGCTGGGGCACCCAGAACTGGGCACAGCACTCCAGGTGCAGCCCCACCATGGCAGAGAAGAGGGGGAGGATCACCTCCCTCAACCTGCTGGCCACATTCCTCCTAATGCACCCCAGGGTGCCATTGGCCTTCTTGGCCACCAGCGCACACTGCTGGCTCATGGGCAACCTGCTGTCCTCCAGCACTCCCAGGTCCTTCTCTGCAGAGCTGCCTTCCAGCAGGCCAGCCCCAGCCTGTGCTGGTGTGTGGGGTTGTCCCTCCCCAGGTGCAGGACCCTACGTTTGCCTTTGCTGAACTTCATGAGGTTCCTCCCTCCCAGCCCTCCAGCCTGTCCAGGTCTGGCTGAATGGCAGCGCAGCCTCTGGTGTGTCACCCACTCCTCCCAGTTTTGTATCGTCACCAAACTTGCTGAGGGTACGCTCTGTCCCTTCTTCCAGGTCGTTGATGAATAAGTTGAACTGGACTGGACCCAGCACGGATCCCTGGGGAACACCACGAGCTACAGGCCTCCAGCCAGGCTCTGTGCTGCTGATCACAACTCCCTGAGCTCTGCCATTCAGCCAGTTCTTAATCCACCTCACTGTCTGCTCCTCCAGTCCACACTTCCCGAGTTTACATCCCAGGAATTTATGGGTGAAAGTGTCAACAGCCTTGCTGAAGTCAAGGCAGACAACATCCACTGCTCTCCCTTCCTCTACCCAGCCAGTCATTCCATCACAGAAGTCTATCAGGTTAATCAGGCAAATTTTCCCCTTGGTGAAGACATGCTGAATACTCTTAATAACATCCTTTTATTCCACATGCTTTGAGATGACCTCCAGGATAAGCTGTTCCATCACCTTGCCAGGGATGGAGGTGAAGCTAACCAACCTATAGTTTGCTGGGTCCTCCTTCCAGCCCTTTTTGAAGACTGGAATGACCTTTGCTTTCCTCCAGCCCTCAGGCCCTTCTGCCTTTCTCCATGACCTTTCAAAGATGATGGAGAGTGGCTTGGCAATAACATCTGCCAGCTCCCTCACATAAAGTCATGGGTCTGTAGTCCATTTTCTAGCAATCCCCACTTCCAATGCTGCTTTCCGTTTTAAAGTCCCTTCCCACCAAAGCAGCCACAATGCTTTATCTGCAAAACTGTTTCACATTATTACACTGAAACAGAATCTACACAGAATGACAAACCCCTTGTGTCAACTGGGGACCACTGTTACGGGCACCAAGGATATTCTTCAGCTAGCAAAACCCACTCTTCCAAATCTATTGTGTGCAGACAGTGAGAGAACTTTCCAGTTCTTTAACTGTACATCCCACTGGTGTCCCTCATAAAACTATGAAAAATGATGTTTAACAATGTGCTTGTGTTCAAAATTTCCTGTATTGTTTCCCTCTCTGAGGACATGCGAATGACAAGCAATATTTTTTTATTCTCTGCAGTTTATTTTTTCCTGCCTCTTTTGCTCTTGCTAGATAGCATAGCAGGCTGTCCACCTCTGGTGGGACACACTTATTTCCCACTACAATCAATTCTAATATTATCAAGTAGTATTATAAATTGAGATATAAAATGGGGAACAGGAAAAATAAATATGAACGACGCAGGAAGAGGCAAAGTCCTGCAACTCCTAAGTCCCAGCAAACTCCTGTGAACTTACACAGAGGAGGAAGGCCCGAGGAAGAGCTCAAGTCCTGGTTATGCTTTCAAGGCCTTGTAAAGAAAGCGTACCTTTGCTTCCTCCAAAAGGACAGTCAGTCTCCACTGCTGTACGACCTCTCTGGAGGAGGAGTTAAGATCATCCCCAAACTGTGATGTGTAACACCCAAGTCTAGAAGGATTTGGAGAGCTGAGGCACACATGAAAATGCACAGAGATTATCTGGAAAGCTAATACAGCTTTTGCTGGGAATTCCTGACAGTCTTACATGCAACTAACGGGCATCTTTCTGAACAGAAATTATATAGGTCATTACAGGTGCTCATGTGAACTTGAGGAAAAAATTTAGCTGAGGTGAGAGTACACGGTCCCAGCATTCAGGGCAAGAGAAGACCCTCATGCTGGCGCATGATGTCAGAGAGCCTGGGGAGTGCACAATGAGACTTTGATTAAGGACAACAGGATTTGGTCAGTGTCTCCAAGTGGTTTTACTTAGGCTGAGAAGTTAGAGGTGTAATGCAAGTTTAACAACACAGTGAACATTCCCAGAAACGCCTGTCAAGTCATAGATAATCAGGAGTGTTTGTAGGCTTCAAATAAAAATATTTACTCCCCAGTGACACACAGTAGCTGTTCCCCAGTTCTCTGAAACCCAGCCACCATAAATGGTAAACAAATGACACTGCAGATGAAGCTACAAAACTTGTTATGTTATTTAACATCGACCATTCCACATAATTAAGGGAGCACAATTACTTAAACATGCTTGTGATGTAAACAACCATGCAAATTGCATTTCCAACTACTTTGACTGTACCCACAGCATAATTAGAAGTAGCAATTTATTACTCAGTGTAATAATTAGAAGTAATTAACTACTAGGGGTAATTAGAAATAGTAATTCATTTCTTAATGCAATGAGCTGCTTTTGCAGCATGTGTGTACTCGCATGCAAGTGCACATGCAAATATTTAGCAGTGGATAGATAGCTACCTCGAAGATGCCTTTATCCAAGGCTTCTGATTCTGCCTTGTATGGAAATTATTTTATCTATGGGGAAGATCGATCATAACTCTCTACTAAGTATCTCCAGACATTATTTGTTCAGCCAATATATTGGTGGTTTTTCTTTCTAAGGTCAAGTAGTGGATGGACAGCCTCCATGAAAAAATCAATAACAATAACCATATCCAAGAAAATTTGCATTTTTTTGTTTGCTTACAACTCTACCTGCAATAGCAGGTACAGGAAAAGCACATTGGAATAGAACCTATAGGTCATTAACAGTGACACCTAATAATAGAAAAATTATAAGGGATCTGTACCATGGCATAACTACTGTGTACTTATTGGAATTTTAAAATATCCCCTGGCCCACCTTAATGAGTAAAAGCAAAATAAGAAAACTACGAAAGAAATCTAGTGAAACTGTGTTTTGCTTTTTGTAGACATTCGAAAGGGAATGGACAAGCTCTTTGTATCAAGAACCCCCTTTCCTACCTCCAGATGGTTGCAAACCTTAGAAGCATAGAGCAAGGAGCGTCAATGAGCTTTCCAGGAGGCAAAAGGGGGACCCACAGTGATTTGTGAGGGAGACCAGGTGAAAGACACTGTGTCAAGAGCAAGAAATATTGGACCAGTCCCACTCCATGGAACAGTGAGACTAGAAAATGAACATATGAAAATATGAACTAGAAAATAACAGATATGTTGTCATATCTATTATTAGTTTAGTAAATTACCTCCCTGAAAATCTTTTGGTCTTATTAAATGATACTTTAAAAAAAAATCCAACTGTTGCCCAGGGTGGCCTGGGTTAAAACTATGCATTAAAACCCCCTCCTCTCTTTCCTGCATCCTTTGGCATAGCGATGCTACCAGTGATGGACTTGGCCTGGGAAAGCTGCAGGAAGCTGCAGCCACGGGCAGACAGTGGAGACTTCCTAGCCTCTCTACAGTCTGTTTGCAGACTACACTACTACCGCCTAATCTGAAACTCTCCTGTTCTTTTTCACCAAGCTGCACGTGAATGATCGTACCTTGGTCAGAGATTCATCAGTTAACTCTTTTCTCAAACAAGCTTCACCCACAATCCAAACATTACCAACAGTGTCCAAAGTCTTGGCTGTTCACTTGTCTGTTGCTCCAGCTTCATTTTTCACCCAACAAATCTTCTCTTCTCACCTTTTAAACATTGTTTCTAAAGCAGATTCTCCCTCCTCATTTCTCACTGGCCAAAGCTGGCTAACGTTATTGAAGATACTGCTGGAAAAGAACAAAAACATTCTCACTGACCCTAGTTTTCTACAGAAAATGCACCCAAGGCAGGTGATTATGGTTTCTCCCCCCAGAGAGTCATAGCTTTGAAACCATGCAATATCTGTAAACAATGTCCAAAGGTATACAATCAGAAAGTGCCATAAAATGGTAAAGGAAGTGCTTAACTGCAGGAATGCAGCTGCTTGTAGTACCATAGCTTTAAGCCAAAAGGATCTCAGAGAGGAGAACTCACAGTCATTCTCTGCATTAAAATCACTTTCCTCTTCATCTTTTTCTGATGCAGCATTTTTCCCAACAATTCCTAGAGTTCCACCCTCAAAGCAAACTTCTTAACATGACTTGGCATTCATTACACCACATCAATTAATCCAGTTCAGTGAGTTGTGAAGTTAGGGAACAAGCCGTCAGGTACATTACAACTGCGAAAGGTGAAAGGGAAATCCACCAAAGTAAAAAGAATAGCAAAACCAAATCACCTTTACATTTAAAATACAAATGACAATTACCATAGCATAACTGGAAGTCCATTTCCTGATTGCCAAGCCTTTGGCTTCAGTCCAAAGTTTGGGCATCTGTGATAGAACAATCATCTTGCCTGGAATTCCTAAGAGAAGAAAGAAAAGCAGTTAGGAAACACTTCTTTACCATACTCCTTTGCTCATTTAACTGTAGCCATGGCTGAGGTACAATGCAGCTGTAGAAAAGAGATAGGAGACTCCGGAGTTGTCTATTGATTTTGTTGCCATTATTCCTGATTTCGTTTTAGTTATTGTACTTTCACTGTAGTTACTGCTAACTGGGAAAAATAAACAGTTCTGCCAAAGATGTCCTGGATCAGGGACCTTCCCCAGTCAGAGAAAGAACACGATATTCATTGAAAGGTCATCCTGAACTGAAGCCGTGGGTACAGCTGTCACTGAAATGAAAAGCTGGAATCTGTTGCCAGATAACAGGTGTATAAGTACATGGAAGAGTAATTGCTTACATCTTAGTAGCCCTAACAGTTTCCAGCAAGGATCATGGCACCATTATCCTGAATGTAGTATGAACACATAATTCCCTACGTACAGAAACCCAGAGTCAGGCTTGTTCTTGCAGTTCTTAATCTTCTATACTTGTCCTCTAAAGGAATCTTTTACAGTCCCACATCTTTCTGCAAAACCCCTTCCCTCCACGTGCACTTGGATGTGCTGTGGCTCTGCAATCAAGCTTGCATGTCCTTTAGAATGGTGAACGAAGGTGCACGCCAGGAGAAATAAAAGCAAGGTCACCTGTGGCACTTCCCTTTAGCTCTTGCTAAAGACCACTCCAGAGCAATGCATAATTTTATAGCCCTAGAGAATACTATAAATAGCATTAGGCCACCTCTGCACTCTGCAGACCAGGGATTACTCCAGATACTTGAAAGTCTTCTAACGTACTAGCAACATCCCTCAATACTTGTCTTCAGCTGTAGCAACCTGCCAGAATTGCCTTCTGGAGAATGTTTGCCTTTCTAAGATTCGTCTATTCCCAACCCAGGATTGTAAAGGCACTCTCAAAGCAGTCCCAGCTAGATTTAAACTTTTAGGCCTTTTATCTGGTCTAACACAAGCAAGATGATAGAAATGTCATCCTCAGTTTGGTATTTTCTAGGTCTCAGGCTACAGCTGATATAGCATAGGGTACAGTGAGAGGAACGGATGGTAGAACAGCCGTCAACAGTTGTCCCTACCTGCACATCTGAATACAAATTTGACGTTTCAACAGTGGCTTCAGTTTGTCAGTGAGGTTGTACCACAGTACCACAGACAGGACTACTTTTTTTTTTTTTTTTTTTTTTTTTTTTTTTTTTTTTTTCTGAAATAGTGAGGTCAAGGGAAGATGAACTTTGACCAAAGGCTTTAGTCAGCATGAGTTCTGAAATTTCCCTTTTATGCAGTAAGCATGACACACAACAGAAGTACGCCCACTCTAAAAATGAGATGGCTTGTTCACTGGACTTACTAGCTCAGTGGCAAAGTGTAAGAAAGTGCAAAGGACTGCTGAAGTCTACATACTCCTTGAGTCTTACTGATGTTGTTCAAGCAAAGAACAAGCAGCATTTCTATGTGAAAGGGTTTCCAACCACTCAATACACTGGATTTCCACAGGCAATCAGAAAGAGCTAAGCAAATCTCATTTGTGCAGCTGAATACTCTCTTATGGTGCACAGATCCTGAACTAACCCTCTAAACCCACCTGCATTTTCTCTCCTCTCCGCCTTTGCTTGAGTTTTCAGCTTACCAGCTAGATGGAGTTAAACAACTATATTTCTAACATATTTTGCCCATATTTTGTTTCACTTGTATTGTCTTCTGGAACCCTTGCCTGCATACAGCTGAGAAGATTATTTTTTAGAATTATGTGTACTCTGCACACATGCATGAAGAATATATCAGGTAACGTGAGTGAATACAAGGTATTTTATTTCAAAAACACCCCAAGATGTATTAAAGCCTACAGACTTTTGTTGGTTTATAGCAAAGAATCTTTGATTCATCAAAATCAGGTTTTGTGTTTTGGAATAAGGCATGTCCTCACAGTTCAGAACACTATAAATGTTCTCAGGTATGGTGCTGACATGCCACAGAACACGTTCCCCAGCAGTGTAGGAGCAGCTGTCCCTGCCATGGTGGAGGTACCAATTCATACAGAGCTTTGGGTGGTGGACTCAGCTCTGTAAGTCCCCAGATGCAGGGCAGAGCTGATGCCTCTCCCTGAGTCTGGGAGAGATTATTTTCTTTCCTGGTATGTTCTTCTTGCAGCGCTGTGCCACCATGTGGAGGAGTTCTGGAAAGGAGTCAACATCAGAGATTATGAGAGAGGTAGACAGGATCTTCTCAGAGACTTCGTGGCTTCAAGAGCCCTGGACACCAACTGCAGTGGAGACACAGGTAGAACCTGTCCCTAGCAGGATCGTAACTGCAAACTCTAAGGCTGGTGAAGGCTGAAAGCTGGTGACTTCAGGCACTGAGAGGAAGGCTTCTGCTCCACCACCTGAAGACTTAAAACTATGGAATAAGTACATGCCCCTCAAAGCTGAGGAGAAGCCAGGTATGCTTTCAAGTGAAGTATCTGGGCCAGCTGACACAGACTTGTGCAGGAGCACCAGGACAAAGCGGTAAGCAATATTGTGGGTGGATCTCGGCTGTCGGAGACACAGGACCCATTTGCTGACCCAACCTGTCATCTAGAGAAATTTGCTGCTTGCCAAGGCCTGGATCTGAGATATTGTGGAGAGACTGCCAAAGTTTGTCCAACCCTCTGACTACTACTCCCTGCTGTTCTTCCATGAAGGCACCGATGATAATTACTAAAGAGCTGTGGGGATGATAGGCAGGGGTATGGGGGTCCTGGCAGTGTTCTCCTCAATGCTGCTAGTGAGAGGAAAGGGTGTGAGGATGAGGGACTAATGCTGCATGTTAACAACTGTTTGCAGAGATGATGTTGGCAAAAGGGATTTGGTTTCTGCTGCCACATGACCCTGTTTGAGGACCATCATCTGCCTGGGAGAGACAGGCTCTACCTCATTAAGTGGAGCATAGATCTCTTTGCCAGCAGGGTGGCTGACTTGGTAAGAACAGCTCTAAACTAGGAATAATTGGGAAAAGGGAGAGTTTCCAGCAGCCCTGTGAGGGAGTGATGGACAGGGTAGACAGATAAAGGTCCTGGTGTGATGCAAACAAAAGTGAAGACAAAAATCAACAAAATGGAGCTTAAATGGTGTCACCTCAAACATATGCACGTAAACAAGGACATGCCTGCAAGGCACGATTATGGGAAAAAACTCAGAGCCTTTCAGGGAGAAAAGGAGTTTCCCTCTGCATGTCAGCAAACACTTCTATACCATGAGGGTGACCAAGAACTGGAACAGGTTGCCCAGGGAGACAGTAGAGTCTGCCTCCTTGGGGATATTCAAAAGCCACCTGGACATAGTCATGAACAACCATCTCTGTGTGGTCTTACTGGAGCAGGAGAGGGATTAGATCAGATGACCTCCAGAGGCCCCTTCCAACCTCAACCATTCTGCGATTTTCAGTCATAATATAATCAGAGTTTTGAAAGCTCTGTGTACTATTTTCGGTGTTCGAGTACAAAATATTATTTGGAGAGAGTTATTTCTCTTTGATGAATAACAAAAAGTATTTAATTAAATGGTTTCACTGTAATCCAAAGAAGAAATCCTTCAGACCTATTCAGCTTCCATTTAGCAAACACTCCTATTCTGCTCCTGCTGACATTACAATCAGTGGCAAGACTACCATCCACTTCAGACATGACCCTTCATATAAGTCAAGTTCATCAACAGGCTTGATGTCAAAGTCACAGCAGTACAAGTTAAAAGCAGATGAATGAAGGTGAACACCATGCTTTAATCACAAAGCAAAGACAGGAGGAGAAGCAGGTACAATCTTTTTAGCCAGTTTTGCTATAGCATGGAGGCTTTAGAAACCTGCTAATCAAATTTAGCCACGCCTGGGTAAATAGCGGACTCCTCACTGGTAACTAGGTTCCTACAAGATTTAAAAAACAAGGCAGCTCATGAGAAACAGGTAGAATATTCACAGATTCACCCCAGCAACTCTTAAGCCCCTCAGCTAATTTCTATGATCATATGCAATCAGCTGTTCATCCACCACACAACAGTCCTAGAAACAATGGTCATGAGGGATGAGATTAAAAAAATGCAAAGACAGATGCAAAGATTACAAACAAATGCTAGCGTGAGTCAGTTACCAAGTCGCTCATCTGAGTGATGCAAATCTGTTCCAAAATCAGGCTTCATTAGTCTACTGCTCACAAATTACTTGTTTACAGATTTTTGTTTTTGTCTTCTTGTAAACAAGATCATGAGCTTAATTGGATGGGATATTTACATTCGTGTTTTATCTGAGTAATTGAAATGGGCCCTTTTACTAATCATAAAGCATTTTATTACTGTAACTTTTAGTAATGCAATATGGAACCATCATATATACCGGGTGAGAAACAATTAAATGACCATTAGTAGAAGCCTGGCATTAGAAAGGACTGCTCTTGCTTTTCTGGATACTGAGTCCTGCAAGGACCTAGGTGCTAATTTCCATGGGGTTGCATGAACATGAACAGACATATCAAAGTGTGAGTCTGTGTGAGCATTTTAATTTCAATCACAAACTACTTCATGCATTGAATCTCCAGATCAATCCCATTTCTTTGTTTTCACTCCAATGTAGAGTTGTTACAGGCATATAAATGGGGTTCCTGATGAAACTGAAGTGGAAATTATGCTTTAAGAGTGCACCTGATGCATTCCAGCCTCCTATGGGCATTCATTCAGTCCACGGAAACAGGCTGGAGCTAGTCCAAAATAGCCTCTGCACCCTGAAGAAGATACAGGGTGAACTGCAGGTCTTTGGCATCCAGTGTTCCATTCTACAGATCTGCTCCTATCGCACCACATTGCTTGATAATGTAAGTATAACTTCTGTGACTGCCAACACTGGGACCTAAAATGAGGCTTAGCTCTGCAAATAACGCCTGAAAAATAATATTTACCACGTATGTGCCATCAGAGACTGTATAAATGGGACTTGAGTTGTGCATACAGCAAGTATTCTGGCCTTCTCTCTAGAAACAAGTTTTAGACTTGTTCATTACACATTAGAACAGTCAACTCCTAGAGATTCCTCATAATTCAAAAGTTTTGATTTTGGAAAGTGCTCTCTCTTTGTCACACACACCCACAACAAATGCATGTTCACATAAACACATTCAAATATTTATATATAATGACATTTAAAGAGTCGTTGTTGGCTAGGTCTTCTACTTCAGTACTTAAATAGCTCCCTACACCACATGCACGATGTTTATGTAATTGCTTTTCTAATAATACGATTGGTTTCTTTTCTCCTTCAAAAATGAGCAAATAAAACTTTTTTTTTTTTCCGCAGCATCACCATTCTGTAACACAATTTAGCTACGTGCAACAGAAAATTCTTCTTAATGAAGACTTCTTCTGTCCCTTCAAGCACAGAATCATTTTGTTACCAATCCACCACAACCACTGTTTTGACATTAACAAGCCCAAAATTCACTATCTGGCTAGGAAACTAAGAGGACACCAAACCCTGCATGGATTCTATAATGTCAGAATATTTTTCCCTTGCACAATTTGATTATCTCATCTCAGAACCTGGAAGGAAAGGTATGTAAAATGTTTTCATGAAAACCTTGATAAAGTGTGCCCTCATTGTTACTTTGTTCAAACTAATTGGCATAATGGGCTGTGTGAGTTACTTCTACTTGTGCCTACTGCTGGGAGTTCATTACACTCTAGTTAAAGGTGGCTCCTGGTGGGAAAAAAAACAAGCAATATTTTAAAGGATCGTGGTTTTCAGAACTATTCTTGTTGGAAACACTATGTACATCACACACAATTGTTATATCATGGTTGTCATATCATTGTAGCTCTCCTAAAATCACCGGTGTAAAGTCCCGACTCAACCACATCTTAATTGGTGAGATCTTGGGGACTTGCAGGGGGTTGCAGCCCCACACCACCACTCTCCCTACTACCCAGTACAGCCTCATCACTGGAATGTGTACCAAGAGACAGGCAGCGCAGCACCTCCACCCTCTCCACATCATGGTAGGAGCTATGAAAGATCCTGGGCATGGTGGCATTGGTCCCTGAGACATACAGACACACCACATCACACAACCAGCACATGCAGAGTACATGGAAAGCACCAAAGTGACAAGCCTTCAGCCAGCCCTCCTCTTCCTTCCCTCATGCCCTCCATAAACTCATAACAGATAACTGTTTCAGAAAATAAAGGAGGTGCAGAATTGCCATTGCACTTTTTGTTGAATTTTTGGTGGATTTTAAATGAAAATGCAGCTTTTTTAGGAGAATGTTTTCAGTAGTATTGTCCAGATTTGTATCAGAAAACCCCACTTTTTTTGCTGAAAGCCAAAACGCCCAAAGTTCACTGTTCTCAGCAACAACAAAAGCAGAGAAAAGTGTACTTTTTGTCCCAGTGGCATTGGATTTTGCTGGATAAAACCTGCAGCAATTTTGAAAGCAGCACCAAGTATATGCCCATAGTCTCAAAATGGCACAGTTTCTGGCTAAGTCCAGTGGGATTTTTCCATTAAAAGGAGAATCCAGCCTACCTGCAGGCATTTGCAGCAGATGAGGGAGATATACAGTCAAAAAGCAAATCAAACATCAAGGGAGTCACTAAGCTAAAGACATCCCTTATGCTTCACTTCACTAACACTTCTCAGGAATCACTGATCTTCTACCTAACAGGATCTTAACCACAGGAGCCAGATAAGCTCAATATTATCATGTCAATTTGTACATTAGTTAAGAATTAAGTGAGGTCTCAAGTTCTGTGGAAGCTTTTCTTGTTCAGCCCCTGGAACTGTTGCTTCGTACAGCCGACTAGCTTCTCCACCAGCTCCAACCACTAAAGCAAACTTCAGGATCACTTGACAGAGACTAATGTGAAGCTACAGCAGGAGCAAGTATCACACAGGACAGACACCATTGCCTTTGGGAGAAATCATTTATTTTGTTGGAAGGCTGATTTCTTTTGTTATTCTGTAGAAAAATTGATAGAGCACAAAGTTCTAGTACTTCCAAGACCTGGATCATTATTTTCTTGCAACCCATGATGTTTCAACGGTACCTAGTTCTGTCCCTTCACAGGAAGTGCTATGCAGGGATTACTTGCAATCAAAAAAAAATATTGGCAGCACATAAATCACACCTTTGGTGCTTTATGTGGCACCAGAAAAGGCATCTCAAGAGGAAAGCTTAGCAATCAAGGTTTCCTCTGCACACACATCACCTGCCTGTGAGCTGCTATTCTTATTATTAAGCAGGAGTGCCATTTAACAAGCTTGATTAGCAGAAAGAGCTAGAAGTTATCCATCAGTCAATGTCAAATCAATGTCCATCAGTCAATGCATTGCCTGGCACCTTCAGGTTGACTGTGAAATGAGTGGATGCAAAATTGAGAGGCCTTGACTTGTTGTTAATGACAAGAAGAAGACAGGGGGTGTTAATAGTGCAACTTGGACATAGCCTGGGTTAGGTAAGTGCAAGGTACCTGGTGAATTCTCTCCTGTGGTTTTTATTGGTCACAGGGCGATCTGTTCTTGCCTTTCTGCTCTCTGTTGTGCTGCGTACAATTCAGCGTCAGCTGGGCTTGACTCCAACAGCATCAGGGATTCAGGGAAGAATAAGGAAAGGCATGCTGTGCCAGTGAAACATAAGATTTCCAGTAACTGATTTCTTCAAGAAAATGCAGTCAATTTCACCTATCTCAACTTCTGCGAAGCTCTACAAATTAAATTTGTGAAGATAGAGATTAGCACAGGAACCCAAAAGTAGAAACAGTTGTAGTGAAAAGGAGAGCTACAAGGCTGGAGGAAGGCATCCCACAAAAGCAGAGTTCTTCAGGGATGGATCCATGCTAGCAGTTATAAAGGATGAAAAGGGGGGTACAATGACAACACAAAGATGGAGGACACTGTCAGCAAGACAACTGGACAACCTTAAGAACCAGTTAAAAGGTTAAATTTTCATACAAGGTAGAAAATGCATGCACAGGAAGATGCATTAGCAATGAGTTATAAGCTGTGGTGAAAGCAAGTGCTGCCAAAAAAGTCATGGCGGCCACAAAAAAAGCAAAAGCAGTCATAGGATGCATTAGCTGAAGTATTTCCAATGGACATGGGCAAATATTAACAACTTTCTATGGGGCATCAGAAAGATCTCATTTGGAGTGATATGTACTATACTGGTAATCTAGTCCCAGGTCAGTTAATTCAGACTGAAGCAGTGCAGGATAACAAGGAGAATGTGAAGGCTGCCTTATGAAAGGAGCCTGGGAGAGTCTGGTTTGTTTAACTTCTCAGATGAAAGCTGAGATAGATAGAATTGCTTTCTACCAACATATCCAGAAAACAAGTGCCAGAAGAGCTATTTAAACCATAGGGAAAAGATGGCAGCAGAACAAAAGGGTATAAACAGGTCATGAATAAATTTAAGCTATAAATTAGAAGTTCTCTAACAAATAGAAAGTAGAGATTCTGGAATAGCCTTGTCACAGGAGTAACAGCAGTAAAATATTAACTGATTTTAAAATAGGAGGATATTTTTGTAACAAGGGAAGATATGTCATGGCTGCCTGCAATAACAGAGGTCAATGGTCAGAAACTCCTGCACTGCTTTCCTGTCCTGTGTTCTCATGAATCCTCAGCGGTAATATCTATGTAATTTGTACTGTGGCTGGGGACCCATCAAAAGCCGATGTTCTCTAGGCTGCGTAAACTGCTGATGAAAAATAGGAAGCCATCGTGGCTTTTCTGTGACTTCCCATTTCCCTGATGCTGGTGTTAAGACCCCAAAATGGTGCTGCCTCAAAATTCATACTTCATACAAAAAATGTGCCAGGGAAAAATTCATAGAATCACATGATCATAAGATAATTCAGGGTGAAAGGGATCTGAGGGCATCCCTAATCCAACTTTTAGCTCAGACCAGGGTTAGCTTTGAGATAATACCAGGCTGTCAGGGCTTTATCCAGTCACATCTTGAAAACCTTCAAGCAGCGAGGCTGCACAACATCTCTGGACAAGTTGCTCCACTGCTTGACTGTCTTCATGGGCAAAAAGTTTCTCCCTTATAAGCAGTGTGAACCTCTTCTCTTTCAGCTTACATCTGTTGTCTCTCATCTTCCCAACACGCAGCTGTGAAGAGCCTGGCTCCATCTTCTCAATAACATCCCCAGAAGTACCAAAGGACTTCTGTTAGCTCCCCCAGAGCTTTGCTTCTTCAGGGTGAACAAGACTAGCAACCTCAGCTTGTCTTCATATGGCATGTGCTCCAACTCCCAACCATCTTAATGCCCCTTTTTCTACCACTTTCTAATTATAAGGTCTCAAGAACAACGTGGACATGACAACAACTTCCTAGAAATAACCCTTATGCAGAAGGCCAAGAAGAAAAGCTCTAAACACTTTTACACCAGCCAAATACATCTCATGTGCAAAAGAGGGAAGGACCTGCTGCATGTCCTGTCCTTCCAAGGATTGCCCTATAACTCATATTCCCAGTATCCAAGCAGCCTTCCTCTAAAATCCAACACTTCAACATTACCTTGCATTAGAAGAAAAGCTAACATTGTGGTTGCACAGCTCTGTTCACCTGTGTTTTCCTGCAGAACAAGCAGCAAGCACAGAATTGCAATTGAAGGCTTACAGCAGAGAACAAAACTCAGGAGGCAAATGTGGGACTTGGAAGAGATGCACATTTTAAACATTCCTCAGTTAAGGCTCTAATCACCCAATTTTGTTTCCCATGAACATAAAAAAAAAACCCTAAATCAAGAGAAACTAAAATCACATTTCTAGATCAAATCAAGCATTCCAAAATGCCTTTTTATTCGGAGTCAGCTGACTTCAGCAATCACATGGCGAGAAAAGCCACTGTCTTTTGACAGAAGACACAAACCACCAAGGCTTTAAAAGTGTATAGTAGGGAACCTGTGAACTAAAACCATGCAGATCTTCCCTAGTTCTGAAATAAGACCTGATAAACCTCTGCATTCACTTAAATACATAAGATGGGAGATGACACAAAGGACTCAAAACATACCATGTCACAGCAGATGCTGACTACTCTATACTGACACAGTTCTGTTCGTTTGGGTTCAGTACCTTCTTCTGGTTTAAATATTTCAGCTGTTCCTTTGCTGTTGCCTGTTACAACTACAAAAACACTGCAAGCCTTGAAGCACAGTGTGAAAAGTTAGGGCTAGTTTACAGGTACGGTGGCTGGTAACTTGGAATCCAGAAGTGAGACCAGCTCAAGCTGTTCCCGTTCTTCCGTCTCTGACGGCTCCAGCTGCTTCTGCTGGGGATAGCAGGGCTTTGGTGAACATTACAGCTGCAGTGCAGATACTGCCATCTGCACAACCACAGGTGGCTGCACAATTAGCCAAGCACATTCCCAGCGTTATACAGCCATCTATCCACTACCTCCTTCTCTAATATACGTCTGTTCACTGTTACAATTAACTAGAAACAAATCTGTTTCTTAGCTAAATAAGTCAGTTCACTTGCACCCATCCCATCATGCAAATACTTGTAGGATATTACTGATGATGATGCCTCACTAATTCTGAATTACAGACCAGTATTACTTCAGCACTACCCTTGCTTCTAAAGACTGAAGTCTCGGAAGTGTTTGTGCTAAGAATCCTTATTAGCAGTGGTTTGCAATAGAAAGATTTTTAAAAAGGCATAAAAAAGCCAAAATATTTAGCCAATATGTAATATGATCCACAGGATGGCTTTTCCATCCTGAAGTTCAACACAGTCACTTTCACTGGTTGTTTTTTGAGTTTTCTAAAACATCAGACTCGGGAGACAAGGAAAAGTCACATAACTCAAATCACCCTGTAGCAGCAAAATTTTGTGCTTTCCAAACATTCCTGACATCTGAACCCACTTCAGATTATAAGAACAGATGAAAGCCAGAGAGTGAAAACAAACCTTTCTGTTTATGCTAGTTTTTGTTCTTGTGAGTCTCCTTCAAAGCATAAAAGGTGAAATTAACTTACAGAATGCTAGAGTCATTAGAAATCACAAATTGTCTTGGCATGGCATTGTATTTGAAGGAATAGAATTGATTATCAGGATTAAAGCACCAGTGATCTCAAGTAAGTCATGTTCTGCATGCAGATATTTAGTATGAACTATGCTTTCAGACAGGATAAAAGAAAAAAATGTGGGACAATACAGGTATGTAACAGAGGGTGCTACAGTCAGACTGGAGGCTCTAGAGCTACAGGAGCATAGTCTGTACTGGGAAAGACATGGTGATGTATGAATTTAGTCATAGGAAATATCAAGATAACTGAAATATTACTCGCTTCAGTGGGGTTCGGGGGGGTGGGGGTGGGGAACAAAAAACAAACAAACAAAAAAAACCCCACACAAAACACCACCCAAAAAACCCACAAACCAACCACACACAAAAATCCCACAGACCAGTATATCAATGCAAAAGTTCAGAAAACTAGGTGTAACTCCATCCATCATTCTCCACCCCCCGCCAGCCTCTAAGTTACTTTGGTTTCTGTTCTCCTCTCCATAGCTGCAGTAGCTTAAACCAGTCATGTCACACGGACACAGAGGAGTGAATGGAGCCCCAGGCTCAGCCATGACCTTTTCCTCTGCCTTTCCAGTGGATCACCTCAGCTTCTCCTGTCCCTGGGGACCCACATCTGAGCGTTATGCAATTATACTTGCCTTACACAGAGGGGAAGCCTGTGAGAATACACACATAAACAACTTGAAGTGTTCCGGTCACCTAGGAATAAGCATGCAAGCACCTGGGAGAGACAGGCAGGTAGAAGGTAAGAACCCAGCAAGCTGCATTTCCTTGGACTGTAATGTCAAGAAGCAGGTTTCCTCACAGAGATGGGGAGGAAGTTAGGAAGCTCTCAGCTCCAGTCTTTGCTTTTACAACATGTCCATAAATCCCTCAAATTGTGCAAAGCCATCCAAGGAATTCTGAAAAGAAGGCTGAGATCTCTACTGCTGCAGAAAAGGAGAGACTCTGCATACGGGTCTCATAAGCATGATCAAGCACCTCCTTTGACACAGGAGGACCAAATCCTTGAGAAAGAATCAAAGCTGACTTGTAACAGTATTGGTCTTGCTGTGTTCAAGCGACACTTGGCCTGAAGATATTTCTTGGTTTTTTAATATAAACTGTTGCTTAAAAAACTTGTTTACTGCATAGTTGAGCTGTAATCAAATGAACACTGCAAGCAAGAGAACAGTAACTTTAAAAACCATGTGTTCAAATATTTACCATTCCATTAGATAAAGCTCTCACTAACAGTGCAATACTCTTCTGCTTCATTTATGGTCCTCAGTAGTCTACAGTACAAGTGTGGTATCTGACTGTGTTGAGAATCTTTTATGAGACCTCAGAGGTGAAAACTCAGATAACAAAACAAAGAACCCACCTTGCAAGCACAGCTGCTAAAACAAAGTCTAAAATCAAATCTCTTACTAGCAATGAAAAAAAACCCCACCTTCCAGGCTTTGGGACAAATTGCAAGACAATAGTGTCTTTCATGTTGTGTTATTTAACTACGAAGGCTCTGCAGATCTCTCCTTCCTCTACCCCATAAAAGCCACACTGTCTTCATCAGTGATCCAGCAGATGGGAAGTGACACAGGTGAAGGAGAAGGCAAAGCTGCACTTAGCATCTGCCAGCACAAAACCATCCCTCGCAAACTGGAAATGCAGAAGCGAGAGCAGGTGAATACTCCCAAAGGAGGTGGTGCATATCTTTTCTTTTTTCCTCCTAGAAGTGGCATGAAGTGTGAACTAAATCAGAGAAAAGATTTCTCACCATTACAGCTTCTTCCAGGAGAACTGGTAGCCCTGAGAGTATCATTCTGCAAGCTGCATGAAAGCAGAAACACAAGAAAAACATAGTCCCAACCTCAAAAACATGCTGTGCTCATAGCAACAATGGGCTCCCACAAAAAACCACTGCCAGCCTGCATTTACTGGTTAGTCCTGGTTAGTCCAAGAGGAATTAGATACGTGGTTAGAAGTACTGAACACTCCCAAGTCAAAAACCGAACTGATGAGATCAATGAACCAAGAAAAAGCTTAAATAAGAGAGCAAGAATCCATTTTCAGTTTTTCCACAACGATGGGAGACAAATAGCAACAATAAAAAACCCCTATTTTTCTGGAAAAAGTACTGGACAGAGCAGGACTTGGCAAAAGATCTGAATAATGCGTATACTGACTGAGAGAATTTATTTTTTATTCCTGATAGGGAGAGAAGGGAAGGAAAAAGGCTAGGTGTGTGCGCTGCCACACAGAATCAGCTGTTGGAGTAATAAAGGACAGACCCACATCTTTTCTGCAGAGTCTGCTGAAGGTCACACAGACACACGCGGTGTCTGGAGTCAGCATCTCTCTTCCTGAAACAAGTTTGTGAAGTGCTTGACACTTGCTGCAATCTGCTGCCTTTCAAGGGAGAAATTTTAATTGTTTTTTCTCTGTAGCTTTCACTAACGTTGCTGTTGCCTGGGTTGGGTGGGAAGGAAGGGATTCAGCCAAAGAATTGAGGAATGACTACATTTTTCACCAGAGAAGAACAGGGATGGGGGATGCAGAGATTAACAACCTACTTAGAGGTCCTGGAAAAAAATGAACAGCCTGTTGTAGTTGTAGTGACAAGAGACATTCTGCAAGTCCTGTCCTCCGCCTGGAAAGAGGGATGAACACCAGGAGCAAGGAGCCCTGAACACTTTGCAAGAAGACAGAGGCACCTCCCTCTATCACTGCTCAGCTGCCTGATAACAAAAAAAAAAAACACAAACTACACACGCACCCACAAAAAATATAGCAATTTTCTTTTTTTCCCCTAACAACTTCCAGAGACTTGGTTTTTTACAGATGCAGCTGCCCCACTTGAGCTCTCTCCTGCACCAAAGCTGGCATTGCAGTTTGAATGAGGGCAGAGCAAGAAAAGAGCTGGGAGCTTTCACAATGGCTTACCGTGAGGACCAGACTGGATTTCCTTGAAGCAAGCTCCACCACATATAAAATGCTCCTTGTCATAGTTTCTCCAGCATGCACTGTCACTTGAGTGACAAAGACAACATACTGTGTGTTACCCCATACCATTCTGCTGGTGGCAAACTTACCCTGGAATTTCATCCCAAACGCTAAACGGCGGCTTTTCTCTGTAGTCTGAGCGATTCCCTGTTTCACACCCTGTGCCTCCTTCTGCTGATGTTTGCCTGAACTGCAAAAAGACATACAGCAATACCATGTGTACAAAATAATTCCTCCGGCAATTTACTAGCAGCCAATCTACGACTATTCAGCTCAGCATTGCCTTAACTCTTACAACTTTCAGAGTCGTAGAGCTTGGTTGGATCCACCTTCCTGGGCAAAACCACTCTCTGGCAATGAATAAAGCTCACAGGATGCTGGGCCTCCAAGGAGGGGAGATGACCCTACCAGAGGTTTTTGCTTATTTGGAGCTCAGGGAGCGCCAGCTCACATCAGTAAGCAAGTGATACAAACAGCAGAGGGTAAAACCAGTCTGTCCTCATGCTGACTGTAGCCATTTGAAGCCCTTCCCATGGGTCACCTGGGGATTCCTTTAAAACTGGGTGTGAGATGCAACCTAATCAGAACTCCCAGTGTCAGATGGGAAGTTGTAAAATAAATCACTGAGCCAAAGAGAAAATGGCTCTTCCTTACTGTTTCCTAGGGCAGTTCCTCTTCCCAACCTACCCACCCACACAAAAAAAACAAACCACTTGTCCTTCATGCACCAGCAAGTTTTACCAACACCACAGCTGTTGAAGCTGCCATTTGCTTTAAACTGGGCTTCATAAGGCAACCGGGTCATCTCAGTGCATCCTGTTTTCCAGGCCATTTTGCCAAGGGTGGCCATGCCAGCACCCACACTACGGCAGTAGCCTGAGCCAGTAAACCCAACTACAGCCAGCTCTGGCTCACACTTGCTCTTGCATGATTGCAAAACAGCTGCTCACCTGCAAACTAACACATCAGTTTGAGCAGATGCTCTGGCAGAACCCTGAAATCTCCAAGTAAATGCTTTTCTTATCCATGATAGTCCTTCAGGAGCAGCACAAATAAATATTCAAGACAAGAGCTAGCCTCCATCCTCTTCTCAGATTCCACCTAGCACTTGTTCTGAGTTAGGTTTTATGTGTTATGTACAATTGGGGCATGGGAAAAAAAGAAAAGGAAACCATCAGGAGAAAAATCTCTCTTAGGACTAAATTCTGTTGGATGAAGGTTTTTTTGGGTTTTGTTTTTTTTTTGTCTAGAAGTGAAGCCATTCAGTTCTGTGAAACACCAACAGCTGCTTTGCACCAGATCATGAGCAGATTGAAAGCCTCATGGAGTATGAAAGAAATGTTACTTACCAGTGTGTTCAGTGAAGGGTGTCTAACATTAAGCAAGCTCTATTTCATGATTGAATCATATCCAAGCGTGAATGAAAGTGACTGCAATAAAGCTACATCGCTTCCATGAGGTTTAGGTAACTAACTCATCCTGTGTTCCTCACCAGAAGACCAAGCAAATGGAGGCTCAGTGGCTGCCACAAAAGATGGGCTTGAAACAGGTATGAGTGGTTGACAAGCCATGACCCGTGAAATGGAAGGGGTCATGTTAGATAATCAGAAAGGACCCTCTAGCATGAAAATGCATTAATTTATTACAACATTGCTCCCAGATTAGCCACAAGCCCCATCAGGTCACAGGATATGCCGGATAAACTAGACAAGTAATCAGAATATATGATTATTGGATAAGAGTCACAGTTGTTAGAAATGAACCAAAGATGTTCATGCGCAGTAATTGAAGACTTGGCTTTATGACACCAGATAATTAAAGCATTATTCATTTATCCTTTATGACCAGTATATTACAGTTTATTTTTCAAATGCTTCAAGCTATTAAATATGATGAGGAATTAATAATAAAAAGTAAAGCAATAAGATAATTCTATTGAGCCAAGTCTCATATATGTAATTGATGTTCATTTCATTACCAGGGGCCAAAGGTTGCTTGTTTCACTGACATGAATAGCCCCATTGATATAGTGCAAGTACAAAGTAAAGTCCAGCCTCCAATGAGATGCTCACATTGTATCCCAAGCTTGAACAATATTGTGTTAATTTAATGGAAGATAAATTCTAAGGGACTGAAAAATATTGATGTGACCCTATGTGAACTAAAAAATTCAACATTGTCCAGTATTTTGAGTGCAGGGACTTTAAAGCAACAGCCATTACTAGAGATCTTTTCCCAACATTTCTTAAAGAGTTTGTTAAAAACATTTGGAATGTAAAGTATTCACAGATAACTCACAGTTTTCTTTGGCTGAAGAGAAGCCCTGTAAAGTAAGAACACTCCTGGAAGTTTTTAAATAATACTAATGGTAACCAGTGTCCTTTTTGGAAAGAAAAGTTGTTGCTCTTGTTAAAATCTGATCCAGCTTCCTCGCAGATAAAACAAGACAAACTACATAAAAGCGGGGGGTGGGGTGGGGGTGAAAAAAGATCGATGCTGCATCTGCCTCAGATAATGGCTCTTTCTTGTAGTTCTCTTTTTTTTTTTTTTAATAAGTTTGAGCACAACACTCAGTTTTACAGGCCAATCTGAGACTTAGCAGAATTGTTGCAGTATCAGACTCAATAAAGCGTTGTTTGTCCAGGCTCAGAGCGATGGTCTCGGCTGGCAGATTCAGGCTTAAAAACAAAAATAGAAGGAATAAGCAGAGGAGATGAAACAACACATGAGCAAGAAGGTGACAAGGGGAAATTCAAATCCTGTGCTCTGGATGATATATGTTAACTGAAGTTTAAAGTCTGTGAACGCAGCATATAAGGCTCAAACAGAGCATCCTGGTGAATGCCAAGGCTGCATGATCCCCACTGCTGTGAAGAAATTTCCCAAGGGAACATGTTAATGCTATACTGGAAAGGAGAAGTGAAATCCAATCAACTGTCCAGGGTCACATCACACAGACATCCTTCTTCTCTAAATTAATTGAAGAGTATGAGATTATGAGTTACTCCATCCATCTGTAACTTGCAATACCCTGTATTTCAAATCATGTGTCCTAGATCAGTGGAAAGCTAACTTGAAGGACGATCCATGTATCTTATGGAACCATTCTAAAAAATTTAATAATTACCTTTTCTTCCCCGAGGGTGTTCTCTGAAGCTGCAAATAGCAGTGACTGAAGGAAACTGTAAAACATTCGGACTTGCAGGCATCTTCCTGAAATATTACAGGCCATGTTTTTATGTCTGATTAAGGAGAAATCTTTTTGTGCTTATTTCCTGATTTTCATAGAAAATCCAAACAGGCATCCCTTACGCTTGAAAAAGGATGCAGAAAAGCAGGGGTGTTAGACATGTCCTGCAGGTAGGTAGTCTGAGGAAAACTTAATTTTTAGTGCTTGTCTTTTATTCCTTGACACCTAAACCATCTGACTAAAAATCAACACTGTTTCAGAAATTCTGAGTTCTCACCATTATCCCTGTATTTCAGTGGTAGCTTTCCAAGATGAAGATCTGATTTTTGAAAGAAAAAATGAAGCCTAATTCCATAGTATCTGCACATAGTGTGGCTGCTCTCAATGTCAGGAGCAGGGCTCAGCCAGCTCTTTAATAGCCAGAGCTTTGCACTGTTAGTCAAAGATTCATATTTATGCCGAACTCCATAACCATATCCCCAGAATGCTTGGTGGTATGCTGAGTTAGAATGGAAATAGATGCTTTTCCTGCTGAGTAGAGAAGTAAATCAAAAAGAAGCAATAAAATGAAAGCTTTATTGCTGTCTAGCAAAGCTATTTTGTATTAAGAATTTAGTATACAAAACTGTAGTCATGTTGTGCAAAATGTTTGGTATACTTTGATAAGAAGCCAGTGGTAATGGCTTTCTTAGACAATTTATTTTATACCAATTGCAAAACCTAACAAAAAAAAAAAATCTTGACTTTGCATGCATGAAAGAAAATATAATGAAAAGCTGCAAAAGACCCTGTGAGTTTGCCAGTATCTCAGCATGCACAAAGAATCCAGCAGCAGCAAAAAGTCTGAGCAGAATAAGGGAAAGGACAAGCAGCTATAAGCAAGCAGAGTATGGATACCATCAACATTGAGACTTGACTAAACGATATGTGCACATGTGCAGCTGCCATCTGCAGTGCTCTTGCTACACACTTTTGGAAGTTTTGCCTTGCTGATGAGTTATACTCTTTCTACCATAATAATCAACAAGCTAATGAACTCATAGTGATGAGTCTGTCTGATCTCCCCACCTTTTCCAAAAGACAATAAACCACAAGTGTCAGGTGAAGAGTCCAAAGGATGCCATCTCAGTAGTCACTTTTATTACACTGTCACCAGACAATAACAACAAGGAGCCAAAGCAGGAAGGAATTCTTGCCTCAGAGGGTTCATATCCCAAGGGCTGACTTCTGCAAAAATTAATGTAAAAATGATTTATTTTTTTTTTTTATTAAATACCACCATTGTCTCGCATGAGCAGAATCTGATGCCAGGCATTTGGGGAGTTTTCCACTTCAAATCTCACTCTCTCCCTTCAGAACTTTGACACTGCCATGCACAAGAGGTTATTCTATCCAACTGCAGAACCAAGCGGGCAGGTGACCTGTCACCTAAATCCCAACTTATATTTCTACCTTCTATACACATTTAAAAAAAACCGCTGCTGAGATTTTCTGCAGGGAATGTCAAGAGACCTGCAGCAGGTCTGGTTCACTTGTTATTTTATACAGTCATAAATCAGGAGTAACAGCACAGGAGTGCCAACGGACACAGGAAAGAATGGGAATCACACCCTAATTTAGCATCAGTCTGTTGTGACCAGGTTTCCTTCAGGACTTTTTATTTTATTTATTATATTTTCCTCTGTCATTTTGGCATCAGAAAGCACAAGAGTTATTTAGAAGAGCAGCAAGTAATCCAAAGTAGCAGGGTACTTTTGTCTTCATGATTTGAGGGGTATCACATTTAGAAAAGCATCCTTATTCCTTCAGCTCCTAAACACAACACCCTGAGCAGCTCAGGAACCTGAAACACCCTGTTGTAGATCTGCCCTTCACTCTGACAGAGAGAAGGCCCTCAGATCTTCAGACTCAGGCCCCTCATGAACGCATGGACTAAACCACCTGAGTTCTGGTGTCATGGTATTTTCAGAGATGTAACTCAAGTCTAAACTCCAGAAAACAGCCATGCCTCACTTTCCTACAGGCCCAGTCTCCCAGTTTCCTGGAAAGGATGATTCAAGACCATGTTCCAAAGGATAATTAATTCTTTATAAGAAATAGCTTTAGTAAGTCAGCCTCAGTAGCATTCCTCCATCACCAGCAGCAAGACCCAGGGTTGAGTTTCTGAGCAATTTCAAACCTGAGTCTCTTAAAACCCATCAGGCCTGTAAAGTCAAACACTTGCCCATCTACCCTCCAGAGATCTTGGGTTGTTTGTTCCCAATAGCATCCTATAAGATGTAAAGATTAATCAAATAACAACTACTAAATCAGGCTACAGAAAATCATAGAAGAGAGAAACATAGGATATGGTTGATCAGAAACCCCGAAGGGATCATAACTGGGTGGTTCTGGATACCCTCAATGGAACTATGGATGTCTTGGGATTTTAAAGACAAATTTGAAACTGCAGGAGCTTTGAAGCTTTCAACAATGTCATAACACTCCATTTAGTTACTCAAAGTGGCTTTTAAGCTTCTAACCCCATTTACGATTCTAACCTGAATAAATTTCTCCTAAGATCCTATAGCTCCTGCACCTCCCACACCTTTTTCCTCTAGTCCCCAGCCAAGAAGTGACCCGTTAGAACAAACAGACCAAAGTTCTGACACTGCAGGCCCATTTCAAATGGAAACCATTTTCTGAATTCAGAATATACTTATTCAGATGACTTATTGGACTGTACCTAGACCTCATTTGATTCTTAAATGCTGATGAAAATCATGACAGCACTCATTTAGAAACAGAATTTTTGTAGCAGTTAAAGAATGTTTTTAATCACTGGACTAGATGAGTTGATCTCTTCCCCAACAGTTCAGCTACCAATTCAACAGAGGCAAGAAACAGCCTAAAGTAAGTCAGTGGCTAACCCTTAGCACAACAGATGGGGACATGGCTCTGCGTATCAGAACATCCAAGCTCTGCTTCTCTACACAAGCAGAAGCTTATCCAGAGATTAGTAAAACTCTGTGCAAAGCTGCCGAAGAGTCTCTACTCTCCCTCCCTCTCTTTCTTCCTCCCACGGGTATGGGATTAGCAGCATAACTGCACAGTGGCTTCTGCTTCCACCCCCATGGAGAAAAAATCTTCTAAAATGCTGTATCCCTACTCCTCCCATTTTGGGAAGAAGTTATATCAGCTGCATACCCTGATGCCTCCTTGCCTACACTCCAGCCTCCAAAAGGAAGGGCAACATGTGGGTCTAATTAATTGGCTGACAATGCTCCTGTTTCTCTCTAAAGCAAACATGAACAGTAAAACTGCTTTAAGCAGATCTTCAGAGCAGAAATCCTTCAAGTTCGCTGTAGACACATTTAAACCACAATTCATCAAGGCCTGAGAGGGAGTCCAAATCATAGCCATAGGCATGAGCCCTTTGGGGTCAACAGGCCTCTAAGTACCCCCAGGCTACAACCACACACTGCACTGGGACTGTAGCTGGGTATGGTTCATGCCTACAACAGCTGTCTGTCACAGCACTACCAAAACTAGCCAGCTGCAACAAGGTCTTTTTCCCATCATGTACCGAGTTAACTTCAATAAGTAGTCAGCACGCTTTGCCCCGGCATGGCCACCAATCCCCCACAAGGTCTCAAAGGTCCCTCTACTGCCTTCTCCTTGTCTCTCCTCACCCAGATCTCTCTTCATTGGCTATTCTCCATTCATTGGCTGCCCAACCACTTAAAAGAACCAGCCACAGCTGCACCTTATCTACATCATCCAACCCACCGCCCCTGAAGCCAGCCCACAGCTGTATGTTATCAATATCAATTAACCCAGCTTCATTCCTCTAAGTTGTCCATCTGCCCTTCATGGAGGGTCTGAGTTCTATGTAGCAAATTAGGATGCAGCAGGCAACAGAGACTAAGGTCTTCCTCCAAAGGAAGACCTGAGGAAGTGTCAGAACTTAGGCCTACTGCCCTGCTAGAAATTACCTGCTCTTTACATACTGCCCCAAGCACCACTCTGAGACGCTCTGACTTTTAGCGTAGGTTATGGAGGGAGTTAGGCACTACCACAAGCAAGCACAATCCTTATATGTTCAGCAGAGAGCCAACTCAGAGCACCTAAGAGACAACACTAGCTACAGGGTGCATCAGTTCTGGTTCTCAAGCATTCCTGTGCTTCAGTCCCCGCCAAAGCTGGTAGTAGGTGCTTAACATTTTCTCATGGATGTCATTATTTTTCCTAAGACCCTACCATCAATGGTGGTGCAGGTGGTCACTATTTTGCTACCAACCATCATGTAGGATCATTTGCCCAACTAGCAAAAGATGAGGATTTATTTCCCTGTTACTCTGCCTCCTTTGAAGAAGCCCTTCTTCTTTGCATGGCACATACACAAGTGATTCATTAAGCCACTCAAGACAGCAAGAGAAAACATGTGCTTAGCACAGCCAGAGCTGTTTCTTTCTGGAGGGAACCTGGCTTCAGATCCTTGCTCTAAGGACAGTACATTAAAAAGTCACTGGATAAAATATGAGACCAGCCTCTGTAGCAGTGAATCAAGAAATCCCCATTCCTGTTAAGCACCTCCAATTATTAAAATTCATGTTGTCCTAGTTCTTGTATCTTGGCCTTGGCCAAATTCATCATCTGGGAATCTCAATTTGTTCCCTGTAACTGCATTGCTTAGGCACTGTCCTTACTTGTGGGAAATGTGGATTTGAATTCCCTCAAGGAGTTACCCTGCCAGATAATATAGTGCTCTGACTTCTCTGCTAGAAAACAAAAGCAAGGAGTGGTGTTAATGACACTATATAACCCTCCATGTTCTGTGAGGGGCAATTTCTTAGAATGTACTTTCTGGAAGAAGTCCTCCAGCTAACACTGAGAAATAAGAAAATCATTAGTGGCTTCCCATGGCACTAAGATGGGAGATGAGCAGTGAACTCTTCAGCTCTGATAAGATCAAGACATTCCTGGACAAGATTCATCTAACTTTTACATGGACAGTTGGACAGATGCATGGATGGATGGACAGACAGATGGATAGGTAGACAGACGGATAGATACATCAACTGATCAATCAGTCCTAAAGTTGGAGCCTATCAAGTTAGGCAGCAGCTGAAGTTTTGAGGATGACCTTTTCAGATGAAGTCCTTCCAGCCCTATCCAACTGTATGGCATTGGGGTGACTCAGTTGTCTAGTATGACACCAGGAGTTTAGGAGAGGAAAAAAAGCTAAAACCCATCACACTCCAGACAGGCTGGCTGATGACCAGACCAGCCTTCCTCCTCTGGGGCAGATCCAAATCCATAATCTTCTGGGTCACTGAACTATAGCCTGAACTATAGTTCTGTGGTTTCCATGCACAAATAGAAGATGCTGGAGAGAGGAAACAACCTGAAGTGGCATGGATTTTTTTTTTTTTTTGGCTTTACTATATTCCTGGCAATAAATAACTCACTGGCTACTCTGCTGACAAACTGCAGATCCCCAGGCATTCTTGGAACCGTTACTGTGACAAATCTGGTAGAGTCTTAAATCCACTTTAAAAAAAAAAAAAAAAAAAAAAAAAGCATTTATTTTGCCCCGGTTCATTCTGTCATCAGAAGACAATAACAAATGCTGCAGTCCATGGTCTGTCTTTGGGATAAGCAGCAAAAAACCCAGCTGTCCTGGTTCTAGAGACAATGATTTGCTGTTCTAATTCTTTATTTTATCTCCTCTTTTTTATTATTCTGTAGCAACATAGGAGGCATCTCCTCTGCCTTCTGTACCTGTGCAGAAAAAGGGAGTGAGTTGAGGAGGCAATGCATCTCACCTTGTTCCTTAAAACCAAAACAGCCTCCATTTCTTCTTAAAACAAAGTAGGGGCTACATCTTCCCATTAGGGCATTATCACTGCTGATAGCAGTGGTGTTTTTCTTCAAAGTCACCTTGCCCATCTCTATAGAGAAAACTTCCAGATCCCTTTCTGTTCCCCTTGTTTCTAACCTCAAGCTACAAGGGACTAGTTGAGTTTAAGAACAATGGCTGGTTAATTTCTTTCCCGGCGGCCCTTAGCAGTTCATGTAAAATTGAGTTCCCACTGTTAAAGGAGCCTTAATTGGCAGCCTACATCTCATTGTGGTCCCACCTCAACAGGTACTGGACTAATTACTACAGACCTTTGCATAAGACTTGAGTCAGTTCATTATTTTTTTTAAAGCATCTTTGTGTTGCTGAAAATCTTCAAATTACAAATAAGAAAAACACAGTTCTAGCCTCCACATTCAGTTTGAAAGTTCTGACTTATCTACAGATAATTTCACCAAAGGCCAAACTCCATGCTGGGGGAGCCTGTTTCTCTTTCCACTTGGCTTGCACAAATCCCAGATCATATGAATTTAGTGCAACTTGTCTTTAAGGCAGAAACTGGCATCAGTCCCATTTTCTCAAAGTTTGTGCAAAACTGAAAGGAAGGTTTGGCCTGTGGGAGAACCCATGCAGTACTGCATGGGCATATGTTTTGGGAACATATTACCAGTGACAGCCTTGCCAGAACTTTTAGAAGATGATGCTAGAAAGGTTCATTTATCTTTTCAGCTCAGCCCCAATACATCTTGAAAGAGACCACATAATCCTCTGAAAACATCATCCAGTCTGTGGCTGTTCTTGGAGATGCTGGGGTGGTTTGACCCTGGCTGAATGCCAGGTGCCCACCAAAGCTGCTCCATCACTCCCATCCTCAACCAGACAGGGGAGAGAAAATTTAACAAAAGGCTTGTGAGTTGAGGTAAGAACAGGGAGACATCACTCAGCAAATATTGTCATGGGCAAAACAGACTCAAAAGCACCTTCCCTCCCACCCCTCCCTTCTTCCCAGGCTTAACTTAATTCCCCATTTCTCTACCACCTCCCCCTGAGTGGCACAGGGGGACAGGGAGTGGGGGTTGTGGTCAGTTCATCACACGTTCCTGCTTCTCCTTCCTCCTCACACTCTTCCCATGCTCCAGCCTGGGGTCCCTCCCATGGGAGATAGTCCTCCATGAACTTCTCCAGCATGAGTCCTTCCCACATGCTGCAGCTCTTCACGGGCTGCTCCAGCATGGGTCCCTCCCACAGGATGCCGTCCCTCAGGCACAGCCGGCTCCAGCGTGGGTCCCCCCAGGGTCACAAGCCTGGGATCTTCTCACAGAAGCCACCTCTGTAGCCCCCCTGCTACCTAAATCTTGCCATGCAAACCCACTACAAATGCATATTTAAAATGTTAAGGCATGCAAGAGAATTTTGGGCCCTCTGTTGTTATTTTTCCATTTTTCAAATTTTCCATGATTGCTTCCCATGTAGTTTATCTCTAAAAGATGCAAGGTGCAAAGTTCTTTCTTTGCAGCCATTAAGAAATCAAAAACCACCACCAAAAGGGTTAGCTGGGCTACCAGTAAAACTCAGGGTATTGGTGCTGGTAACAGACATTCACACTAGTGAACAGCACTTCTTTCTTGCTCACCCAGATGCTATAAAGTCCAGTAGAGGTAAGACCAACTTTCTCCCAAACTGATGCTTAACAGGGCCAATTTCAACAAAAACCATAATGTTTCACAGGTAGAACTCAGAGCAGAAATAAAAAATCATCTTTGCCTTTTAATAAGTGTTGATTGTTAACAACTAGAGACCAAGGCCCACAGTTCCTGCCTCTTGTTGCCTACAGACCCTGCATCAGTCCACATACACTTTTGTTTCAACACTGCCATTCAGGCTCGAGGATCTCCTTCTGCTCATGCTATAAGGATTACTGCAGAAAGGCAAAGCCACACTTATATCTGGGACTAGCTGTGAAATACGCCTTTAGCTACCCCACCAAAGACTTCAGCAGTTCAGATGTGTTTTTCATTTCTGCTGGTTCTGAGGCATTTCCACTGGGAAAAAAAACCATGTTTCAATGTATTTATTTTTAAGGAACCTCCATATAGGAACAACATAAATGACCTTTAAAGTTTTCCACTACTATGAGTGAAAGAAGACTGGACCGAGGGAAACAGGAGTTGGAGCAGGAAGGTATAAGCCATCCTCAAAGCATCTGCTCCAAGACAAAAACAAAAAGGAAGACTCCTGTGGCATTAGAGAGAGCATGGGGCCAGCCACTCTCCACAGGTCATTATCCTACCACTTTATCACCACTGTATTTAATAGGTTAATCCTGAATGCCTGGAGGAATCTGAACTACTTAGCTTAGGCTTCCATAATGAAGAACCAGAAAAAAGTTTAAAAAAGAATAAAAAATATATTCAAATAGAAGACTAGCATCAGGTCGCAAAAGATGTCTTTCAGTTCATTGGTATGAAAGAACTGATGCAAAATACCTAGATAGATGCTGAAATGTCAGACTCATCTCATCTGCTGCTGTCATTGGGCTAATTAGAGTGGTTTCTGAACCTCTGTAATTAAGCAAGTGACAGGGTTTCCATTATAAATCTAATTTTTACAGCCTATCAGTGAAAAAAGCCCTGCTTTTAGCTAAAACTTAGAAGTTTCTTAAAAGTGCATGATTTTGTAGATATAGAAAGCTTATTTTATGATAGGGAAAGTAAAAATGTAGCTAATCATTTTGATTTCACTATTTAAAAAATAATAATTAGTTACAAAATGTCTCCTGCATTGGATTTGTATCTAATATTTTTATCATATATTTTGCTATACAACTTAAACATGCATAGTTCAATAAAGGGGACCAAATATATTTCAAAAGGTTTGAACATAATAGCTAGAGGGGGGAAACCAAACAACACAATTCATTCCAGTAGAAATAAAGAGATCATACTTGGAAAAAAAATGTTTAAGCTTACACAATGGACCTCTAAAAACATTCATTATTATTTTTCAGATTTTCATTTGAACCATTTGAAAATATCTCCCTAAGTGTTATTCCCAGCATATTTACAAGTATTTTTCACGAGGCAATGTAGCACAAATACGATAAATAACCCTATCTGGCTGTGCCTTCCAATATTGGTATATTTTTCTGAAGTCAAAAAACACTAGCCAAAAACACTATATTTAGATAAAATATAAACTGATGGCAGAGCCTTCTGCGCAGCAAGGCCCAAGATCAGAGGAATACAGTGAGGCACAAACCCATTGCTTGCAAAAAGGTATTTTCTACCCAGTGCTTCCTTACTGGATTTAGCCCCTTTTCCCTGTGCCATGAGCACACAGGCAACATATTTAGGCTTATTTCTTACTGATCCCTTGTATGTTCCGTCTTGAGCTGAAATTCAGTTATCGTGGTGATGGGCACTAAATCAATACTTGTAATAATTTCTGCAAGGCATCAGGCTCTTAACATATTTCTGACCAGGAATTCAAGAAAACAACACAGGATAACTTTTTAGTAAGTTTGTATCTTTGAAGGCACTGAAGTGTAAAGTGACAGTTCACTAGTCCACAACTTCTGGCTGCCCTAAAAATACAAACAGTAAATAGAGGTATTTCACTCGCTGATCTTTTGTTGTACTTTACACTAAATTGTTCATTCTCTGTGGAAAAACTCAAAGTGATTGTTCCAAAGAATACTCTTTTGCACTATCAATCAGCCTGTCCCTGAAATTCAAATACCCGTTAATCGCAAAGCATTCCTCTAGCAGCCTCCACCAAATAAGCTGGTGTTCCTTGTAAAGAAAGTAACATTGTTAAAAAATATTACTAAAAGCCTCTATAGGGTAAAATAGTGGTTTAAGTACTAGGGATTAATCTGAATATGAACATACTTTTGATTTTAAGGTGCTATCTGTACATTTATCAGAAGTGGTAAGACATGAATGATTTTATTCTGTATAGCTCAACGAATCTACTGCTATCAGTTTTTACGGTACAACATGATGCTTATTTTATTTAAATAACTCCATGAAGAGAAAATAGGACAGAAATAAGGGGCTGGACTAACAGCTAATTCATCACAAAATTAAATATTCTGAAAATCAGGGTTTACTTTTAATTGCAACACCATCCCAGTATACGATTATGGGTGTTATTTATGCATTAAATTATTTAATAATTATGCAAAAAGCCCTGAAATCATGCAAGTTCAAACCTATTTTTTTCTAACCTTGGTCCATTATGTAAAGTAAGAAAAATTCTAGTCTTTGTGTATTTTGTCATATTCCCTGAAGACTGTAGGTTCTTTTTCTCATGCTAAAATTAAAGTACAAAACATGATCAGATGTTACAAAAAAACAATCCACACTCATGTAATAAGTCGGGTACTTGCTTTTTCTTAGTGCCAGTGGCCATTGCTTGGGGTTTTTTTTCTTTTTTTCTTTTTTTTTTTAATGTGACTACACTGAGGATCTGCTTTCCATTATAAGCTGAAGAACTAAATCCTGAGTGACAGGTGTCTGTACCACACTGGAGCAGATCATGATGTGGCAGAAATCTTTCTGCTTTTTTAAGCTGTATTGAAAATTCATTTTTGTTTGAAGTATTTCCTGCTGAACAAGCTCTCCCTTCATCTCCTCAGTTTTGTTATGACTTGCCAGGATTAAGGATGCTTTAGACAACAGCAGATTCATCTACCAGGTCTGCAGAGCAACCAGGGACCTCTGAGGTCCTCTAGGTGGTCAGAGGTCCTCAAGCTCACTGTATAAGTGTAGCTCAGGAAAGTTTCCAATCAGACAGATATGCATTTTTGGGAGTTGGTGCAAATCATCCTCAAGTCAAGTGTAAAATAAAAAATGCATTGATGAAGGTGATAATTGTATTCTTGGCTGGTAGGTAATAGCAGGGGTTGGAACAATACCTTGCTGAGACAGTTCATTGCTGCCATCCTTGCTTTTGGAAGTTATAATGTGCTGGCTGTCCTATCCCACAAACAGAACAGTAAGGGTACGTGAGATGTGCTGGAGAGAAAGAGTAGGAGTTACAACCTAACACAGCAGGTCCAAGATTTCCCCACAGAACACTCTTGTACTGGAATACATAATTTTCTATAATCCTGAGCTTTCTATGGAGAAATGTTGATTTCAACAAAAAAATCATTTTGACAAAGTAAAATAACACAGTGAAACCTCAGATTGAAATATTTACATTTAACTCACTTTTCTTCTTGAGATCTTTGTATTAAAAAATAAATCCACTAGCAACATCCAAGTACAAATTAAAAGGTCTTTATTTTGTTGAAATAGAATCTCTCAAGCTATCTAGCATGAAATACACACAAAATTTCCACTTGAATTGAAATTTCAGAATTTGCTAGTTTTATAGCAATTTGTAACAAGCTTTGAAACTGTACCCTTTCCCACAATATAGGAATTTCCATTCTTGCTCAGATCTACAATCTCTTCCTTGAAATAAATAACAACACACACAAACATACCTTTCTAATGAACATGGCTGGAAGATCAAAATGAATACATTTGTTTTATAGATGCTATCACTGTGTTCAAAACTCCAGGCTTCAACAAATCTCCACTGCGTTAGGTGTGTTACAAACACAGGGGAAGCAAACATCCCTGTCCCTGAGGAGCCATCTGCCAGTTTAAGAAAAGACACATCAGCAAAGTAAAACCAGCAGAAAGGGACTATGGGCCCAACATAAAAGTATGCAACTGAGTAGCTTCATTGCTCCAAACACACAGACTGAGAGAAGGGTAAAAAGGAAAATCAGACTATAGGTTAACAAAAAATTTGCACGCTATGAAAAGGAGGAGTCTTGAATATGAAAAATTACTCTTCCCATTTGTGCCAGGAGAATCTGAACATTTAAACATTTAAAAATTTAAACATTTTTTAAATATTAAGTGTGGAGGCAAAGAAGCTGGGGTGGGGCACTGGCAAGTGGAAAACAGGGAAAAATATGTTGAAGTGAATCAGAGCAAAGGAAGCAAGGTAGTGACCAGGAAACAGCAGGGTACTTGCACAGACTGCAAAACATCCAGCTGATCTCACAGCCCTCCTTTAACACCAGAACAGAATTGTGTGTGTGTGTTGGGAGAAATTCACAGCAGGAAAGCTATCCAACAGTGAGCATTTAACTAGCACCTGTCCTGTGTGCCTGTCCAGGAGGGCTTCCCTTCCCATCTATACGAGCTGCCCAAAGTCAGCATGTGTGAGTATATCCCGTATATTCTCCCAAACCTGCTGTTCCCTGAACTGTGCCTGAGATCTGGCTGGGGAAGTGCTGGCTGATGCCACCCAAGACACCCAGGAGCACATAAACAATTGAACATCATGGGTACTGGTAGACTAGTACCCAACCCTATGTCACGGTGCTGTTATATTTTCTAGGACAGTCACAGGCAATGAGACAATATTTACTCCTGAAGCAGATCCCAACAGATTAGAAACAGACAAGTAACAACTGGAAAAGGGATGCCCAGATGACATATGGCCCTACCCTAAATGAGCCATAGGCCTGAGGGGTCATATCTCTAGGAATCTTTCTGTAGCTTGTCATTTCAAATCATTTGACAATAATACAGCCAAAGATGAAGATACAAACTTATATCACAGAATGGTCAGGTTGGAAGGGACCTTCTGAGAACATCTAGCCCAAACCCTGCTAAGCAAGTTCACCTTCAGCAGGTTGCACAGAGTCGCATCCAGGCAGGTTTTGAATGTCTCCAGAGAAGGAAACCCCACAGCCTCTCTGGGCAGCCTGTGCCAGTGCTCTGTCACCCTCAAGATAAAGAAGGTCTTCCTTATGCTCAGGAGGAACTTCTTGTGTTTCACTTTGTGCCCGTTGCCCCTTGTCCTGTCGCTGGGTACCACTGAAAAGAGCCTGGTCCCATCCTCCTGAATATGAACCTCGCCTTTAAGATATTTGTAGGCATTGGTAATATCTCTACTCAGTCTTCTCTTCTTCCAGGCTAAACAGGCCCAGCTCTCTCAGCCTTTCCTCATCAGGGAGGTGCTCCAGCCCCCTCATCATCATCACAGCCTTCCACTGGACCCTCCCCAGTAGTTCCCTGTTCCTCTTGAGCTGGGGCGCCCAGAACTGGGCACAGCACTCCAGGTGCAGCCCCACCATGGCAGAGAAGAGGGGGAGGATCACCTCCCTCAACCTGCTGGCCACATTCCTCCTAATGCACCCCAGGGTGCCATTGGCCTTCTTGGCCACCAGCGCACACTGCTGGCTCATGGGCAACCTGCTGTCCTCCAGCACTCCCAGGTCCTTCTCTGCAGAACTGCCTTCCAGCAGGCCAGCCCCAGCCTGTGCTGGTGGGGGGGGTTGTCCCTCCCCAGGTGCAGGACCCTACGTTTGCCTTTGCTGAACTTCATGAGGTTCCTCCCTCCCAGCCCTCCAGCCTGTCCAGGTCTGGCTGAATGGCAGCGCAGCCTCTGGTGTGTCACCCACTCCTCCCAGTTTTGTATCGTCACCAAACTTGCTGAGGGTACGCTCTGTCCCTTCTTCCAGGTCGTTGATGAATAAGTTGAACAGGACTGGACCCAGCACGGATCCCTGGGGAACACCACGAGCTACAGGCCTCCAGCCAGGCTCTGTGCTGCTGATCACAACTCCTCTGCCATTCAGCCAGTTCTTAATCCACCTCACTGTCTGCTCCTCCAGTCCACGCTTCCCGAGTTTACATCCCAGGAATTTATGGGTGACCGTATTACAAACCTTGCTGAAGTCAAGGCAGACAACATCCACTGCTCTCCCTTCCTCTACCCAGCCAGTCATTCCATCACAGAAGTCTATCAGGTTAATCAGGCAAGTTTTCCCTTTGGTGAAGCCATGTTGAATATGCTTCATCCTTTTCCTCTACATGCTTTGAGACATCCTCCAGGATGAGCTGTTCTATCACCTTGCCAGGGGTGGAGGTGGTGCTGACCAGCCTGTAGCTTGCTGGGTCCTCCTTCCAGCCCTTTTTGAAGACTAAGTGACCTTTGCTTTTCCAGCCCTCAGGCTCTTCTGCTATTCTCCATGACCTTTCAAAGATGATGGAGAGTGGCTTGGCAATAACATCTGCCAGCTCCCTCAGCACTCACGGGTGCATCCCATTGGGGCTAAATCTGAGGATTAGAGGATCTCTCTCTTGGGGGCCATTTTAGGACATAAAATGGTTCCTTTTTCCTCTTCAGTGGTGATTACGTTCTTGCTTACCAAATACATTAATTATAAACCACAAATCTTGACTCATTTTAATTTACGTGACTAACAGATTGGGCACAAGATGGGTGATGCCAATTCCAGCATATGGATATTTGCCACCTGGATCCACTCCATTTCTGATTTTGAGCTTTCAGTGACAAGAAATGGAGCTTCAACTTCTGTATCTTTGACTCCGTAACCACGGAAACCAGCACTAATTATATGTATCACTAAGTTTTAAATGTATTCAAATTTAACACATTTCTCTGAAAATATTGAGGTTGTTTTTCTTTTTCTCTCTCACCTTAATATGTTGCAGTTTGCCTTCTGGCTTATTTGGCTTATAATCAGTTCACTCATAAAAAGATAAAAGTATGTAGGTGAAAATTACATTCATTTTCTTTTATGTAACCAAGAGGTACAGTCATGTAAATGTTTGATCACACACTTCCTACTACTGCTGTAATTGAATGTGAGGGGTTACATTTCATGTTAAAGAGGTGCTATTCCCAAAAACAAGTGAGAAAGAAGTGAAGTTCTGCCACTGACACTACGAAAGATCAACATCTCTGTGGAGAACCACAGTGATGGCTCATGGAAACAGGAATACGCAGGAAAGGAAACAAGGAGGAATGAACTTCATGCCTTTAATCATTCCTCCTGTTGCTGTCCCATAACCCCTGCAGCTATATGCCAGAGGAAAAGCTGAACTAAACCTCCTAGTAAAACTGCCTTCCCAAGACTCGTAACTGATCTTTTGGTTTAGTGAACCACCAAATCCCCAAACATGTTTGCACTGTTTTATCAAATTCCATGACCAATGCCTGCAGAATCATGAACCTGCATGTTCACAATTAGTCCACTAAATGATCAGAGACACATTCGATCACTTTGCACTTTTTTTTCCTCAGCTGAATAGGCGTCTGCCATAGTCAAAATGTGATGTGGAAGCACCAAAACAGTGAAAGGCTAAGGCTTTTGGACCAAAAACCTTCCAGTTATCATCCTTTTTTTCCCTCCTACCAACAGCTGGGTATGGAAAGGTAACTCTAGTGCAAAAACCCCCAGGTGTATGACAGTGAGCAAGGCTTGGACCAGAGTTTCTGGGTATGAGTACACAAGTAAGCTGAGCAGTCTCTGGGACTAACACCAGGCAGCAGGACTCAACCATGGCAATGTTAAATTGTGAGGCATGTCCTCAGGATGGTTCTGGCCACAATCAGCTGTCTTCCAAACAATTCCCAGACACAGCTCAGGAGCTCACACAGATCCAGGACCTTTACTAATGCACAGTTTGGAGGTGGCTACTCTATTTTGGAGACCAAAGGCTTTGAATATCATGGACACAGGCCATTAGTACCAAAAAAAAAAAAAAAAAAAAGAAAAAAAAAGAGACACAAGCATGATTTATTGGTGTGAAAGTGGGCTCTGAGGCAGAAAGTTTAATCTGAAGCCCACATGTGCTTGATCACGCAGAGCAACAGGTTCAGCTTTCCACAACGTCTGACTGCTGCTCTCCATCTTTCACAAAACTTTGTCAGATTGATATTGCTAAAACCTGACCTGAAGGGACTTCACAGGAGCCTGAGAAGGCTATTTCATCCTCCAGGACTGTGTGGTCTCTGACTCTGACCAATTTAGTGTTCATTACCAGCCTGCTCAGGGAAAAAAAAATACCCATTCCTGGAGTCAACTAGGGGCAGGGGATGCTCACACTCGTTTGTCCTAGGCTTCTTATCTAGTCAATGCAGAGACACAGATCCCTCCAGGAGATGATTCGAATGAATTGTTGAAAGTCAGCTGCGGTAGAGGGCAATTTGGGACCCTCTATATGAAAAGACCCAGGGCAAAGCAAGCCTCCTAACACAGGCTAACTTCAGGTGCCTCCCACCACTCTTTAATTCCTCAGAACATTTTAAGATAGAGTTAATATTTGATCATTCATTAACCTAAATCAAACACTTTGCATTTCATAATCAAACTCAAGAAGAAATTGCTCATTTAGAATGTCACCTCTAGTACATAAGAAAGGGGAAAAAATAGTATCTTTAACAAATAAAAGCCAGGCAAAAGTCTTCTGTTAAATGGCCACAGGCAAAACAGTTTTAACAAAATCTGATCTCCATAGAGGGTTTGCTTCGCTGTGTTTAATAACACTCATGAAATTCAAGAAGTAAGAAATACCTGAGACTGACAATTGAAAAGGAAAAAAAACCCAAGGTAATACAGAAAGGGTTGCACATTTTATCTTGCCCTGTTTCAGTGAAGGGACTTCAGGCACGGCTGTTTTTTCTGCCTGGGCTTGTTCTGACAACATTGTAAATCAAAGGTCATTTTTATCTAACAGCAAAGTTCCAAACTGATCACTTCTCATTTCAGGAAAATAACAAATTTGAGAAGCAGAAGTAGATCCCCCTGAACTGAAGACACTAGCTAAAATATAGGCATTTTCCTTCTAATGTTATTGATTTGCTGACTGGCATTGCAATGCAGTATTTATCCTTGGTTTACTTACATTTAATAGTAACTTCCAAGATACTAAAGTGTAGGCACTGTAATGCAACCTTTGGGGAAGATATATTAGGACTGCACAGACATTATTATTTATATTGTAATAGTCCCTATTGCTAGTGGAAGTTTTGTAGACAAGCTAGCTCAGTCCATGTTCCAGGCTGGGCCGGGGATTATTTGTCCTTGGTGAGAGTCAGGGCACTGCACTGGCATGTGGATGGGCTAATTAGTTCCTGAAAATACAAGCTGCTTTAATTAAAAAGCTGCAAAGACAACACATTTTTAAATAATCTGAGTTCCACATGGGGTAGCAGTAGTTGACAACACTGATTTTCCTCCCCATTTTGAGGGGCCAAATGAAGTGAATGTCCTGATGGTTTCCACTCAGCAGCCACAGAATCTGATTTACACTCAGTATGTAGCTCCATGCAAAAATCAATTAGACTGAAATTCCTCAACTGAAGAAAGAAACAACTGGGAAGAAAGTAGAATACATGTCTATACCATCACAGTTGGTGTAAGGAAGAAAAACAAAGAATGACTACCCACTGTTTCTTACTATAGAAAATTTAGAATCAGCTAATGAAGTTACCAGGTGATAAGCTGAGAATAAATGAAAAGCGGTTGTCTACCCCCAAGAAACACATACAAAGCAAAATTAAATTATAGAACTCATTGCCACAGGATACGGTGGTTTATAATCAAGTTCAAATAGGGATGAGACAAATTCAGAGAGAATCCACCAAACACAAATGACCCAGAGGCAGGATCTCCTTGAATACAGTTGGATCACTTATATACTTGCTTTAAGCATTTGTTACCAGCCAATGAACGACACATGAGGTAGGATTTGTACCTGTGTCATTGTGCTTATGGTCCTCTTCGTTTGTCTTGGTCACATGCTCAGGGCTTAAGAGTGAGAGCTGGTTGTGCTTACTACTGTTACCAGGGGGACTGCAAGGCAGTTGTGAAGATGCCTTCCCCTCAGCCAGTGGATCAAGGCCCTGTGCATGCAAACCTGTGCCTAAAATACTCCCAGATAACCACACACCCTCTGATAAGTCCACTGCAAACGCTGTTACTCCATATCACCATGCCAAAGCTTGCTTATTGCACTTAAGAATAAAACAAAAAAATCCTCCATTGGTGGTTATTTTTGCTATGTTAAAGATTTTCTTCCATATTCCTAGATGACTGAAGTCTTCAACTCATCCCCCTACTATTCTTAAAAAGATAAATGGTGGGGGGGAGGGCAGGGGAATGGAGTTTGTCTCCTCTACTTAATCAACAGAGTCATCTCTTTTAAAAGCAAGAAGTAACAAGCTAATCTGTACACAAAGTCACTGCTGTGGTGTTGGTAGAAAATAACACTCACCTTTCATGAACTCTTCTAAGGCACAGGATTTTCCAAACCCTTTCAGATTTTTAGATTTTTAACAATTTAAATACTTTGTGTTCAGCTATATTTTTACAGAGAAATTATTCAAATTATAGATTTAGTCAGACTAAATGACAGCAGCCTCTGAAGCTGAGGTTGCTGTGGAGTCTTTAATTCAGAAGGGTTTACCTTCTGAATTCCAGTTCCACTATTTCCTATTCACTACAGGATGAACTAGCTGCCCAGACTCACTGATATTAACCCAGCTTATGAACTCACCCCTAATTATCTCCGGAATATCTGACAGCCAGCTGAGTGCAAAACTCGTTGGTATTTCATCCTGTTACAGGAGAAAGAAATGGGCCCATTGAACTGGCTTCTTTGTCTAAGCACAGCGCTATCGCATCTGCGTAAATTCCTATTTCCATCACCACAAAACAAACATTGCTTTTGCAGCAATAGGGTAGCAGCCGTATTCTGCAGTGCAGTTAAGTACTTCATGCCATTGTCTGCAATACATCCTCCTATAAAAGCAAGCTCAAGCCCACCCATGCCTGAAACACAATTTAGATAATGGAATCTTAACAATCCATCCCCAAAACTACCAGAATCCATTGTAATACAAGACTGTTTCAAGGAGGATTTATAGGTAGCAGGCCTTTGGTAGATGGCAGTGTTACCCATCTGTGAATTCCCATTGCTGTGCATAATTAGGAAGTATTTACATATGCTACTGCATTTCACTGTTCTGAGGCACTCTGAGGATGCCAAGCTACTATATCATAAATCGTATTGTTGAAGCAGATGGAGCTCCTTGCTCAGTTAAAACTTACAGTTAGGCATAATTAGAGAAGCCTGTGCAGAATATTCTTATTTTCTTTAACAACTTATCAAGTACTTTATATTGCAAAGCAATTCAGATGAGAGGTCTTTTGAAATGTGTTGCTAATAAGCATTTTTCCACAGTATCTTGCAGACGGCTCAATCATTACATATTGAATTACTATTTCCCACCCTTGTCCAGGCACCATTACACTGCAATTTCCCTTCCTCTTTTCCTTTTCTTGAAAAATTACACAACTGGCCATTTCTCTAATATTTCCATTCAAGGATCTTAGAGCATTGCCACTGTGAATTATCACAATACACTCCTTCAGGATACTAACTCATTAGCTTCTAAAGAAATTGAGGGCAAAGAGATTAATGTGAAGTTATTTTAAAAGTTGCCGAAGGTTTGGTCAGTTTCGTTTTTTAGGTCAAACTGGTCTCATTTTCAGAAGCGCTGGTCAGCCACAAACCTGAGCAGCGGAAACTGTGGGTGCCTCGTATCTCAGTCGCTTTTACAGGGCTCAGGTTCGGTCTGGGTAGGTACCCTGACTAAGCCAGTGTTCCAATTCAATATTGCAGAATATAATTTTGTAATTTGTGGCATGGAGTGGGCTGGAGCATCCTAAATAGTGGGAAATCTGTTGGGTATTTTACAATAAGTTAGGAAGTCTAGTAAGGTCCCCACAAAGAGTCAGTTTTGCCAGGCTTCATCACTTCATTTGGTCCTGCTGCTTGCAGCTGAGTGTTGGAGCCTCGCCTCAACACGCCCCCAGTGCTCAGCTGTGTGGGGTCTGGTGCAGGCCAACCCAAAAGCCTACTCCTTGCCTTCGGCAGTAGCCCATGGCAACCAAGAGGCTTTCCAAGCCAACCACTTGGGAGCACGTGCAGATGCACAGCTTCTAGGAGAAATCACCTCAGATCCTGCACAGCTAACGATGATAAAACGAAGATAAAATCAGCATTAAATGCAGAATGGCCCTGGCTGCATTCCTGTTCCAGAAATGTGATGCAGAGACCTGAATCAGGTTCAGAAGGATTTATTAGTCATGGTAATAAGTTGGAAGGTGAGTTAGACAAACAAACAGCATTTCTGGATTGGTGAAGCACTGCACCTCAGTTAAGTAGCCCTGCCAGATCCAAGCAAATTCTTCCTCTGTGGCATAGACAATCCATGGTTTGGGTACAGAGCGTGGGAAACTGAGAGCCGATGCAGAGAGCTGGTGCCATGGATACAGTCTTCTCCCTCCTCCCATCATTCACCACATCTGGATGAAAAACCTTCCCTCCACACTGGGACCTGTGGGCCAACTGCCTCTCCCCCTCAGGCTCCTCTGCAGTTTAACACACTTCCACCTTCTCACCAGTCTGGGGATGCAATCTCTACAGAAGCACTGAACTGATAGGAGTAACAGTGACAATGTTCTCCTTCCCCACACCCAAAAACACCAAACAAGTCATTTTAAGACAAAATTGGGTCTGTGTTATGAGCGAGATTACAGGATACAGGTTACTTCTCATCCCATGTAAGCAAACCAGGAGACTTTGTGCAGGGATTTTGAACATGCTATTGTACTTTCCTTGGCAGAACAGGTATTTTGAGGCTTTTGCTCTGTTAAGCCCTTGAGGATCCATTTGCATTCAAGAAAAAATTTCTTTCCTCCATTTCATGCTTCTGAATATCCATATGTGGATTTGAAGATTTCTCCCTCCTCTCTTGCCCAACAGAGCAACTAGAAGAGCTTCTGCCCAACAGTCACAGCCCTGTTTCTCAGGTGACCAGCTCCAGTGGGCAACAAGCACCCTCTAGTAAGAGGTTTAGTTGCCAGGTAATTTCTCACATGAAAAACACTTTTTTCTCTCCTGAGCAGCAGTAAGACAGTAGTTTGGAGTGTTTGCAATATGATGGGAGCACTCTCGAGTCAATGATCTTCACCAAATACCCACCTGAGTCACCTCAGTAGGTCTGTGCAGTGAGGAAGGATTACTGCAGCAAGGCCAACATCCCCTAAGGGTATTAGACCAAGCTGAAAGTAAAAGGACAGCAGGAGGGTAAAACCCAGTCAAGCAGTCAAAATGGACATTGCACTCTGGTAATTCCCAATTTGCACTCTACCTGAACAAAAAAGCAAGCTATGTAAAATATTTTAAGAACTGCTGGGAAAAACAAGCAGGCGAAACACGCAAGTGCACACAAGCTATCACCACAATCCATTACAATCATGTTCTTCCCATGCTCCTGCTATGACCACCTGTGACTTGTTAGCTAGCCTCTTGGCATGGGAGGAATGCCAGTTTCTAGCCTCCCACCTTTGTTTCTTCTGATGTAACCCAGAAAGTTTTGTCACATCCTACTGTAGCTTTTAAATGCACATATTGTATCTGACTTGCCACTCCTGACCCTTCCCCAAAGGGTTATGGCTTTCAGTTTTGTGATCATCTTAGTGGCAAAATCAGCTGCTGACAGAAAATAATGCATATACCAGTACTGAAGCCTTGGGGAACAAAACAATGCTAAGTGACCAAACAAAACCAACAGAGGTAATAAAAGAACAGGATGATTTACACTGGAAGAAACAATAGCAACTTGTCAAACGGATACATGAACTCATTAGCCTCTCCTTAATCACAGTAAGGAGGCTGTGAGGTCATGTATCAATATTGATAACTACTTCAAATGTCACCCTTTTATAATTCACTCAAGCCACAGATAACCTGTGTTCCAAAATCTCCAGAGGTTCACATCATGGGCATAGCAGCACCAGCTATGAAACTCAAAATTTATCTGCCTTTTCAGTTCACATCCTCCTGAGCGATCAGCCTGTCCTCTTCCAAAGATCTTCATTGCTCCTCTTCAGGCAGAAACATCTGTAAAGATATTGATGCTGTGAGTTCTCAAGCACCCTGGTCACTCTAATATGGTTAGTGACTATTGTCTCTTCATCTTTGTAGCCTTTTCTTGCTATGGCACATTCAGGAGCCCTGTCATGGACTGATTTCTCTCCCTGGTCACATAACTTCTTCCTATTCCAGTTCTCACAAGCTAACTACAAAGATTTCTCACATCGCCTGTCTTTTTCTGGTGAAATATCTTTCCCCCCCATTGTGCAGGACATGTGTACTTTGGTCTCTCTGCGTGCTCAGAACTTCTTCCTTCACACTGTGCAATTATCTTTCACAAGCTGCTTCAAGCTCTGCAGCAACCCCAAGAGCTGAAAATCTCACCGAACATCACTGAAGAAACTGCTTCCTCCAGTGTGAAATGCCAGATATGCCACTGTATGCAATGTTATCTGCACATTGCTCTCCAGTCTCCACCTCTTAAATAATCCCCCCACCCCTGGGGCAGGAGAAGATGTTTAACTCCTAGAGCCAAAAGCTGCTTGGCACAAGTGTCAAATTAGCAGCAGAGACTCCTTCCTGCTGAGTTTTTACAACCTTCAAAAGCTGTGTCCCACCATACCTTCTGTCTCTTGAAATGAAACCTCACCATTCACCTCACCAGCACATCTCATCAATTCATTTTAACAAGTTAAAGCTGTTCTTCCTTCTCCTTTATTCTCACGGCAAAGCTCCTTGCCCCAAAGACTACAGGCGCATTTGCTCCCTACGTATTACAATTTCAAGGTCTGTACAAGGGCAATTTTAATTTTTCCTTCCTGTAAACAGCACCAAGCACAGGAGGTCCTAACTTTGCACATCACTAAGCACTGCACAGTGTAAGTCAAGTCAAGTAATGAATAGAGCTGTCAATATTTAATTTAATGAGCATTTCCCTGGGGCCCTCAACACACCTCTCAAAAACACTTGCTTTAGAGGTTCCTTCACAATGAAGAAAGTTCATCCATTTGATCAACTCATCTTTTAGACTTCTCTGTAGTATGACCTGCAAAACACAAAAATGATACTTCCATATCAGGCTCATCATCTCTGAATGCAAGTCCCTCTGCCTTTTCACTCCCTTTCAGATCAAGGCAGCTCACTGAATTGTGAGACACCTTAATCTATTACCTTAGCCCTTTCTCACCAGCCATTTCAAGCTCAATTAGTGAGAAAGGAGAGGGGACAGTACTGACACACAGGACAGACTTGAACAGGCTTTCCTCCCTTTTTGCCCCTCACAGAATGTGTGCTCCAGAAAAAGCAGGCAAGAGAAGACATTAGAGGAAAGGTCTTGCAGGAGGGCATAAAGGTAAAATATACACACAATGCACATGTGTCACAACATGTGTTTATCACAGACTAAGTGAAAATAGAGATGAAAAGAGCTTTAAGAAGTCACTTAGTTCCATCAAGGCAAGGTCACATATAGTTAAGTCATCCCTTTCTTTCCATTTTAGAGCACAAAATAGTAACATGCAATTTACTGTTTCTTTTGCAAGACGAGACTTCTTGTCATACTTACGACGATATCCAGGTAATCCTCAAGGAGCTCTGAACACTCAGAATACACCTAGGCTAATGCAATGGGCAGGAGACATCACCTGCCAACCAGGCAGATTCAGAAAGATGGATTCATTCCCAGAAAAAAAAGGAATTCCTTCAAGCCAGAATAGCAGTTGGGTTTAAAAAAGCAGACCTCATGAGCAGAACAAGGCACAGGGAAATAAAAAACAAGGGGAGAGGGAAACTTTCTTAACAGTGTGTTCAGCAACTGCATTTCAACAGCTTACTGAGCACTGTATAAAATGTAACACGACAGGACTTTACAGCTTGAGGCAACAAGGAAGGCAGGGAGGGCCAGTTCTGCTGGTCCTACTGCTCACTGATGCTGTGCCAGCATTTTAACAGGGAAAAAACATGAAAATAATCTCCCTTCAGCTTGCAGCTCAAGAGTCTATACATGAGAAAACATCTAAATATATTAAAGCTTACCCCATTATATCCAACACAGAGAAAATGAAGGAAGTCAGACTTTATCTTAAAGAATCACTTTCTTCAAATTGGGACAATGCTTAAAGTTCAAAATACTCTGAGCTAGATTTGCAGTAGGTACAGATATAACCAGAACTTTTGAAGGGAATTATACTGACTTTCATCAGCTGAACATCTAGCTCTGCTTTCACCTGCTGTCCTGATTGCAAAATCATCTGTTTCAAAGACAGATTTTTTTTTTTTTTTTTAACCAAAAAATGCATTCATCTTTATAGGTTCATTGTTGTAGCTTCAAAGCAGGATTACACAATCACTGATAAATACAGGAACTTATTTTGTCATGTCTGGATGTCTGATCCTGCATAAATAGATTTTTGTTTAACAAACAATCCTTTGTTTCCTGTCACTTTGTTGCCTAGGGGTTAATTTTGGCATGCCACATGCTAAGGGGATATATTGCTTTGAGTCAGAAAACAGTGGGGATGCTGTTTGTCTGGAATGCAAAGAGAATGGAGCTAATCACTAAAGAAAATAAACATTCAGCCCTATGCTTTGCAGCCTTTTGATGTGGAGCTGGTTCTGAAGGTGGCACTTGGTCTGCCTGATTAAAAACAATCAGACATTGTTAATACTGTGACTCAGCCCACCTGTGCTCGCTGCAGAACGATATATCACTGTAAAACATGAAGCTTGATATCCAGAGGGAGGGTCTGTCCCACTGCACGGAACAACACGTGACATTTTGCAAGCACAGCTCTATCCTGAAAAAAGTCTGACTCACCAGGATACTGTGGGAAATGTACTGGATTAGAAAAGACTTGCTCAATGGATGGTCCCACCTGCCCATGCAAAGGGTGAAACTGGTGAAAATTAGGGTACAAACCAGACAAGCAAAAAAGGCAATGTTAGTAGCAAAGGAAATTGCAAGACTAGTACCGTGACTCAAGAGCTGCTAATGGATTTAGTCTGCCAGTCTTCCAACTCGTTGTACATCAGCCTGGTTCAGGTTGTCAGAGCCAGAAAGATCTGAGTTGGTCATGTCTGTTCGCCTGATCACCATGTACAGTGAGGGAGCTCTTAAGGGATCCCAGCAAGTGTGGCAGTTTAATAGGAGAGAGGTACTGAGCAGTGGTCTAACAATAATAAAAAAGGGAAAGATCATCCTGTGGCATCATATTTCTCCAGACAATGAGACTGTAAATCTTCATAAAGTGATTTCCTCCTGTGGTAAAAGCCAGTTCTCTGGAGAAAAAGCAGGAGTCCACCATTTCTGTAGGAGGTGGCAACATATGCTGCTTAGTAAAGGGCAAAGTGGCATCAGGATATATGGAGATGCCACATGAAACCAGGAATATTAAGATCTCCAGGGTGTTTCCCTTTGGGTTTTGTTTTCTGATGATCAAGTTGGAGTTTTTGTGGCACTGGTTTTGTTAAAAGGTGTGAGATGGGAACAGGTGACCCCACCATTTAGGGAAGAATGTTTTTGTCCTTCAGTTAACAGCTTCTTTAGCTAACAGTTTAGTTGCAGTGAGGAATGAGAAGTGGCCTATTGAAGAATCCCCACAAGAGGCCAGAGAAGCCAGAGAAGATCCGTCTAAGGTTACATCGCTCCACCTCTCATGCCAGGCTGGGAGCCCTGTAGGTACCTGGCATGCTTGCTGCCATCAGCTGCCCCTGCAGAAGAGCAGCCCCTCTCAAGGACAAAGGGGCAGGAAGGCTCCAGCATCACCCGATTCCCAGCACATGATGGAGGAAAGGGGAGGCCTCACCCACCATCTCCCTCCTCTACCTCAAGTACCACATAGAGGTGAACCCTGCCTCGCACAGCTCTAACCAGACTCTGGGATCCCTGTTCATAAAACAAGCAGGGAGGGTGGTGGAGGCAGTCTCTGAAAGCTCCATATCTGATTTCATCCCAAGAAGAGGGCAGGAAACGGGTTCAAATGCCTCCAGGGTCCTTCTTTGTCATTCCTCCTCTTCCCATCTCCACCCCTGTAGTTTACACCTAAAGAGAGGAGCTTGAGAGACTAACCAGAGCCCACTCACGGTAATAGTCCCCACTATCTGGCTTTATTACTCCATTCAAATTTTCATCCTTCCTCGGTCAGAAGACCTTAGCCTCTTTCTTTGTGAAAACAGCTTTCAGTCTTCCTGGACTTCCCACAGAATGCAATCTAAACAAGCAAACATTAAAAACAGTCTTGGTGAGGGAGGAGCACAGCAGAATTCCTATTTCCCCCTCCCAGACTTCTGCCCCGGCTGGCTTTGAGTTGACACCAGCAATGCTGGCATAGACAGAGTCTGCAGGAGTCCTCTCAGCTCATGCAAGAGCAGTCAGGCTAGAAGTCCTTTAGCATTTTCCTCCAGGACACGCAGAGTCATAGCCCTGGGCATTTAAGCCAAAGGTCTGGTTCTTCAAGCACATGGAGGAAAGTATCAAATCAGTGGTGCCAGTTCCCTTTATTAGTCTTTTGGGGCAAGAAATAAGGATATGGAGAAGAAAGGACAAGGATGAGAAGAAGAGGGTTGTATCTCAGGATCTCCTTGTTTAAGCGACTCTAAACTGGGACAATATCCAGCATTACCTGGACTTTAAATCCACCTGATATTGTTTTCAAACAGCCATTTTCCTGTTGATCTGTTCAAGATTTCTGAATTTTTCTGCACTCCCTGAATAGAAACAGCAGCAGCTCCCAGTACTGAGCTGCAATTCAATTGCCAGCACTGCTCTGAAATCTAAGCTTTTGCGCCAATGTGTCTTGAACTTGAAGGACTGGACCAGCATCTGTGACCCAAACTCTGCTCACAGCTTCATTTTATATAAAAGGCCATACTGCTTCATATTTCTTGAAGCTGCTTGGTTCTCTCTCCTGCCTGCCATACATATGCAGTACTGAATGGCACCGTGGGGTATGTTTACCCTTTAGGGTAAACCCAAAAGGCCAATTCAATCATTAGGAAGTAAAAGGGTTTTACCATGGGGCAAACCTATCTGAGTGTCAGTGGCTGATTTCCAAAGGGGACAAAGGGTTTAGTTCAACTCTATCATTAATTTCAGGGACAGCTTCTTAGCTAAGTTCCACACACTCCTTTGAACCATATCTTAAGGCCTCCATCCCCAAGGGAAAAAAACACTCTTCAGGCAAAAATTAATGTAATGAATAAGACATTTAAGCAAGCTCCTTGAGACTATCTTTTCCCTGTGTGTTTGCCCAGTGGGGCCCTGGAATACACATGCAGGTCACAGACAAAGCTGCAGAACAAATAATTGATTATTACTTCTGCCAACCTCAGGACTAATCACTACATGGATAGCTGTACCGCTCTGTCTGTCTTCTGCTTTCCCTGTCTGCTTTAACACGCTAAGGAGAGGATTCTGAAAAAGAGCTTATGTTGCTTGTCACTCCACTCTTCTAGGGCTTTAGGGAGAGCTCAGCACCAAAGTTCTTTAGGTGCCTTCAAAAATGCCAGTCCTGGATATCAACCCATTTCCCTTTTCTACCCTCACACTTCAGAGTTCTTCAGCACCAGAAAAAAACATCAGTAGAGTTTTAATTTCCTTTTCTTAATGTAAGAACATTTTCTTCCTTCCTGCTGCTATGCAAAGTAGAGGATGCAAGAAATGAAGATTAAATGTTTATTTTCACTAGGCTCTCAGATGTCCAGCCAGTTATCAGTATTTCTGCCTTCACACTCTTTATTTCTCACCTCTTTACTTTTTCCCACCTCACTCCACCCTTTCCTCCCCTTCCCTTGCAGGCTCCCTCCTATAGCAGCATTCTCTGGCTTAGCAAAGGAAAAAAATTGCTGAGTATTGGAGAAGAAATTCTAATGGTGCTTCCTTTAGAACAAGACTGGGATAGTCTCCTGAGGGAAGAGTACCAGAAGTCCAGTTGATGGAAACATTTGAAACAAGATGTCATGTTGTGCAGGAACAAAAAGGAAATATGACGTGGAGAACAGTCCTTAACTGGCAAGAAGGAACTGTTAAGATCTAGTTACAAAATATTTGATGATGGTGGGACTAGATGGCTTTCACAGGGATTCTCTACTGGGGAAAAGCAGAGGAGACAAGATGCAAAAGGAGGTGTCTGTATACCCCCATTAGCACTGCCAAGCAGAGTGCACATGATTAAGGAGGCATGACACAAAGCAGATGCACCAGAGTATGTTCCTTCCCTCCCCTTTGCAATGTCCATGCCCTTCAGATCCCTTTCTTTCCCCCCTGCTTTCTTTCATTTGTCTCTAGAACACATATACTATGTTGACATATCAGCAATCCTGCCTGTTCTGCTCCCAACACCATCAAGTTTTGTAATTATATAGAAAAAAAGGGGGAAAGGAAAATGGAGCTTGTCTAGCACAACTTGTTCCTTACAAACCCATTCTGCTTCCCGTATTTTTGGTGTATTACATGCTCTTGAGCTATTCTGGATTGGGCCAAATAACAGGATCTGTCACAGCGAGAAAGGCAACCAAAAAGGGGTAAAAATGTGCAGGTAGTGCTGTGAGGTCAGTTTGATGTAATGCTTTCATTAGCATCTAGAAGGGGCTTATCAAAACCAACACTAGCAGGGGAGTGGGTGCTTTTGCAAAGGAGTTACAGGACAGAGGGCAAGACTCAAAACACAAAATTGTGCCTGTGGGACTGCAGACTTCTGCCAAAATCTCACCCACCAGGCATGAGGATTCGCAGAGCTCACTCCTGGCAGATACCTGGCCTGCGCCTCAGGCATGAACAGGACAGTGACATGGCTTCTCTTCGGCATCATGACCCCTTCAAATGAAACTCAGCTGGTGACCCAGATCCACCAAGCAACTCACTGGGTACACAGGGTCACAGTGCAGGAGGGAGGCAGCACCTGGGATACACCATCTGGTTGAGTCTTACTATCCATGTGACACCTCTCCAACAATATACTACCACCTCCAGCCCAGCATCCCCATTTCATGACCAGGTACGGTAAGTCTCATCCACTGGAGGAAAGAAAACACACCAAAACGTGAGCAAGCAGCTGTCCCAGGGATAAAACCAGATCCTAGATTCATTATTTCTAATCAGTAAGTGATCTAACACTGACACAGCACAGGAGTGACTCCACATAACACATGAAGATCAGTCAGGCCCAGCATCAAGAACAAAACTATAATTAGAGCGAATGCCTGAAGAGCATCAGTTCTGTACCATAGCACTGACCTTACAAAAAGTCTTGCTATAATTAAATCAAACTCTTCAGCAAAATGTTTATGCCACACTGTAATTGCACCAGCTGCAAGATCTGCAATGATGGAAACCGTTTGAAAAGGTTAGAATTATAATTCTATAATATGATCCTATTAATGGGCATTTTATCATTTAAACAGTGAGTCAGGAAGAATACTTTTTCCTTTCCTTCTCCCTTCTTTTTCTGGCCTTCTGCTGTGGATGCAGACACTGTGAGCAACCATCACTCATACTTTTTTTTATTATTATTTGCAAATACTTCTCTTCCTAGTTAGAATGCCAATCATGAGACAATTTGAAAAGAAAGCTTAAAGGCTTAAAAAAGTAGTAGTATCTTGCACTAAAAAGAAAGCTTTTGAAAAATCTCAAAAGCAGTAGGGTTTCATACTGAATAAAAGCTAGGAATAATAATACTTTTCTTTTTCTTCTTTTCTAAATGTTACTTTGCAACTTCATAATTTAGAATTCAAAAATCTACTTTATTCTCAGCTAAATACAGCATATGGGCATACAAGCCTAGCCGAGGCTGAAGATGTTTCTACAGGGAACTCATATTAGCCTGCCATCTACTCAAACCACACCAATAGCCAGTTTTTTGGCATTATTAACGTGCAAAATTGCATTTCTCAATGTTCTTGTAGGAATCTGAATCACACTGACATTCAACAGGATTTGTGCTCCTAAATAATATTTGAAAATTCTGCCCATAAATACTTACATTGAAAAAATTGCCTGGAATACATCTCAATAAAGTCACTGTCCCAGTTGTACAGGGTAACAACAGAGTAACTCACAGAGTAACAGCAAAAAACAGGCATTGCGCAAGTGAGCTGCTAAAGTAGGTCTCTCTGAGAAGGAAGGCTGAGCAGGGTCCAGCACAGGGTGACACAGTAAATCACCTCATTACCATCCTAACAGACAAAAGCAGAGCAGAAATACCCAGCAACAACTGGCATTTCAGTGGCATTTCAGCACGGCACCGAGCATACTAATTACCAGCAAATAACACAGCCCTTGCTCGTAAAGTTAAATTGAGGCTATTGCACTCCAAATAGGCCAAGCCCAAATGCACACTTGATTTAGCATTACACATGTACCTGGGCATTAAGGGTGTTTCACCCCTGTGGGCTGCCCACCGGGCCAGCTCCACCGAGGAGCTGCAACAGCCCCAGCCAGGATGGAGAGCTCGGGCGGCTGCAGGGCTGGGCTGGGCTCGGCCACCTCACAGATGCACTGTTGCACAGGGCTCAGAGAATGCCAGAAGAAGCCAGACTTGCATTTCCAAAGGTGGAGCAGAGAGTAGGGGGCTGGGGGGAAGGATTTTGCAAGCTTTCAGGGATGTACCTAAAGTGCTGTGTGCTGGGATGGGAGTGTGAAAATGGGGCAGCTGGGAGATGGCAGCAGGGGAGGACAGAGCAAAGACCAGTTCTATATCCCTCCAGACAGCCCTTGAATGTCAACGCAGAGTTTCAGCAGTGGAATAGAAACTACTGTAGGGAAGCTTTTGTACCAGAAAAATAGTAGGGAGGAGATATAAGCAAATCTATGTTACATGAGCACAAAAGCTGTGGAATTACAGAAGTAGCAACAGGTACTGGAAACAGCAAGTCTTTGGGTGAGTTAGAATTGAGGTGTCAGATAGTCATCTGGCAATACTTGCCTAAGATTTATATAGCCCTCAAAGTGAAATGAGAAAGGAGTAAATAGTTCAAAAGTATTTCTCACAGGTGTTCAGGGTGAAAACCCCTAGGAACAACCCGAAAGAGACCAAAAGAGAGTAGCCCAGAGGCTAAAACTGTGGAGAGCTTCAAAATCCCAACCAAAGACTGTTTATGAATACAAAAGGTATCTCCAAAGCAGTGAAACCCCCTCACTGGCTTGACTTTGAGCTCACAGCAATAGTGTAGGGTCAAGCAAAGACTTTGATAAGCAGCTTTCCCATGTCAAGAATAACAGCCACAGACTGCACACACTGCCCACATGCGCACACAGAAAATGCTTTCAAAGCCCCATTGTCTCTCTTGCTAGGACATCACTGCCTTCTGGGGGGAGTGCAACTACATGGACCACTCCAGCAGAGAGCAGAAAAGCCAGTCCTAATAACAGACACTCAAAAAAAAGAAAATTCCTAAGTATAGAAGCAGAAATTTCCCCTGTAAGATATTCACATTCCAGCCTTGCCCCCAAAACAAAGATGCAAAGCTTGTTACCCAAAATAGGCATCCCAGCACTCAATGCAAGTGCAGAGCAGTGGTGCTGGTCACTTATAAGAGCCTCAGGTTTGGCTCAAGGGCCGCAGCAAAGACAAAGGGCACCACTCCCCTTGGCACGTACTTGTGTTCTGGGTACCAAAGAACAGGCTGGAGCAGCTTAGCTGCAGTAACACAGAGCCGAAGTAGCTTTTGCAGCCCACACTAAGAGGCATGGCAAATTCACCTGAGCTGCAATCTGCTGTGGCTAGTTTGCAAGTGGTACCAAAGTCAACAAGTGAAAAGCCTCTGGGTATCTCTGCAAGACGCTGCTGTGGTGTCCTGGCACAATTCCCACAGAATAACAGTGGATACCCAGTGACATAGTATCCTTTTGCTAAAACACAGGAATTCCTCAGTTTCCAAATGTTGCATTACTCTTTTACTCACTGTCAAGCAAGAGAGACAAGTTTCAAATTTACATGTGATTGACTAGATTACCTGAGTGATGCACTTATTTCCCTTGGCAAATGAAATGAAATGTTAATGCTCCGTAAGAATTGTGGGCAGTATAGCACACACTTCTCTTCCGGCCATTGCCTGTATCATGGGCAACAGCAAATGGGTTTGCTTTCATTAAAGTCCCAGCTTCAATATCTCTGTTGTTCTAGTAGCAAGAGCTACTTTTAGCAAGTTGGTTTGAAAAAAATTAAACACATTTTTTTCCTATTCTGGTTGGCAGCTCCTCATAACCTAAGTGACATCCACATTTTACATAACCCTTTCTCTGCACACCGCAGTGCTAGAGCATTTCCCAGCATTAAAACACTTTCATCTTGTGCCTACCACTGTTATTAGGGGGTGAGGTTTGTATGTGAGTTCACCAGGCCAAGAGGTCAAGCAAACCAGCCACGATCCCTAGCCATGCTTGAAGCAGTGCTTCTAAAATAGCTACTGAGAGCAAGACTGGACGGATGCCCACATCTCGATGCTGTTGTTAGAGTGATGTGAACCAGCTAGATTACGTATGATTTGGATACATGCTGCAACCACATCTCCCTGTTGCAGGAGAAATAAACTTTCACAACAGCTGTTTGACAGGAGACAGAGTATGGTGAAAGGCCTGGATGGGTCAGAGTTAAGATTACAGTAAATGAGCTGTAATGTCACATGCAGCAATAGGAGCCATGAGATCAGTTACATGCCTTAGGAATGGTAACTTCTCATTTCCTTGTTTTTTTCTGCGTCTAGCACGTGGTTGCTGGAACAAATCAGCTTAATGGTGTTTCTCCATCTGTTGGGATACAGTGTGATAAGCTTGTATAATTTGTAAGTTAATTATTTACATGTGTTCCTGAAATTGGAGGAAAAGAGAAAACTTTATGCAGGGAACGAGCAGGGATGGAGGAGTTAAGGGACATAGTGACTGTGTTTGTCTCTGATCTCATTGCAGCTCAGGGAGAGCTTGGTGGCTCCTACAGATTTCCAGGAAAATTATATGACAGTGAAAGAAAGGAATCTGAAATGCAATCATCAGCTAAGAGTAGTTCACGCAAAAGTATCCTATGATCAGTTACCAAGTCCAAAGTTACCCGACTGAAGCACGAGGCTTTCAAGCTGGGCAGGAGGGAGGGGAAAGCTGCTGGCAGCTCAGCGGCCCCCGTGAGCCACAGGCTCCCTCTGGTAAAGGCAAGGAGGCATTTCTCACTGGCAATGGATGTGTTGAAATATCCGTTTCATTTTACATCATTTCCAAATGCAGCACATTCATAAACCTGGTGGAACAGACAGAAGGATTCGGGCTACACCTGCTGTCCCCTGCAAACACCAAAGATTTAAGAGCCTCGTGTGTCCAAACTGCTTTTAGTCATGGATTTTGTTTAAGTTTAGCAACAGCTTATGTCCCGAGTTCAGGAAAAGGCAGGAAACTTACATTTTCCAGTTTTCTCCTTGACATCACTTGCCAGTAGACTCCAGAGGGATGACAAAGCTGTCTTGCTTACTTCTTCGCTCCACAGATTGCATCAAATGTGAAGGAGAATCTAAACAAGTTGTCAAAGCCGTTAGAATTTCAGTTTTTACTAAAATGCAGGTTTTGTGAAAGAAACGTATTTCCATTGAAAAACATATTTTCCCTGAAACTCCTATAATGTGTTATTAGCTAATTTCACACCACCCCATTCTACGCTATAAGTAGCAGCTTTCAAGACCACACTGTGGTCAAGACAAGATGCATCTGGACCAGGCTACCCTGAGATGGTACTGTCCCTTGCCACAAGAAGGAATGCAGTGTATTATAGGAAACACATTCTCCTAAAGATCCTGACCTGTGGGAAAGAAAGAGAAAAATACATTGAATTAAAATTTCCACTGCAATGGCATTTGAATTTTATTCCTAATGCAAATTTCCCAGCAAACCCACTAAAACTAATCTTTAACAAATCAGAACAGACACATGTCAATATTTGCTGTAATTCACTTTTCATTTCTGGAATTGAGGGTGCTTTTGACAAACAGACAACACTGAGGAGACAATGCCACGACAGTACAGAGTTTTTTTGCTGTTCTTACTCAGACAAGAAATTCTTAACAAGACAAGTAGCACCATCCTCTGGACATCAGTGAGAATCGAGCACAAAGCAAGCTCCTGGTTCCTCAGGTAGTGCCGGATTCAGATTTCACCATCCGTGTGTGGAGTTCCCAGTTTCTGCGCCACTTGCTGGAGTTCAGCATGAGGTCTCCACCCACACCATGCTCACAGTCTCACAAAATTAATTCATTAGAAAAGAAAAGCCTCTGGAGCAACAAATTAAAGTTGGAAGGAAGAAGAAATCAGCTGAATAGATGAAGCCAAGAAAAAACAATATATATATATATATGTATATAGGTATATACCTATAGGTGTAAGAAGAGCTCTTTATTTTCCATACTGTTGTACAAATCTGCAGATCACTATCACAGTCTCCAGATTAACACTGACTCATTGAGTCAAAGCATAGTGCAGAATTAATTTATTCTGATATTTACATTAAGGAAAGTTTTGACTACACATTAATATAAAAGCAAATCTTGGTGGGTTTTCTTCATTCAAGGATGTAAGGACCCTGCAGAGAAAAAAAATCCGAAGACTTATAGTTCAAAACAGTTTCTCTATCAATAGATTTTAAAAGATTTCTTTCTCAGTTATTTTGATTTTTCTGTTTACTTTTAATCTGTTTTCAAGTTTGCATGCAACCATGTAAGAGTGAAGTTAGAAACTAACAGCTTCTTTTAAAAAACACTGCTAAAAAGGAAAATTCATTCTTGAACAGATAAGGCTGGATTTTGAACTATAATGGAGTAAAAGAAAAGATTCAAATCATCACCCTTACTGGAAAAGTCAAAGGGGAGATCCTGGGAAGTAGTTTATCAGAGTCTTGGTAATTCCTTCTTGTCACAATAATGATACCCCAATGGCATCTTTCTAAATGATGTAACCCACTTGAACAACAGCCTTTGAGGCCTAATACCACTCAGGTAAGATGCAGAAGCAGAATTCATGGAAGAGGTGAAATTCACAACTCTGCAACATGCAAGAATGTTCTGTAATACATAGACATTACATTAGGGGATTTCCACAGACGTCACTTTATGAAATCCAGGTGCTTATTTTGTAGCTGCTGTAAAACAAAGCACCTTTTGAATATGCAGGGATAGTGATAAACCTAGGTCAGATGGGACTGTAAAACCTTTCTGGTAGATTTTCAGACAGTCTCCTGAAAGGAAGGTCACTTGGAGTTTTAGGCAAAAAACAAAGATCTTGTTGCTTGCAATATAGAGCAGAAAGGAGAAAGCATTTAAGTTCTCTAACTACACTGACAGCGCTAATATTTGAATGGGGAATAGGTGATCAGCCTGTTTGATGCCTTCCTCTGTTTCACAAGATCAGATCTAAGCCATAGCATCGTCCCTATTGAGAAATATGAAAATATTTCACACCAACAACTCGAGTCCATTCTGTGACACATTTTAGTAGATGCTGAGGGTCTTCAGCTTTGATGACATCAGTGGGAACAAAAGATGTTCAGCTGGGCCCATTAAGGAGACAGTGCATGGCCTTCACTCACAAGCAGCTTTCCGTACTGCTGATGACTTCTGCTCCCCGCCCCCCCCCCCCCCCCCCCCCGCCCTTAAGACCTCCTACAGAGGTGTCCAGCACAGATCAGGTTAGAGTTTGGGGCTGGTTCTTTATAAACTTACCTGGGTCTTTGCATAATAGGAATAATTTATTACAGTAACAGATAGCACTGCTAGCACCAGACTTGCAGTATTTGTATGTAGAAACACATATTGGCTGTAGAAAAAAGTAAAAAGCTCATATTCACAGATGCAAAGGCATTTTTCCCAACTTTGAACCCACTCAAGACATTGCAGTCAGGAGCAGAGCTGAAAGCGCCACAGCCCTGGCCTCTTGCCAGCTCCCTGCCCAGCGCTGATAGTGCAGGCGGCTGCTGCTGACAGAAACCCTGAACTGGTTCAAGCCTGTGTTTCTTGGCTTGGGGAAGAACTTTTTACAGCACAGATTAGGAAAATTGAAGGCAAGGATCCACAGATGACTACAAACTGCCTGGGCCTTGCATAGAAAGAAGGACAGTTGCTTACTTCTGCTGTTCTTGTTGGGTGATTGTGCTCTATCAGAAGTGAGCACATGTACACGAGCATACATACCAAGATACACTGTACCTTCCTCTCAATCAAAGGAGAAGACAAATGGCCCTACCAGCCTCCAGGCACTCTCCTGTCCAAGTGGTGTTGCCCCTCTCTTGATACTGGATGAAGATCCACTGGTCCATTCTCCTCATTTGCTGTGCTCCAATCCCACTCCCAAGTGAGCTGCTTTAGAGGTGCAATTCCTCTTATCTACTATTACATCAAAATAGAAACCCATGTCTTCCTCCATCTGCCATGTAATCTTCCTGTAACACCCATCCATTCCTTGCAGATAAGTTCCTTAAATGGAAACCAACTTAGAGCATGATCATTTCTTCATACGGTCAGCCTAAAAATAAAAATATAAAGGCAAGGGATTTCAAATTATATGTGGCGCAATGATTGTAATCATCAGATCAAGAAGATGAATCACAAGATCTTGAGCTGAGCAGCAGCTTCAGGAAGGATGAATGTACTGATCACAAAGCTGAAAAACAAACACTTCTGCCTTACTTTCTTTACTCAACGTGCAGAAACTGTGACAAGTGCCCCATTAATCATTTAATACTTGTGTGTTCTGCTATTGACGTTGAGCTCCTATGTACTGCTACACCACTAATTTGTTCTGCTGAAGTTAGAACAGCACCCTGTCCCCCTGCCATTTCTTGAATGTTACTGTTGTTCAGCCTTCCTTTACAGCAGTTTCCTAAAATCTCTCTAACGGCTTGGGGGTTGTTTAAAGAATACAGTATTTATTTTCATTGCTTTTTTTTCCCTAGAATGTTTTGGCCACTGGAAGTGGAATCACAGCCTCAAGGTCACATGAGTTTGGGGAGATAACCGTCCTTAACTGGTGCTAGAAAACTTTGGCCTCAAGTTTCATGGCTCATTACATACAGAGATGTGAGAAAATATTATATGGCCTGAAGGGAAAAGGGCCTCACTTACTAATTTTGCTCTTTGAATGATGCAACTTCCACTTTAGGAAGAGGTGAACAGAGTTCTTTGGTGCACAGTTCACACACAGCTTAAGGACCCAGCAGCTTTTAGCTGGGATGCTGTAGGATGGAAACACACAAAATCATCTTACCCACAGCCCAAACAAACCAGAATTTTCCAGGTGACATGTCAACCCGCTCTGGCCTTCTGTTGTAATGGGAGAATTGCACTGAAACAGAAAACCATCTGGAAATCCAGTGTTCTCAGATATCCTAAAAACGTTACCAGTAATTTCTGTTCTTGCCTCTGGCTGAAATAAGCTGTAAATATTTCTAAGTGCTTTTCTAAATGCCTAGAATTTCAGCATGTACAAACTAGAGGGATGGTTCTTGAAATACTTGTACTAACTAACAAGAGAGCAATGAATGAAACAGATGCTTATTTTGGTCCTGGAAAGGAGCACTGACATACACCTGCTTTTGCAGAGTCCCATGGTTCAGAATATGCCAAAAGCCCCAACTGCCTCTTCAAAAAAGCAGTCTGTAGCAGCTCTGACTTCACAGCTCCAGTCTTGGTCCAGTACTGACCTGGATGGAGCTGGGGGAGGCAGCAGGCAGCAGGCAGCACGAGCCACAGGAGATGTAATACTGGTGATGGACCATCAGGTCTTCGATGCAACAGCTATTGCCGCTTCCCCAAGGAGGACTTTTTATGATTTCTGGTTCTCCCATCACAAACCTCACCTTAACATCTACCTGAGGAATCACAGCATCTGAATTCCATGAAGGGACCCCAGTACTCATTTCTTCTGCTAGAATTCTGAGCCATTTAGAGCTGATTTCCTTTTCCCTCTACAAAACAACAGTTTGAATTTGTCTAGTTTTATGATGCTGTATTTTATTGTCAATTGGGAAAAAATCCCAAATTTCACGATTCTTCCCTCACATTTACTGCACAGTTACATTTAAAGGAAGTTTGTAATCTCTAAATGTTCTTTTTCCTTGCAGCCTACCCATGTAGCTATTCACAACCCATTTATTTATTTATTTATTTATTTATTTATTTACTTTTACTGTTGCAGCCACAAAACTCTAGGTGATGCTAACAGAGTTGCTGTGGTGTAAGTAAAGGCTGAGCTTTCCTCATCCTAGAAATTCCTGAAGCTTCATATTGTGACCTTTTGCAAGTCCTCTTCTCTGTGCTGGTGTATTGAAATAGATATATTTCCAAATGCGTGGCATTGGAAAACCAAGAACTCTACATATGCTATAATTATGCTTATTTTGTCAAGGTCTGTGCTACTCTGAAATGCTTGCAGTAGGCCACAATCCAGCATATCCTGTAAAGCAGCATCAATTTCTAAGGAAACAGATTAATGTACTAAATATATTTGCTTACTACCCTGCACAAGCATGTTTGTGAAATATTCAGCAATGAACCATCCTAGTATTTTCCATGAGCTATTCAGAGCAAAGCGTTGTCACTGCCCCTACTGGAGCTGTTTCGGTGCATGCAGTACATCAGTCTGATGTGCCCAGTAAGGAGAAAGGGAGTTCCATAGTGGACACTGGCCAAGAAACTGGATCCTTGTAATTTTGCCAGGCTACTCCAACAAGCCTTCTTCTCCCTCTCATAAACAGTAAGATTAAAAGGATTTATCTGTTTACCAACTACAGGTCAGAATTTCTTTGAAATATCTGAGTCTACTCTAGGGAAGAAGAAAAAGTTAATACTTTCTTTTAACCTCTTTGCATAAGCCTTTGTGTTAATCTTCTCCTGCTATTTTTTATTTGTCAGGTCCCTTAAGGCTGTTTCTATATGTGTCTAAGCACATCACAGCTTAAACACAAAGGTTTCCCATTTAGCAGTAATATTGGTAATCCTCTTCTTGTAAGTAATAGAAACATTGTGTCCTTTGACATTTCAGTGATGAGTTAACCTGTTGTCTGGAATATAAATGTAAGCTGAGAACTGATTTTGCAACAGAGTAGATTAACATTTTCCTGGAAAAGTGGTTCAGCCTTTTTAAGTTCTGTTTCCAGCTTTTTCCACTCGGCAGGCAGAATTTGGCATGATTACACATCTTTGAATGAGGAGGGTACTTCAGCACAGACATTGTCTTACAGAAGTGATTATTACAGTGGCCAGGAAAGTCTTGTCTAAGTGAAATGGCTCCTGTGAGGTACCTGACCTTAAGGTAACTTGCTTCTGCTAAGCAGAACGTGCCAGGCTAAACTGCACGAACCTCATTAAGCAGATCCAATAAAACCAAAGTCTGCTAGCATATTGCTTCACTTTGTATGAGCACTAGATGTTAAAAAACAGGATGTCAATGTGTAAGTTCAAAATTGTTCTCAAAACCCCTATTTATAGAAAAAGCAAATAGGGGATTTTCAGACTAATATCAGACCCCCCACTGCAGGAGGCTGCTTTTTCCCTGTGCATCCCACGGGTCAGCCCTTGCACTTCCAGAGAAGAGACCCAATTCACATTCCGTGAACTTCCCTCTGGAGGAATTAATTGCTCTCTGATTGCCTGGGCCTGCTGTCTTAGAGACCCTTCAATTTAAATCTGGAAAGTTAGGCAGTCTCTCCTCCATTGCATCCCCAAAATCATGCTCCAGTTTTTTCTTTAAAAAAAACAACCAACCAAAACAAAACAAAAAACCAAAAACCACAGATGTGGTTGTAGTGCTGAAGTGGTAACTACAATTTAACTTTTTTCTTTAAAACCTTTAACCTAAGCAAACAATAAACCTAGTCTTCCAACACATCATAAGAAACTATGTTCTTCTGGAAAGTTGAACTCTCCTGTGCTTGAATACTTCAGCCCCAAATTAGTTCAGTTTATTAAAGAATTGGTGAGTCAGATTTGCAGTGACTGTAGCTATATGCTTTCTCCTAAACTAATGGCAAAACATTCTCTGCAGTCACATATTTTCAAACAGTGATGTGACTTGAGGGGGGTCATTAACAGACCTGACACGTTTGAAGAAGTTTGTGAAAAAGGAATACATCACTTCTTTTACAGCAGCACGCTCAGTAGCATCAGTTACTCTATAATCCCATATTGTCTGGCACATAGGAAGCATGTAACTGCAAAGTAACACTAAGGGAGATCAGATTTGGCCAGATCTCAATTCCCCACTACCTATAAGCACAGGTTTCAAGAGCTTTCTGAATCTGGGTCTCAATTATAAATTAAGCAGTGTTATAGGAGGATGAAGGGGAGTTTGAAGCTTTCCATTTAAATAGCCTTTGCAGGTAAAATAATTCAGACCCACTTTTACCCAGTGCAGCTGCATGCAATTTCCAGTCAATAAGCTGAGCAAATGGCATCTGCTTGCAATAAAGCAACCAGCAACAGCAACTGATAAAGAAGCAGAAACATGTCCTAGCAGGGACTGCCCTTTTCCACAAAAGCCTTCAGGGCCAGGCTTATGTAGGGGAGACCACACACGCACAAGGGAGGTAACCAGTTCCCTGTGGCCCCAGGGCTCCTCCTCCTCCCAGCAACATCAGCTTGGCAGCCGACACCCCAGGGAAAGCAGCATGAGGTGCAAGAGGTGGCAGCAACCTCTGCTCTTGGTGGAGTCAGGCAAGGGTGACGACACCAGGCTGCTCTCTGCAGTGGTAGTGGGGGATTTCACCTCCCTGGGGCCAACAGTCCTTCACAGTCCTTTTCCACCATGGACAAGATGCTTTTCTTCAACTCAGCCTCCTTTCCTGCCACCTTGTCCATGACCACTTCTCCTTTCCTCATTCTTTTGTTCAGTTTCTCTTATTGAATATACTTTACTACAGGACTCAGCAGGCCTAAAGCTCCCTCACCATTTAATTAAAAACAAAAAGACAACTTCACATGGCTCTTTTCTCAGTTGGTTCCCACTCCCCCTCATCCTTTTCAGCTGTCTTGGTATGGCCCCTCTAAGACAGTAAGACTTTGTTGTCTCACTGCTTTGGCACAGAAAGGACCCAGGTATTTCTCATCAGCATTATGCAAATAAGTAAGATGCAACCCAAGAACAGGGCTGCTCAGGTTGTGGTGCCCTACACCACTGGGCAGCAAAGCACACAAACCTATGGTGAGACTGGTGTTGCCTTCTTGTGCCAACACAATGTCAGGTGCTAACACTTCCATCACACTTTCTCAGCCACTTGTGCTCACAGTTCTGAGTCTTAATCAGCAGTAAGGATCCAGTGCAGTGCTTGGTTCCCAAGCAAAAGTCACAGCAAATCTGGAAGAGGCAGGATCAGTCCCCTGGGCGTTTCAAAAGCAGCGCCCTTCATTAACTTCTCAGTGGCTGTGGTTTTTAGAGGAGAAAAATCATCTCTTTCGACATCACGGGAAAAAAAAAAAAAGTGAAATATAGACTTTGAAGTGGTGGGGAAGCACCATTACCCATTCACAGACAGCAGACTGACTTTCATTATATTTGATAGGAAGGTTGCATGTGGCAATGCATGTAAGGACACATTTCTTACAGACACCAGGAAAGGTGCATGCTTTATGCTCACATGCCATGCAAGCTACTTTTCACACCATCTGGCTAGCTGGCTCTTACTGTCCCCTGCTCTGGAGAGCCATGGGGTTTATCCCTCTTTGGCCTTTCTTCTTTCTGGGGCATCCTAATGCTAGTCAGAAGTTTACATGCAGGCGTGTGGATTGTCATCTAGCTTTGGCATTCTCCATCCAGCCACATAGAGCAAACTTTTCCTTCTGTTAACTTCCATCTCCTCCCCACTTGAAAGCCTGAAATCCTTGATTTAGCTATATTTTCTGTATCCCAAATCCCTGACAGCATAATCAATGGCTCTGATTTTTACAAGGAATACTTGCCATCGTACTGATGACATCATGATGATCTGTCACTGACATCCCGTATCTTTTCCCTGCTCCTACCACCATTCTTTTGTTCACCCATAAGCTTATTATAAATTCTATAATGTAGGCAAGACTTCTTGAAATGCCAGGCTGGCTTTCAAAAGCTAAAAGCAGGGCCAGCTCTAACCAAAAAAAAAAAAAAAAAAAGGATCTATATTTAGATTATCTAAGAAATTCCAGTTCCTACTCATTGATAAAATAATATTAGTTGAGCATGTGATGAAAATTAATAGTAAAAGCAAAGATTTTAGCTTTATCGTTACATTTCCTGCTTAGTCAGGGGTTTTTTTCTCCCCTTGGAGACTGCATCAGCATTGTTTGCATTGGATACCACAGTTAGCCTACACAGCCTGTTACTAAAGACATTTCATGAGGATATAGTCACCCAAACAAATATCACAAAGGTATTTGACAAAGAAATATCACAAAGAATGAGAAGACTATGACTGGGGCTTGACGTCTAGGACTATTGCCTCCTTTTCTTGACTCTGTGCGTTATTTATTTCCCTGCTATGAGCCTGGCAGAAAATCTACCTTGCCTGCAGAGCCCTAAACAGCCATAATCCTACAGAACTGGGGGACCACTCAGTTCACTTGAAAATTTCCAAATCAGAGGGCATGCACTAGGGATACAAGGGATTATCACCTGTGTTACATCTAGTGGCATTAAGGACAGCAGAATCATCACTTTCCCAGAGGGTTCTCTGCTGAAGCAGCTCCAGGGAGGAGGATTAACATGCTCCCTATCTTCCCCAAAACTGCACCCATCCAAAACCTGTTCAATCCCCGTGTCATCCTCTGCCAGCCCCCACCAAGCTTCCCCACCTGCCTGTGCAGAGATCTGACGAGCCGTGGGATCTCAGGGGGTTGTGGGGAAGCAATTACGAATGGATTTTGGATCGTGGATGAAAGAGCTTGACAACAACTGCTCTAGCTTTTCTGAGGGAAACACCAAGAAACCAGATCCTAATCTCCCAATCCTGTCCTGACAGTGTGATCTTGCATCAGTCACTGACATCCATGCGTTAAGATTCCTTCGGCACCAAACAAAGCCTGATAGTGCTCATTTACCTACAGAAGTGTGGGGATGCAGCGTGGATTAATTAGTACTTGCACAGAATTCAAAGAACAAAGCAAATTTGTACTCCTAAATGCCTCCCCAAGCCAAAGTCACCTCTGGACAGCCAGGTTCAAGGGTGCATTTGGTCTTTCATTCCCAAGAATTACTTTCCACGTAATAATAGTGTTTTCAGCCATTCTCAAGTTCAGACCCTGTTGGGGACTGTTTCCACAAACAGATATTAAAACTGCTTTTGACTTTCCTCCATGGAAGTAGAAAGATTAAACCAGTTCACAAGAACTGTTCCAGCAATGCTTCTGTTACAGAACTGTTCGCGTTAATTACTGTATTACCTGTTTTACATGCCCTAATTTTCTCCCCATGGCATATTGGGGAAAAAAAATTGCAATTTTTTAAGAGAAAGCCCACAAGTGGGGTGTTTCGGGGGTTTTTTTCCCCCTGGTTAAAATAGAATTTCAGCAAAATGTACTTTCTCTGCTTCTTTGGGATTCAGGCAGAATATGAGCTCCCCCTGCTGTTTGCAAAAAACCTGATGTATGGCTGAGCTAAATCTTAATACCGAGTTTTCTGGCCAAGGGCAGGCCCTGGGGATCCCGCTATTCAGTCTTTGGCTCAGGATGCAGCATGGAAAGAAATAAGTAGCTAGATTTCAGTCAAAGCCTGTTCTTGCAGTCCCACCATTGTATATGGAAAGTATTATGTTCAGAAGGAGAGAAGACAGCTGTACGTAAAAACCAGCTATTTCATGTATGAGTCAGAAGAGAAAAACATTTTATACAAGCCCAAAAAGGTGTTGACCTTAAACCATCCTCTAATCTGTAGCCAGAAGTGGATCCAGCCCTTTTATAGTAGGCAATATTCCCAGCAACACTCCTAGGGCCAGAGCAGAGGCTGTGTGACGCTGGAATTACTACGTCCTTGATGCAAACAGCGAGTCTGCCCATGGAAAGAAATGTTTTATATATATGAAAATACTCTGTGCTAAGGTTGTTGGAAGAAAGCCCAGTCCCACTGCCAGAACAGCTCTAAGTCAACAGGGCATGGGTCTACACTAGGGATATCGACGATTTGGGGATGCTCACCTTGACAGAAGTGAACACAGTCCGGTTATCATGAGCCAAGGGTTTCAAGTCCCATTATTAAAATGCCTCTGGCACCTTGGTGTGTGGTATGAATTCCCCTGAGATTAACCAGTCATTGCCCTCAATCTTTTAATTCGCTCCTCAAAGAGGCAGACACCTCTGAACTGCTCTCCAGGGGAGGCTAAATTAGATGCTCTGAATCACCCTCTGGAAGAGCCCCTTGTGCTGCCCAGACGGGGAGAGCTTGGCAGATCCTGAGCCAGCTGAGACGCACCAGTGCCTTCAGCACCAGTCCTTGATCTCCCCACCTCATTAGGTGCTTTTGAAAAATAATGACTTTTTACTGATGTTAACCCCAAGGGGAGAGGAAAAAAGAAAAAAAAAAAAAAGAAAATTAAGGAGAGTTCTAATAAAGATTCCCAAAAGTTAGTATTTTCCTGTTTTTCTAGTTGTATGTCAGGTCTCATTAGGCTGTATTAATGAACTTGTTCCAGGCAAGTTTTGGCATAGTTGTTTGTGGTTTTGCCTAACATATGTGAAAGGGCAGGCTAAGTCTGGCTTGTTTTCAAGTTAGTTTAACAGTCAGAAGAGTTGGGTGGGAATATAAAAGGAGAAACATCTTACAGTTTGAGATTCAATACTTGCTCTATAGCAGTAAAAAATAAAATAAAATAAAATAAAATAAAATAATTAAAGCACTGTTCTACAATTCAGTCTGTTCCTCTATCACAGCACAGCAATACATGACTCTTAAGGGGTATTCAGTATGATTTTGTCTACATTTGGGTTCCATTTTAAAGAGCAGCAATCAGAAGTTACCTCACATAAATCCTGCTGCACCATTGATGCAGAAGGTATTTACACCAATACAGCCATCCTGGCAGAGCCTTGTCATTCCTAGAAAGTTTTAGTAGATTAGATACATCTTTGTGATATGGGCAGAAAGGTCACACGGCACTTGTTTTCTTTGGAAGAATTCCCCAGCTCCCAAGTATATGTGACTCGAAAGAAGCCAGGTACAAACAGCAAACAGAGATATCCAAATCGATGAGGGCTGCTGAAGCAAGAGCTTGGCGTCATCAGTATTCTTGAGATCTCGCCCCAGCTACCCCAGCCACTGCATTCCTGGAATATCAGCACCAGATTCTGAAGAGAATAAAGTTAGTGACACTGGGGGGGGGGGGGGGGGGGGGAACAGCCACCAACCCCTAAACTTTGTCTACTGCAAGAGAGATATTCTGCAATAGAAACTGAAATGCATAACAGCATCTGGATGATAACAGAGGGGATGAGTCAGCCACGCATTGCTACTGCTTGCTTTGTTTATGTTTCCCATACCAGTTTGAGTCTCTCGATTATTCATTTTTATTTATTTTACAGCATTGGGGTTGCAAAAACTGAGAGCTGTTACAAAAACAAGGTCAATGCCCTGCTGAGTGCAGAGTTTAGCAAAACTATCTGTGCAGCTGAACTCTGTTCTGCAATCCTCATATTTAAATGAGCTGTGAGAGCCCAAAACAACTGCCAGATCACAATATTCATGGGCAACTTTTGCTAGATCTTCATGTCTTCCAAAGGAATCAGAGAACTTCATCCAACTATCATGTGTACCATCAGAAATCTAAATAATTTAGAGATGCAAAGGTTTCCACTTCTCTTTAAGCAGTCAGATACACAACATGCACTATGTGGGACACTCTACTAACACTGTAAAGCTAAATGAAAGCTGTACCACTCCAGAGCATGTTTGATTAGACTGTACTACTGTCACTGGTAGCTAGCAGTCACTCTGATCCTACAGAGCTGTCTCGACAGGACAAGGTCCTGAGGAGTACTTCCTTGCCCCACCGTTGTTCAGGTGAGAAAATTCTGGTGGAATAGGAAGAAGAGGTTTATCCCTACCACCCTGTTTCTTTCTGCACTTTAGCTCCTCCCTCTTATATACCGCTACTATCTCTCCAGCTCCGACAAGTATTTCTCAAATCAATTTAGCAGCATCACTGTGTTAACAGCTATCAAAATCCTTTGGGTTTACCATCAGGCAAAGAGCATCTTTCCCTCCCTGTTCCTTCCTCTAGCACAATGACAAACAGCAGCCAGCAGTTTTCTCTTACCACACCTTAATGCATAACTAATAGGCTTCGTTCGCCATTTTTTTCTACTCAGCAACCTCAGCAGGCTCTAGAGGTGCTTAACCAAGACCTGAGTGCCCTGGCCACATCGCAGCATTATCACACACTTTTAACAGACCAACAAACATGGCTACACCACACGGCATATTGACAGCACACAGAAGCACCAGGGAAAGCCTATAGCATCCTTTAATACAAAGTTGTTTAACCTGCCCCAGAGCAACACCAGTGTCCTTTCCTTAAACCCTTTGGGCAGTTGCATCCAGGTTTCCTGAAAACTGGCAGTGTAAACACAGCTGTGGACTTGGGCTCTCCTGAAGCCTCATTATTGCAGTTCAATTGTTGCTGGCTTTTTTACCTCCAAGTTTCCAAATTACCTCCAGCCTCTATGTTATTATAAACTAATTAGGCTTTAATAAGTCAGAAAAGGAGGCAGATTAGGGTAATTAGGCCCTATGATTGATTACTGGAGCTGTTGTGGAATACACCAGGTGAAAGATATTCTCTTCTTCATAGAAGAGAGTGGGCATTTGCAGAGGGCAGACAGGGTTAGGAAAAAAAAGCCCAGACTAGCCCTAGTAAATATTCATCTTCAGCTAAACTCAGACAGCACACAGCAAAAAAACTCTAGCATAGATGCATCCTTCTCTGGTTGCAAAGGAAAAGCCAAAAGCTTAACTTCCAAGGTGTGGGCTCAGCATTTCAGCAAATGTGCTTGTCTTTCCCCCGCCTCCCCTTTCTGAGATGGTGGCCCGTGGGGAGCAGTGATGGCAGTGTTCTGTCCACTCAACCTGTTGCACAGGCAGCACAGGAACGAGGAAAAGCCCAAGTCCTCCTCGGTTTCCCCTGCCTTACAAGCTTCCAGCAAGGCTTTGAGTCAGCCAGAAATACCTGCCCCTGTGGCCCATTGCACTAACTGCTTGCAACCACCCAGCCAGAAGGTCTTTAGGCAAACACCCCAGAACAGAGCCAGCTCTGTGCTCACATACAGGTGAGCCATGAGTCACACCCTCTGAATCTAGGTGTGCGATTTTATTTCCCACACGATAATAAAAGACTAGTAACGCTCAGCTAGTGGGCTCATCACATCAGCATAGCAAAGGCTTTTTTTAATAACCTAATCCAGCTCTGAAATACATCCAGATTTATACCAGCTGAAAATAAAAAGTTCTTCGAGCATTTATGGATGAGTCAGTTTATCATGTAGCTTTAAGTGAATTCTGATAAAATGTTCAAAGAAAATTACGGTCCCTGTGTGAGGCAACATTGAGTAACAGGGAAAGTTTTCAACAGACACAACCATGTTTTGGAAAACACCCGAAATAAGTAGATAAAACCAAAGCATTTCTTCCATCCTTTCTTCTTCCTTTGTATCCTCAAGACAGCTGCAGATTTTCAGGTATCTGGGCAAAATATGATTATGGTGCATCAAAGCTCTGGCTTATCAAATGCTTGGGCTATCCTGCATGGCAGCATTAAGAATGGGGGAAGCTACAACTCTGTCTGCTGGGACAAAAAGGAAGTTTTGTTCCTGAATTAGAAAGTTTCATTTGGCAACATTGGGATTACGATTACTTAAAGATGCCAAGTTATCGGTCCCTTGGCAAGCACATTAGAGAGAAACTCTCTTAAGATGCCAGCCCTATAAATACACAGATTTATTAGGAAACAGGTAGGCACTGTTGAAAAAGACCCTCTTACCCAAGAGCTTTCTCCGAAAAGCAGAGCAGCACGGTGTGGCTGTTCGAAAAGATGAACTCAGGACCCAAGTTCCAATCACTGAACTTACACGTTGCAGTAATCTACAGGACAAAGGTTTGCAATGAAATGTAATTGCAATAACCTACTCCTAGAAAAGAGCTCTTAGGTAAAGGTCTCTGGAATCACAGCACTCGGCTAAGGCACAGGAAAGCTGCTGTCTATCCCTCGCCAACCTGCACGGTTTCGGGCACATCATCAAATAGTACTTTTATTCTGGGTCCAGCACACACATTAGAAATAATTGTAAGCGCAGTTCAAAGTTGTGAACACGAACACCCCTGCTCAGCTGCCACACAAGCATCTCAGGTCATCACCTTCTGACAAAACACAGGGGTTTTGTGAGGTTGAGCAATTTCAGGCTCTGTTCAAACCTAAGCCTGGAATCCAGGTGTTCAGTCACAGCTCATTCACAGACAGGATCAGGCCCCTCAGGCAAAGCTGTGGCACCTGATGCTTTTCTTTCAGAGCAGCAGTCTAATGATGAACACCCTCAGCCAACAAGTGGGAAGCTGAAAGCCGAATTACTTCTTCTGCTAGCAGAAATTAAAAGCCTGGGTTCTCTCCTACAAGGTTATACACTGAAACACAATCACTTGTCCTGAAACAGAGGTATAGATGCAGTTCTACCCCAATAGTTCAGGCGTTTGCCTGCAAGGAACAAGTTGGGTGTCAGTCTTGGGGTAAGTTTTGCACAAAACTATGGCAGCTTCTTTGGCCCTTTCTCAGCCAGTGAGTAAAATATTATTTTTTGCCCAGTGGCAGGGCTGTAAAAGAAAAGAAGGGTTGCATGCCCATATAGAAGCCTGTATTGCCGTATCTAGGGCATTTTTCAAGGAACTACTATTTACGTATTTGAAAGCTCTGAGGCTCAGGGGAGAACAGCAGCTCTGTAGCTGCTGGACTGGTACAGGGTGGTAGGTGGTACCCTCCCAGTCCTTTGCTGAACAGAAAAATGAGAATCACACTCTAAAGTTAGAGGGGAAGTGCGTTTTCCAAACTTATTCTTCCCTGACCCTGCTACCCTGCCTCATTTTTGGGGCAAGGAGTCTAAGTAGGCACAGGGCTACAGGGAGGTGCTGAAACTAAAGCTTCTGGGGCTGGGATTTACCACCCACCCTGGTTCTCAGCCGCTCTGACTAATGAGCTGTAGGCAGCTGCATGCTGAATACATTGACTCTGGGCAATTCCCTGTTGAACGCACCAGCTTTCTGGGGTCATCAGCTTTTCTTTGCCTCAGTCCTCATCTAGAGGGACAGCAAAGCCATGAGGGGACTGTATAAGTGGGAAATGTCCCCAGGAAGGAGATGCTATGGGGTCCTTCAGTAAGCCTCCTTTTACAATGCTTACACACTGCAGATGGCAAGGGCTCTGGGTTCTGCTCTGCTCTCTCTTGTTGCCTGACTTTTACATGTTTAAATCTTTTGCTGGGTCTCTTCTTTTAGTGCTGCTCTCACGAGGAGTTACAGAGTGGTGGGATTGACTCGTGGCACTCTCAGGCTCTGTCTGCAATGCCTGTTACAAAAGGCCCCATGTTTTCTCCGCGGGTTGCTGCGATGCAAGCAGCACACTGCAGTAATTAATACCAGGCAGATACGAAAAGGAAAAGGTTGTTTCTAGCTGTGAAGAAGCAGGTTTGGCTGAAGTTCTGCTAAGTCAGTTCCCACACTTGAGCTGAAAAGCAAATGCAAATGTTTCATAGTGCCCTAAGCAAATTTCACTAAGTTCAAGCAGGGCCAGCAGGATGGCTCCTCTGGGGAGCCTTCCTCCTCAGCTCCTCCTCAGTCTCTTCTCTGCTGCCTCCTTTGCTCCTGTGCAAGGGAGAGAGCCACATTTTCCCAGTGGCCTGCTGAAAATGTCTCTCCACGTGAGCCGTGGAGAGGCAAGCAGAAGTGCGGACAAAAGCCCAAGCTTTTTTTTCCCTTGTGTGTAGAGATGCTTGTAATTATTAATCTCACAACAGCAGAGGTAAATACGATAACTGCATGACTCAGGCTGTGCCTCAAAGGTCATTCTCTGTTCCTATCCCAAGCCAAAGGGGAAGAAGGAAAAAAGCCTGTTATATTCATGTTCTCATTTCTCTCTGAGGTGAGTCACCCTACCAGTTAAATGCTGTAAAATGACAAACATTGGTAAATAAGATAATATTAATGATACTGATGACTCAACTGAAATAAACACACATCAGTCACAGCTCAGCAGCCTGAAAGAACCTTATGAGAAGAAAAAACCTGCTCAAATCAAAGACAAGATGATGATTGCAAATCTGCTATTAATAAATATTTTTCTATGACAAAGCATTCCACGCAGTATTTATATTTCATTATGCACAACACAAACCAAGCGACTGGAAACATTACTCATAGCAATTGTGGAAAAAAACTGTGAGAACTCTTTTTCATTTCTGTTAGGGCAACGTAATTGCCTTTTTTAAAAAGCAGCAAACCTGCCTTCATATAAAACCCTTTTGCCCTCTGCCCTGGAAAATTAGGCTACTTTCCCAGATTTGCACCTTTTTTCTAATGCTAAATCTGAGACGCAGCCGGAGTGACTGGCGAGCAGAGTCCCAGCTCCCTAATACAGCAAGAAACTGCACCACAAATACAGCAAGAAACTGCACTGCGTGTCTGGTTTGAAGATATATTCCCAATGCATGGAGGCAAGCCTGCAGCAGCTAGTTTGACAGAATAGCTCTTCAGCTCCTGGGGAAAGGACTGGAGGCTTTCAGCCCTAGGATATCCCAGGTTTCAGGGCAGAGGAGCCATCACAGACTTTGATTGCACTGTTCTTATGGTTACAGACATTCCTCAAGGAAAGAGCATGGGGAACAGTGGCACGGGACAACAGCAACGGTTTTGTCACCAGCATATTCTCAGGATGCACTCACATATGTGCCTGTAACCTCACCTTTCCCAGCAACGGACTGTATAGACCCTGTTCTTCCTACACATGCTCTCCCTCCTGTATTTTCATTTTTCCTAGATTAATGACTTTCTCATTCATCTGATAGTATTTTTGTCCCCCAGTAGTGTCTGCATCTATCCGGGAGAGTCCAAATTAAGAACACTGAGCCAAAATGAAGCCTAGATATTACAGGAATTGATGTGTGGGCTTTCACACAGAAGGCAGTCCTTTTTTCTGCTCCTGCAACAACCTCTCTTCATGATAAAGTCTGAAGATATAAATCTTGCCTCCCAATATGTGGCTTCAACTGAAGTCACCAGCAGGTGTTTGCAGACAGAGGGTAGAATTTGCACATAGGGAAGGATCATTTGCAGTTTCCTTTTCAGAGCAGTTAAGCCTGATCTGTTGGAGATATTTATGTGAGTCATCTCACACTCACTCACTTTCCTCCCCTTCTGAACAGTGAGCAAACTTCAATCTAGAAACCACATATCTGTTCTGCAGCATCTTTATGTCTTCTTCCCAAATACCTCATAGTCAACTTAGGAAGAAAATTTGCACCAAAATATCAAACAATTTTAGGCTTGATCTTGCAGAACAGAAGTGATGGACTTCCCTTACTGATCACATACCCTAGAGTGTTTTCATTTACCAGGATATAAATATCAGGGAAGTTTAATGTCTTTGGGTGTAAATCAGAAATAACTCAGAAGAAGGCACTAGAGGATTTTTTGTCATTATTGCCGGAATGTGCCATATATCACATAAACCGCAAACTTCAAGGCGAAACTCTGTTCTCATCTAACATGGTATAAATCCAGAGGAACTCAGCTCAGCACACCCGAGTCCCTCCAGTACTAAATTCATCCAGCTGTATTTGTGATTTAGCAGCCACAATGCAAATGTCACAGCGCTGAAAAGGCACTGAGGACAATGAGTGGCTCTGCAGTTAACCTTGAGGCTGGGCATCTGCATCCGGCTCCTGGCTCTGTCACAAGCTCTGTTCTCTAATTTCCTCGATCCCAAAGCAGCTCTGCCTCTTGGAAACATAGGTTATTGCTTTCCTCCCAACTTCTCTCATTTATCAACTCTTCATTACAAGGACAGCCCCTTAGTAGGTGTTAAAAATCTCTGACTAGGTTGAAAAATGTACTGTGTTAAGCGTGCTGTTATACAATAAATGCAAGTTAATCCCTGCATGGCACAACTGTGGCATTAAAAAATGTCAATCTCCTTTCTTTGCTCGGCATTAATCAGACTTCTCTACAGGGTTTTTAAGCAAGAGGACTTTTAGGAGGTAAGTGTTACTGGCTATGTGACCTTGCAATAAAACTTTCCTTTGGAACTTCTGAATGCTTCCCCAGGCAGTCGAAATAATTTCAATAGCTCTGTGTCATCCCACCCCCCCAACACACCCCCCAGCCCGAGTTCATATGAAAACAATTAGGTTCTGAGAAAGCATCTACACAGCTGAGCTTACAGTCCAAAGCAATGAGGAAATAGCTCCTCCAGCTGCTGTGAATTTTATGTAAAACTATCAGTAAGCACAGTCCCAAATACAGCTTTTCCTCCTTAAAAATAGTTTCTCCAAGTTAAGCTTTGGGACCAAGCATTTTGCCATCATTTCTTTAATGTGTCTTGATTAAATGATTCCTAATAAAAAGTCTGGTTTTCTGAATGCTCTGGATTTCATAGCTAATCATTAACGGATACTAGCTGGAGCTACAGACAATAACTGTGGCACAGGAAGATGATTAAGATGCCTGTCCCACATAAAGCATAATTTTTATGTTGGGGAGGGTGGGGGGCATATCTGTTTTTCAGACAAGAATTTCATAAGAGTTTGCAACACAAAGAACTGAACACAGATAAAACAACCTAATACAGGGTTTGTCACACTGGGCTGGCACAAATGTTACAAGGGACAAAGGCAGTCACTGGGCTAGTCAGGAATGCCATACTGTGAAACACTGACTTTGAAGTAAGGAGCTGCTCCTGCTGCTGCTCCCTGGCCTCACATCCCTGATCTCTACCTCATCTGTGTTGATGAGCCCTCTCCATCTCATTAGTCCTTACCAAAGAGGAACAGATTGCCTCTCTTGCAATAGCCCAAACCTAGAATAACTCCTTGTAATCTCAATTATTAGATTTAAAACACTTTCTCTGAGGCTGGAAGCAAGCCTGGCAACGGGACACAGGGGAGCGGATGGCATCATACCTAAGGTTCATCCACCACCCTCTTAGACAAAGCAAATTCCTCACTGACAAATATTCAGTGCACCCTATCCTGCAGAGGATTTCTTTTCAAGAAGAGAGGTAGGGAACCACTTATCATCTTGAGAAGGGAATTCGGGGCATTACCAAGAAAATAGAGCTGCCCCAAGGTGTGCTGGAATTTTGCCTGAAAAGCTCTTCTCAGAAGGAGCCATGCAGACATCTCTGGGCTGCTTATGTAATTTGTTAAGCAAACTTCGCTGCATACCGAAGCTGGTCAGGACATTTTCCACAAAGTGAGATTTCAAAGCTGAAGTGTTCTTGTCAAGACATCAGGTTTTGAGAAAGTTTTTTTTGCAAGAGAGTCATGTAATTTACATCCTGGTGGTTAGGACAGTGGCCAGGAGATGAAAGAGCCAGGTGAAACTCCTTTCCCTGCACAGTTGAGAAAGAGCTGCAATGAAATCTTTCGACCAGGAAGACAGACAGGGTTTAAACAAGACTCTCACACTCTAGACACGCAGTGCCTTAAAGATAGGGAACAGAAAAACAGTCTGAAACCTTGAAAATTACTGCAAAACAGAGTAGTCATCTTCTAAGTCAGTTCCCCTTCATATGCAGCAGGCCTGAGTAAAGTGGTTTCATGCAGGGAACAGTAATTGAAAACAGTCATTGAAGTGGTAAACAAAACCAGAAAGCTAAATATTAATGTGCAGTAATTGACCGCGTAGGTTTTCCTTCAATGTTAAGGATTTAAACCCCACAGTGTATCGCAATAACCCATTCTTATTTTTAAAACGTTTTGTTCCAGATAGCTCAAAACCCCCCTCCCTCCTAGCAATGAGAACAATAGTTTACTATTGGAAGCTAAGGATAACTTGTTCTAGGGTGAAAAATTCTGCAAAGTTCAACCAAGTGGCTCACAGGCAAATGGGTTTTGTAGTGAGAATAGTGGATCAGAACCTTGGGGTTTACTTCTCTTCTGAAAAAGAGCACCTCCAACAACACAGAGCCCCATAGCAACATGCCCAGGCATTGACTCTACACTGAGTCAGAGGGAAGAATGCCATTTAATGACTCACCAGCACCACTTCTGCTGCATTGTATAGTGCTAAATAATCTAATCTGTCTATCTACTCTAGCCTTTAAAGAGTGCTAGTATGCAATGTAAAGAGTTTTCATTGGCATACATGAAAGGCATTAAGGACTGGATTGCACTCAATGGAAAGCTGCCATCATTTCCACTGGGAATTGGACCAGAGCTTATACATGCAATGCATAGTGTTTGGGAAAGCTCGTGGGGAAGGGGCCGGGAGGGGGTGGGGGGGGTGGGGGGGGTGGGGAGCAGGAAGGAGGCTCTTAAAATCAAAAGGCAATAGCTATCAAAGACAGTGGTTTCTGGACAAAGTTCTGTTCTCAAGTATTCTGCATTATCAGTGCGTGCAGATCTCCCTTTGATGTTGATGGGAAACCTGCTCACCGGGGGAGCACCGCACCGGGCGCGGAGCCTCCTTCGGCGGAGCCGGGAGAAGGACAGTCCGTCCCGCAGGCGCCCGGGCAGCCGCTGAGCTTCCCGGCCCTTCCCTGTAGGTGGCACTGCTAAATTTTTTAACAAAAGCGATTTTTGTGAACTCTTTAAATTCTCAGTCATTTAGTAATCTCTGAATGGAAAACCTAAACCGCTCCAGTCGTTCCCTGTCACAGCAGCGTGCCTCGCACAGACACAAAGGAGTCGATGCCTGCATCCAGTGAAAGTCAAGGGGAAAAACAAATGTAAGGTCAAGACTTGTATTCGTGTCATCAACTGAATACTTTCCTGCTGGGAATTCAGTCCAGATGGAGAATTCTGGATCTGATTTCCTCTCAAGATTATAGTTTTAGGATCTCTCTGCCTTCTGGGTTGCACAGTGATACGTGGATGTGACAGAGACGTTCCTTGCCTCTAGTATAAAACACACACTCCTCTTTCAGCTAATGGCCTGGGTTAAACAGACATGCTGCCTGCTGCTGGCTTCTGCTAGCAACTTCAGTGCCTCACAAACGGTGCCGAGAGACCACCACAGGTGCCAAGGTGCTCCTTTTCCTTCAGAAGAACGACTTGTCCTTTTCCAACCCTACTGACAAATCCTGATATTTGCAGCAAACTAAAACAGTCAATCACGGATGGAAAAATCAAAGTGGCAGTGGACAAAAAGAAGCCTTCTGGAGGGCAGAGGATAAATCCCTCTGGGGTCTGTTGACCACATCAGCCCTGGGCATCCCATCTCAAACCCGTCAGCAACAGAACACAGTGCATCTGCACACAGCCTACAGTTAATGAGGATACAAGAATCTTTCTTCAAAACATCTCATCATGCAAAAGCCAAACCCAAGTTGTCAGCTGGCTGCTTAGCAATGGGCTGACAGTAGAAGGACAGTCCCATGCAAATCCAGCCATGTACTAAAATGTCAGCGATATATTTTCTTGCTAACCCTATCTACCTAATATCTGATATGTAACCTGTCCTGCGAAGGTCAATACTTTTCTATTCAAACAGTGTAGGTAAATTTGTAAGCTTTCAGAGTCCTGAAGAAGTCTTTTGTTTCAAGAACATCATGTGGCAGGAAGTCCCACGTGTCAGATATTATGTTACGAAAACATCCTCCTCTCAGACCAATTATGGATCTGTCACCCTCAGTTTCATTCGTTCCTTTTGTCGTCAGACACAAGGAACAGTAACTAGCAAGGACACATAAGCTGTTGGAACATCCTACCCAGAAAACCTTCTTCCTCTCCAGGCTATCAGTTCAAAGAAACTTCAGGATTCCCCACCCAAGATATGCAGCTCTCCTTACTATGAGAAAGGAAGTTAGGCAGGACTCTTGCATGTGCCATAATTAAAGCTTCTCTGGTGGCTACATTCAAAGAAACATGGATATAACCATAAGCCAGAGAGAAGCTTGTATCATGACTGCCCTCTTTGTATCTCTTCTTTTGTTAATGGAGGATCTCTCAAGCCAGCTTCTCCTGCCAGCACTGAAAGGAGAGCACAAAAATACTCCCTCTTTTCCTCTATCGCAGCTACACTCGCTTGACAGGCACTCAGCCCAAGGATGCTGCTTGCCTTCCAAGGTGAAAGCTCTGAAAAAATTGATGCTGATGTATCTTGTAAACTCCCAGGTTTTACTATCATCATGGGATTCAAGTATCTGGAGATTTGACTTATGAGAGATGGCAGCATTAGCAGCTCAAAAGTTCATTCATCCTCAAGAGCATATATATCAGCTGAAATGAGTTTCAAAGGACCATTCACTTGAACTGATTTACAGATACACCAGCAGACACAGAGACACTTCTTTCAATGACATAATTTTAATAGGCCAGGAGCATTTTTGCTACTGCAGCCAAGATCAGGATATTTTTATTTTGTTTGTCAGAAGGGAAGCTTTGCTTTGCATGCATTTAGCCTCAGGAACAGAGTTTCCTGACAGGATTGCCAAGAGCACATAATTTTTGCAACAGAGGCAACGCTAGGAGAATGATGTGCTTCACTAATCTTGACTGGCGTTCATAAATGCTTTTGCAGCCATCACACAGAAGACCTGAGCCAAACTGTCTGGTGCAGGTGTGCCGAGCAGCTGCAGGAGCCCAGTGCTGCCCTTCTCTGTCCCGGGACAGAGGGCATCTGTGCTGGGCTGCCCATACCTGCCAGCACTGGGGCAGACGAGCCCAGCTCCACCTTCAGGAAGACAAAGGTGCCAGCAAAGCTGCATGCACTACCATCACAGGGGACACTTTGGAAGAGAGTCTGGAGAAGGTGAAAAAATGCTTTATTTTGGTATAACCTTTTTTTCTGCAGCCCCAGGTATCACAAACCACAAGCAGACCATGGAAGTGCTGCCCAGGTGGCCAACAGCGCAGTACATCAGCTCACCAGTAAATCTCACTCCTAAAGCAGCAGTGTGAGCAATGCCCATGCAGAGCAAGGTTGACAGTGACGTGATGGGAGAGAGTTCGTTGAGGGAAAGGGTAAATTGCATAATATTTCCCACCCCTTCAGCAAAGCCAGCACTTGATGGGGAAAAATGAGGTGGCACGTTTTTATTTTTCTTATGTGACATTTTTACCCTCCATTAGAAAGGGGAACTTTTCAGCCCCAGCATTTTCACCTCCAGACTTAGTCTCTGGAACAAACTTTCAGCTGCTGACTCAGACCAAATGCACAGTGCTTTCAGAAGGAGCTTTGCCCAAGCTATGACTACAGGATTTGGTCACCGCTCCATATGAAATCATTTTAATTCACAAGATGCCCTCTCCCCTGTTCATGGAAGAGGTTGCCAAAGCCCATGTTATTCTGATGCTTCCTCAGTGCTCTTTCTTTAAGTCTATCCAATTTTCTCTCTATCTCAAGTGGAGGGGAGGAGAGAACTGTGAATATCTGAGCTAATTCCTCATTTTAATTTCTCAGACGTAGAGAAGGGGGCTTAAATCTAGGAAACTCTAAACACAGTTTGGTAGGGAATATTTTTGCAGGCTTCTTCTGTAACGTTAAGCATTTTGCTTAAAATTAATAGTGACTATGGATCAAATCATTGGCCCTGTGAAGGATCTCATACTCCGCTGTCACGTTAAACTCATGTTAAGCGAAATGCATTCATGCCATAAATATTCTAATAGCAGACAGACACATAGTCAAGCTCGTTCCCAGATGCACTGGGCTCAGCCTGACCCAGCTGATCACAGAAATGTTTCACCCTGGAGAAGGGGGGGGGAGGCGGTTAAGATGAAAGAATAATTTTTACTCCAGTTTGCCTCAGATGTTTCGGTACTGGGGTTGTTGTGCAGCAAGACATAGTCGGGTACTTGGATGGCAGACAGCCACGGCCCTCATCAGTAGCACTGAGGTGAAAATTATCGTGCTATAATTCAAGCCCTGTCATGCCTCATTGCTTAATTATACCGTTCTGATTACAACGGAATCATTTTTCTATAGTATGTCCCAAGCTGACATCACTTTGATTAACAACTCATTTATCTGATTACATAGTAACTCAATAACATTTTGAATTGGAAGAAACCCAGGAAGCCCTTTCATGCCCATTCAGCTTCCGAGCTAGCGTGCATATAAGTACCCTGTAATTTCATCTTCTTTATTTATAGCACGAACAATGCTTTAATGACCTGGAGAATGGAACAAGCAGTAAGGTACAGAGATTTGAAGATAATAAAAAAACCTAAGAGCCGTGAGAAAAAGAGATAGACCCTACAGAGACCTGTAGCAGTCCTACAGCTGGTGCCATCTTTAAGCTTATGTTCCTAATCATTTATTACAGAAGGGCTCAGAGGCCCCAGCTATGTCATAGCCCTATTATGTTCAGCTCTGAGCAGGCCTCTAATTGAGGAGAGTCTGTTTCAAAGAACTCACGGTCTTAGGCTTTGATTCAGCAAAGAACTGAGGCATTAAGTCTCTGACTTTAGACTTCATTATCATACCTCCTCTTGCAACACTGACTCTTTGTTTTATGACTCCCAATGTTTCCCATAATATGGTGTAGTTCACATCTTCAAAGTGCTATAAAATATAAGTAAATTAAGCTTTAAAACTACTCCAGTGAGATCAGCAGACAGTTGTTTCAGAGGCAGAAACTTGAGTCATAGAAGTATGAAGTGACTTACCCAAGGCTCCATGGTAAATCATTGATAGTAAGTCAAACAGAGAAATGCTAGTTCCTAAATCTCTGTTAGCCCACCACACCTTGCTATTTATTCTTGATTCACCCATTTGCTTTAGGTAACTTCCTACATTTGCTGTGGGAATAGGAAGCAAAGAAGACCACTGCTAATGACCATATGACCCTAACCATGATGGGGTCTGTGGGAGAGAACTATGAGGCATAGCAATTGCATTTCAGCATAAGGGCTGCCCATGAGAAAGGGCTGATTAAGTGAAATCAGTGTTGCACAGAAGTGCACTCATTCCATCAAAATCCCCAGTGGGAATCAATGTGACTGACATAGTCATTGCTGTGTTCATTCCTGCTACTCGACTCGAGCAGCACTCCAGGAACAGGTATGCCCATAACAGTGGCTAGCATCTACCTGGAGTTCTGAAAGGTTTCCATTGCCCCATCTCTCCAGAAACCACCTTCCAAAGCCAAGTCATTGGCACCAGGACTGTTTAAACCATTAGATATCTTATATTCCAAAACTGTTTTTTAAATAAGATCTATGACAACTTTTTTTTTTTTTCCCCTGTGGCAAAGCTGATTTTTCATTCCAGCTTGTTTAGAACAGTTTTGATAACAAAATCATGCTTTTCTACATTCCTCTCAACAGTTTTAGCTGATTAAAATAGCGCTCCAGCTTGTAACATCCTCAGGAAAGGGATATGTCTGCTGCATATGTGAGGTGATGTTAACAGCTGCCTCGTATATTGGCCATTGTCACTTCATGACTATTACATCTCTGACCCCTTAAATAACAGCTCTATTGAATTTCCAAGGCATTTCCAAAGCCAGCTTAATGTACGCATTCTGGTCTACTCTACAAGTAAATGGGGTGGACATATTTCGTTAGTTAATATCTGCAGGCTGCTCTGAGTTTCCAAGATATAGCTATATTCACTACATCTCAAATCAAGACCCTTATAATGTCACATGCTGCACAAATGCATACGAAATAAGCCATTTGCTGCCAAAACTCACAACCTGTGTGACAGATCCAATGCAGCAGGTATGACTATCATGACAAAAATTACCTTGGGAGTTCTCCGGTTGTTTCCCGGTCCAACATCTGTTTATTGACCTCCCTGCAGTCATTCTATGAAAACTTCCCATTTCTCTTCTTGACTACATGGGCATGGTATGCAGGCTTTTGCAAGAGAAAGATAAAGTTCATCATGTGGATACTCCACTTGTCTGGAAATATTTTCCTAAGTGCCCATGGAAATGAAATTCTGTGTATACATCTGTGGCAGACTGCAGCTGAACTGAACACAAAATGGCAGCTGCATGAAGCCTACAGCATCCTCTAATAAATTTAGAGAGGCAGCAGAAGGAAAATCATCAGCATTTTACCATCAGCACTTTGAGAGTGCATGATGAAATGCAAAACCCAGGACTTGATTAATTTTATTAACAAACATCACAAAGAATCCACAAGAACAATTTCTAACCTGCTTCAAAAACACCAAGAATGGATCCCCACCATACAGCCCATTGCAGTAACAGTTACTTAGCTGTCTCCACCACACAAAGCCATCTGGCTTTGGTTTCTATCCACAGCCCAGCATTTGTCATCTGAAAAGCTGGCAAATGTCTCAGGCCAAGACTGATCCAGCTCTGAGCGACTCTGGACAGACTGGGAGCATAGAGTGAGAACCATCATTACAGAGTTCCGGATCCACAGGTCATGAGACAAATCCAAACCAGTCACTCATGAACATCCCTCCCTCCCCAAATCTGAGCAAATTTGCAGTATGCTGAAGGGCTGAAGCCACTGCATTTGCTCTAGACATGCTCTGCTTTCTAATGGGGAATAAAAGACAAATCGCAGCAAAAACATGATTGTGAAAACTGATTGCAGGACCCATCCTGCTTCACTCCTAGCCCAAGGCACCGATGCTAGGGGAAGACAGCTATAAACAACTGCACATAATTATTCCATTATTACAGTACATGCCTACTGCGTGGGTGGGAATTCTTGTCTTCTATCTCTAGCATGTTTCCCCGCATAGCTTCCTCCACCCCCCATCATCTGTTCAATTAAGTAACACAACCAAAGGACATTACCTCAATGTATTAACAGGGGATACCAAAGCAATAGCAGACAATGTTTGAGGAACTTTTAGGCAGGTGTGTATTCATCTGATTAAAAATAATAATAATAACAACACTCCCACAACCTTTGGGTTCTTTACTGCTTTTCTTCGCCTTTCCAGCTTTACCAGGTGTAAGTTATTTGCATTTTATTATTATTTTTTAAAGAGTAATAATTAGAGAGGGTGTGAACCTAGAAGCACACTGCATCTGGCTACAACCTCTGCCAAACTTCAAGTCTTCCTTGCATTCCAGGGTGAGGATCAGGGAATTAAGGGCTCTTGTAATGTGGTGCTGTAGAAATACGTATTTCTCAACCAGGGCCTGACTCCTTACTCACTCAAATGGATGTAAATCAGGAGTAACTGCATCAAATCAGCTGAATGCTAGAGTTAGGACTGCAAGGAATAGAAGATTTCTTGCTTTGTTTTTCCAAAAAAAAAAAGGAGAGGGAAATAGAATGAGAGCTTTCTTGTGGACAGATTGCATTTGCATATTTATTCCCACAAGTATAGAGTTTTGTTTGTGTGGTTAATGAAAAGGTGTATTAATTGGACAAGAAGCTATGTATGAAATGGTGACCAGCAATCTCCCCAGAATATCCTAGTGCTTCCATCAGCTGAAGGGCTTGGGTAATGGAACATGAGTTTGATAGGTCTTACTCTTTCAGTTGAAAAACTGGCTGGACTAGCTCTTTGCAGGAAAAATGTTTCCAGCACCTCCATGACCCCAGCCTCAGTGGGCCAGGCTAGAGCAGATGTTTCAGTGTTGTCTCTCAAGAGTACCACTACTTGATACTGTAAATCTCAATTAGTGAATAGTCCGAAATCATACCTAGATCAGCAGTTCCTGTATGTTTTGTTGCAGAGGCTGTGTTTTTCTTCTTCCATTTTGACTAACATCACACCTACTGGGACAGGTACTTCATCCCACAGGGACAGCCCACAGTACATTTGCTAACCTGTGATGTATCTAAGGGGTCTGACACTTCTTCTGTATTTATTGACCCATTAGACACCCTGTCTAGTTTTCAAGCTCTTGAATTCACACTCAGCTTTCAGCTACTAGAGGACCACAGACTGATGTTATCCTGCAATAGCAGGGATGGGAGGCAACACCCTGGCTGAAATACTACTCCATTTTTCAGAACTGTTCACTTGTAAGGCAGGTGGGCCATTAATTTCTCCAAAGATTGCATTCTTCTACCAGTTTCCTTCCTATTGCACCCTACATTTAATACCTTCTTATGGAGTAAAGGTTCATTTCTCCAGCTCCAATTCACTCCACATGGACTGTCCAGCCTTCTGTTGCTATGGACAAGGTGCTACTGTTTACAGCTGTGCACCACAGAGATAGGATATCATGTTGTCACAAATAAAGGATAGTCCGTCCTTTCTGCATCGCCATAAAGGCTTGTGCAAGGTAGAGGACAATGGGAAGAAAATTGTCTGTTCCCTTGGAGGACAACAGTGCACAGTATACTTCTATACACATAAGTCAGCTTTCTTACCCAAAAAGGAAGAAAACAGGGCTCAGGCTTTTTCCCGATCCCTCAAAAACTTTGCAGTCAGAAGATTTTGCCCATAGATACACTATACTTCTGAAGTAAACAAAAAGTTCAGAGTGCTTATCACTTATCCACTCCAGCATATTTCTGTCTTGTGAAAAGAAATAGATCTCAGTACAGAGGAGACAGTTGTCCTGCCACGTGTAGAACTACTTTTCTCCATTAAAAGAGCATCATGTTATAATTAGTCCATCAGGCTTTGAAATACAGTTTTAGCCTTTAGCTAATGTTGTAGAAAAAAATTCTACAGCCTTTGAAACTTTAGTGAAGGGAATTATTTATGCTCAGATTGGGACATTAACATTCTGTCCTTCAGAGTTTGCTAGTATCAGATCAGACTTATTATTTGCAAAGTGAACTAAAATAGTGGCAAGACTGGACAAGGAGGGTGTGACTCAAAAAAGGCCTACTTTCAGCAGGGCTTCAGAAGGTATCTTATTATCACTGAGATCTGCAAAAAGCCTGCTCAGCTGACATCTAGAGCTGCAGGCAACCAAGTTCATGCCAGAAGCAACCTCTTGCTTCTGACACTATCAAACTTTTTGATAGCATCTTAACTAATGCCCAAATCCTGTCTGGGCAGGATTGAACCTAGATATTCTCCCACTTGTCTCCAAGATCCCAAACCAATATGTATATTCTAGGTATACTCTCTACATGGGCACAATTTTATGGCTGGTCCTTGTATAGAAGACGACTGGTGAGAAGTCAATTTTATGTCTATCACCACCTCATTTTAATTCATACCTAGGTGACTGCCCTTAGAATGACGGATATCTAGATTTATTCCCTTTTCCAACAACTCAAGAGGTGGAAGAACTAGAAAACAGTTGTCTTTTCTCCCAAATGAAAGACCTAGCTCTGAATACCCTGGTACCAGTGAAAAGACTTGTCCCTCTCCTTAGTGGGAAAGGGTCGTGCTGGCAAGGTCTAACAGCGGAAGAGATTTTTATCACATGCAATCTGTATCGGGACTGTTCTGGAGGAAGGCACCCCATTTAAGAGGCCCTACTGTTGAGTTTTCCTACCTGGCAAACAAGAGCTAAATCCTGTGCTAGAGGTTTGCTGCTGCCCCAGCTTTGCACAGGAAGGAAGTCTTGAGTGCCTAACCCGGGGCTGGCGAGGCCACGAGACAGCAGGGTGCCTGAAAGTTAGGTGATATGGTGTCTGTGATCACATAAGGAGTTAGCCCAAAGTGCCTCAGAGGTATTTCACAGAGAAATGAAACATTCTCTGACCATTGCAACACTTGCCATCAGAAACTGCAGAGTCAGCTGATTCTGCGAGAAACTTGCTGGTGAGCACAAGCATTGGCATCTTGTGCTTTCTACTTACACATGCTTTGAAACCGTAACATCCTCAGCACTAGGCTGAAAATGTTGTAAGTGCTTTCTTTTTCCCTTTTCCACTGCTGTTGATGAAAGTACTTTGCTTGTTAGAGAAAACACTCTCTCAAGAACCTCTATTGGTAAAGTCAATGAAGCAGGTAAGTGTTCTTTTCTCCATTTGAAAACCTCTTTCAAACTCCTTTCCAGCCCACCAGCTGACAGGAGAAGCTGAGAACAGCCTGATCCAGTATGCTAAGAACTTGGTTCTGGTCCTGGCTCTGACACAGACTTACTGCCTGACCTTGATCTGCATGGGAATTCATTTCCCTCCACCAGTTCTGCCATGCCTTGCTTTGGTTAGACTGAATTCTTCTAGAGAAAGACTTCTTCTCATTAGCATCAACTCTTACCTAGCTAAAAGAAGCCTGATATAAACTGGGGAGTTTTATGCTTACATGATGCAACTGCCCACCCAGAAGAATTTAAAGGAGTCAGGTACTAATGATACGCTAAAACATGATCCTTGGGCTGAAACATCTTTCAGCTTTGGAGCAATATCAAAAGGCTAGAAATCATTTCTACCATTTCATTTGTGTGTCTTGATTTTCCAGTTCTGATATGAATGCAGCCACAGCAATAGCTGGATTTCAAGGAGGTCTGTATACTGTCAAGACAGATGATTTTGTGAAGCCCTCATCATTCCATTTACAAGAGATGCCCAGAAAACAAAGAAGTTAACAAGCATCTTTTAACACTCAGCAGCCCGCAAGAGAGGCTTTGTGGGTGTATGGTAAGTCTGCACTGTCTCAACCTTGAATACACTTTCTGTTAGAAGTGAATTGCACAAGCTCAGATTTCCTCAGAAAACAGCAGTTTGTTACTGTGGGCTGCAATAAGTTACTACAGCTCTGAGAAATTTTCCAGATAAGCAAAATCCTCAGAATGTAATACAGCATCTTCATTTTCAGCAAATGTGACAGTGCTGACCCTGCTACATCCGTGAGTCAGGTTTGCATGACAAGCAGCTAGTCCCAGTGGGTGGGATTCCTCCACCTTCACTTCATTCTCCAAAAGTTAAATGCCAAAGTCTGTTCTAATCACCTCAGGCTCATCATATGGGGAGTCAGAAGCAATTTCACCCCGATTTCTTTTTCCCGTTGACTTAATGCAAAAGATTCAACATTGACTAGGTCAGCCTTAGATGTCTTCCCTGTGACACACATTCACGTACTCTGCGTCACACACCCAATGATGGCTTAGTCACACACACTAGAGACTAAACCTTGAAGCTAGAATCAAGGCCATCACAACTCTTTTCCCATTCCGGTGCTTGTGTTCATGCTGCTCAACTCAAGTGCTTTCACACAGGCTTATCAGTCTGAATAAACTGAAGCGCAGATCATCACACCTGCCTTTGTACTGTGTGGCTGATACTTTCAAGAGTTAAATTGGAATGGGATATTCAGATTACTAATGGACAAAGATTTTAAATTATAACGTAATCCTGAAGCATCCACACAAAAAAAACCCAACACAGTTTGACTCCTGGAGTAGCTACACCGCAATGCAATGAGCACAAGTGGAGAAAAAGAACTAAATTTTAGGCAGAACCTAGATCTTCATGACCCATGAACAGGGATGTGACAAGGCAGATAACCAAACACAAGGTGAATCTAAAGATTCTGCATTGAACATGTTTTTCAAAACTGATGGAGTTCTTTTTGTTACAAGACCCGCAACACATTTTGCGAATAAAATACCTACTTCTTCTTTTACTGGTAAGTCCTGATTTTTAAGCACACAGCAGAAGATTGGAAACATGCTGTGAACTTCAAGCATTCAAAAAATATATCCCAGAAAATCCTAGGATATGCATCTGTTTGTGATCATTGTTTGTACTGACAAAATTTGGACTGGCATCTAAATCCAGGTACATGTTAAAGTCTTTGTTATGTCAGATTTCTGAGATGTGTGCCGGGTATGCTACATGAGATAACAAAAATCATCAAAGGGACACTAATTTTGCAACCAGGAGGAATAAATCTCACAATCCTGTAGGATTTTTTTTCCTCTAGTCAGCACAGTGGACTCTTCTTTCAGTTTCATGGCAAGGGTTCTGATTCAAGTAGATGTCTTACAAAATTGCAGGGACCCAAAATTCTAATAATATGAAAGTAATTTTGGAACTATCATATGAGACACACAGCAGCAGCACTTAGAAGCAATAGTAGATCAACAAACAAGGTTGGTGCTCAGCTGAGTATGGGCGTGAAAATACACAGAAAAGGACATGTGTTTTTGAAGGATTAATTAAGTGGCATGATTTGCCTACAACTGTAGAAAATAATATAATTCACCAAGTCTCTGTCCTTCCCCCCAAAAGTAACCTTCTCATCAATTATTGACTGAAGAAATCTTGTTTGTAGACTTCTGATACAACTGAACTTTCTAGATCCCTTTCACTTGCTTCTCACAACCGTTTCCCAGCATGCTCACTTCTGGTTTCAGTTAAGGCAAAGTTCAAAGATCACCAGTCTTTTGAGTTGACTGGTTTTTCATGAGCTTTACAATAGGGGTAGGACATGGACAGCTGGGCACAGAGGCCACAGGAAGTAAAAAGGCAGGAAGAGTTTACATGAAGGACTTTTAGCCTTGAAACCGAAAAAGTATCCTATTAATAAAACATGGTGAAACTGAGCATTGCCTGTATGCACTGCGGAGAGAAACATCAGACAAGAACTACCTCCTGGTTTTTAATTTTACCATCAAGAAAATCAGTCCTGTTGACTGTAGACATTAACGAACTGAAAAACTAGTGTGTATTGGTGAGCTCAGCTGTGTTTGCTTACACAAAGGAGAATAATTCCTTCAGCTCAAAGAATTACTAAGGTAAATGGTATGGCCCATTTCAGGTAACTAGATGAGATCATCTGTCTGTCCCTTCTGACCCTAAAAATTACAAAACATTCCCTACCTTCTAGATACAACCATTAGGATCAGTGTCTCTGAAAGTCAAGCCACTTAGCACATTTGAAAATTCAGGCAGCTGCTCTGAAAATAGTGTCCTTAGATTCTTTAGGCCAAATATCACTTTCATTGTACCACCGAATGTGTAGTGAGAGAATCTATCCCTGGCATTCCTACCTCGCTCTTCACCTTCTACTAATGTCAGAACATTGCAGGTTATACAACAGTTTCCTGCTTTATAATCTTCTAAACTGTGTGAAATGTCCAGACCGCTGCAAAGTCTGCTATTGGTTATTCATGTCTATTGGAAGATCACTTAGAACATTTTTCAATATTGTTTTCCTTCACTGAATCTGAAGTTCCAATGAGTTTTAAATGGGGCAGGGAGTAGGGGTGAGAGGGTGGGATGGGTAGGATGTGCTGGGTTTGGGTGGGATAGAGTTAATTTTCTTCATAGCAGCTGGTATGGGGGACTATGTCTCAGATTTGTGCTGGAAACAGTGTTGATCACAGGGATGTTTTGGGTACTGCTGAGCAGCGCTTACACAGTGCCAAGGGCTTTTCTGCTTCTCACACCACTCCACCACTGACCAGGCTGGGGGGGGGCACAAGAAGCTGGGAGGGGACACAGCCAGGACAGCTGACCCCAACTGACCAAAGGGATATTCCAGACCATAGGACATCATGCTCAGCATATAAAGCTGGGGGAAGGAGAAGGAAGGGAGTGACATTGAGCGATGACGTTTGTCTTCCCAACTAACCATTACACATGGCGGAGCCCTGCTTTCCTGAGGGTGGCTGAACACTTGCCTGTCAGTGGGAAGTATTGAATGAATTCCTTGTTTTGCTTTGCCTGTGGCACGGCTTTTGCTTTACCTGTTAAACTGTCTGTATACTCTGCCCACAAGTTTTCTCACTTTGACTCTTCTGATTCTCTCCCCCATCCCAGCAGAGGAGAGTGAGCGAGCAGCTGTGTAGGGCTTAGTTGTCAGCTAGGGTTAAACCACGACAGGGGAAGAAGCACCAGAAACTGCCCAAGACTTGACTCTGTTATGTGTGCTGGCATTGACCCTGCAAGGCACTCAAGCGCACGCTTAACTCAGTGCACAGGTATGTCTTCATTGACTTTGCTAGGACAGGTATGCCAGGTATGCAACATCTTACAGGGGAAAGCTCTTCACACAGCAGTTCTCAAACACTTCCCTGTGTTTCTGACAGGGAAAACTCTGTTTCTGACATTCTCATGACTCTAAATATTAATTCAAACAGTTTAGTATCTGTTGAGTCAGGACGCCACTTGTAACCTGCTCGGGGCATGACCTCTAGTCCCAGAAGAACTGTCCCGGAGCCCTGCAAGCACACAGTGAGTTTCTGTGGTGATTATATGTCAGTATGTGACCACTACACAAGCAATGAAAACCTACCCTCTCTCATTACTGAGGCTGGTTTGGGCACTAGTCCAGTTCTGCCAAGTCCTTTATCTTCCCATGTAGTTAGTAATCAGCTTGTTTCTACCTCACCCATATTTACTCTGGTAGGTGAGCATCATCTCAATAAGGTGAGCAGCTCATTTTGTATTCCTTTTCCTAATTGGAGCCTTTAGGCATCAGATCATGTTTGTGCAAGAATCTGTAGAACACCTAAAAGAATTCAAGTTCTATGATTCCGGTAGGAGAAAGCCTGAATATTGCCTGCTACACCTAAGATTGCTGTGACCCAATATTACAGATGAGTTTTGGGTACCATTTTAGATCACTGGGAAAGGGCATTCCCATATATCTGAAGTATCCAGTATAGCTCCAGTTTCAGCCTATGGATCTAAGCACAATATAACACATCAATTAAGCAAAGGCACCAATAATCAGACATCCCATACTAAGAGGCTAATAGCAGGAAATTAGCACAAAGTAAAATATCATCTTAAATGACCATATATCTGTCAGACAGTAACAGAGGAGGACTGCCAGAACCAATAAAATGCACTCTGTTGTAGTAAAGATGCTCAAAAATTATATATTTATCCACAAAGGACATTTTTACTCTGAATTCATGAAACCAGCAGTTAGGAAAAGAAATCTTAATGCTTTCAAACACATACCATCTCCTATTTTTACCCTCATTTTCCCTGTAAACAAGTATTTCCTTAAAAAAACCAACACTGTGGGATTCATCAGCCTAAGTGCCTACAAGCTGTGCAGTCCTCGAGGCTTCATCCATGCTCTGTGGTGAGACAGACTCCTCAAACGCAACTCAATCCCATGCTAAGCAAAGTGGGTTTTGTCACCTGATACTTTTTGCTTCCCCTTTAATTGAGCGTTGCCTTGTTCTTTTATAGCTCAAGAGGGTAAACACCAACACCCCCCCGACTTTCTCTATTCCATTCATTAATTTGTATAGCTCTTAGTCATCTGCTCTCTAACAAAGTATTCCTATTCTTTTCAGTTTCTTCCTGAGGGAAGTCTGTCCGTGCTTAATTATTTTTGTTGCCTGTTCTCAACCCCCCCTGTGTTTCTGCTGTGTCCTTTGTCAGGGCAAACTGCAGTTGGTAGTCCTGATTGTAGGGCTGACAATTCACACTGACAATTCACACTATGCTGGCTAGTTGTGCAAGACATTCAAGTTAGGGGAAGAGAAACTCCACATATCTTGTGTAACTAACCAAAACCATGTAAATTACTACTGAATATGCAACCAGGGCTGCTCTGCTTCCTGCAGGGGAGGAAAAAAAAAAGGGATGGGAACTTTTTGGTAGGCTTTGTGTGCATCCTGCTTCGAAGCCAAGGAGAGTTGAGCCTGTGGGAAGAAGCAAGGGTCCCCATAGGAAATTTAAACACAGCCTGAGATAGGGTGTCTTAGACTCTAGGCACCCCCTGCTTGTCATGTTTCAGTGTCATGGCTGTCACCTCACAGTCTCCATGATTTAAACCTCCCACTGCATTCTTTCCATCCCCACATCTCCCTGAGTCCCAGCCTTGACACTAGAGCAGCCCCCACCACTCTCAGCAACCAGCCCCAGAAAAGCCCTGCTTTATTATTCTGCCAGTCACCCCTCTCTCCTTGCACATCCTCTCTCAGCCCAACCCAATGACTTAGGCATCCTATCCCTGAACCTCTCTCTCCTCCTTCCTCTGATCTGCCCCTGTCCAGAGACACTGGGGGTCTCAGGTGGGTTCCACGTCCATGGGAGGAGGTTGCTGCCCCTCTAACAGACTATGCACTGGGGAGGGCAGTAATTGGGGCTGACAGGACTGTTGCCAAAACCAAGCAGGACCCTGTCCTGTTCTCCCACATAAACAATTTTCAGTCCTTGCTCTGAAGGACACAATTATGACATCAACCACACTTCTAAAAAAATCTCCCTCAATGACACCTGAAGAGATGAAAAGGACAGGAGCTGTCGAAGCTCCAATAACAAGCAGGAGCTGTTGAAGCCCTCAAAACTGGGCTTTGTTCCTCTTTTCCCCCCCTTTTTTTCTAAAAGCAGCTGTGAGTTATTGTCTGACTGGATGGCAAATGCAATGCTCTGTCCTGCTGTTGAGACCAAACACAGGCAGAAAGCACAAGCTGTTCACAAAAGATCGTCAGTCCGTGAGTGACTTGTGGGGAAAAAATGTGAGTGATTTTCAGCAGCAAGGCAGTCTTGGGTGTTGATTATTGGCACTCGCAATGAGACAGTCACAGGAGGGGGAGGCTTTCCTGTGAACCAGTAACAGGCTGGTATGTCCCGCATAAGCTGGTTAAATAACACAGTATTGACTCTGCCCCTTGGCTGGGCATCTTAGGTAAGAGTGAATTGTGAAATCCCCAACCCAATATTACCCTCTGACATTTGCTTTTGAAGAAGTTACCACAGAAACCTCAAAAGCAGGTTTCAGCAAAACACATGTAGGGCTTTGGTCCTGCACCAGCCCTGTGCAAGAAAGCGTATTTCATCCCTCCCAAGGCCCCAGCCCTCCACAGGGGTCCTTGTCCCAGAGGCAGAACTGCCTCCTCCCCATGGAAATCCCCATGGGATTCAAAGACACCATAGACCCTTGCAGGGTCTCGTGAGGTGAGGTAGAAAGTTTGTGTGAGAAAAGATTTGCTTAAATGTATGTAGGAACCGCCATGCATGTTTACAAACCCCAACCCAGATCTGGGTATCTGGCTGATGAATAGGGATGGCAGAAGATGGCTGTAGGGGTTCCCATCTTCGCCTCCAAGCCCTGCCCTTGCTTCGAGACAGCTCAGCTGCTGGTGTGGACGTAATTGAACTACTGCAAATTACATCTTGGTGTATTAAGGAGAGCCAAAGCCAGTGCCAGTTTTTCTGTTAATATTACTGGTCTGCAAACCATGCTGGCTCAACAGCTGCCTCCCAAACAGCTGAGCCACCTTCACAGTGCAAATGAAAACTTCCGAGAGAGAGGTGGGGCAGACAGCCGGCGGCAGGAATCATTGCAGCCATCTCCGGGTAAGTCATCATTGCCCATGAATCAGAGGCCTCACAAAGTGGATCTGAGGCGGGATGTAAAATATTACACATAGCTCTAATAACTCTGGGTTTTTCTGAGCCTCATGATGTATGGCATTCCCCCATGGCACAGACTAAATCCATGACTGCATGCTTTCTAAGAAGCTTAGGAAGTGATTGTATAAAATTAGTATTAACTAGTTTCACTATTATTAAATGGAAAATTAAAGCTTTCAACACTAAGCTATTCAAGGTGGTTGCTACACGAATGCTCTGTAATGCCCTCATCAACAATAACCATCATTAAGGCTGCTCCTTAAAAGCTGGGGAAAAATGCATAATCTGTTGTATTATAATCCACTTTCCTAGAGCAGCCATGAATTTAAAAATCTATTAAGAATGGCATGTACAGGAAGCAATTTCCTGTAAGATCACGGAACGGCTCAGCCATAAATAGAAAAAACCCTATCAGTTAAGTTACAAAGGAAAATCAGACATATCCTGTCCTGGATTCATAACATCAATTTATCTGTTTGGCTGACTTTGCTTCACTCTCTGTATTATAGTTTGTGGTTCCAATGTACCAGGATAATTAAGGGAATCAAAAACCATGGAGGATGTTTCCTTTGCACCACATTTTGTCATCTTAAAAATCATGCATTTATTCTCCCCTTTTCTCTTATTTTTTGAGGTCCTCAGCATTTACAGACTTCAGATCCTTTGTCTTACCTTTAGTCAGGCAAGCGAACACAAACTCCCTCTCCCGGGCCTGTTAATATAAACGAAATGAAAAAGCTAATATCATTGCCAGCAGGGCAAAATGCTGCCACCGGAATAAAGAGTAGCAGCAGCTCCTGTGTCAGAGCCTTAAAGAATTGTCCACATGCAAGAGGAGAAAAAGAGGGTAAAAGTACCCTGGGGCTGCAATGAGGCAGCAAGCTGCCAGCCAGACCACAGTGCTTTATCTGAATAGAGCACAGTGGAGAGGGTCATCTTGCATCAGACCTGCAAGGTCAGTAAATAATTAGTTTCCCTATTTTTCAGATGAGAAAGTGGGGACCAAATTATTTAAGGCCTTCCAGTGTGTCAGTGGCAGTCACATTTATGGCCCTTCAGTGGGTCAGTCACTGTTTTTCTCACAGCCTCTGAGCTATACACACAGTTTTCTAGATTACTATATTCTACATACAGCAATCAAACTAAAATGACAAGGCTCAAGACATCAAGAACAAAGAACAGTGCAGATTTTCTGCTCTAATGGGTCCTTGATGGTTTTCTTTGCTAGTATCCACAAGAAAGGAACAGGGGGGAAAGGGAGGGAAGGGGAAGTCTAAAATATCCTCTAAGGTTCAGATTCTTGTAATTATTTGGGTGGGAAAAATTATTTTTGGACAGCCCCATGTTCACACGCTGAACATGGAGGCAATAAGTTCTCAAAGGCAAGGCAGTGAGCCAGGGACCCAGGTGAGATTTTAATGGGTGAAACTCTATGTTCAGCAGAAATGAACTGAATGTGAGATGTTTAAAATGAGACATTTATGCCTGATTTCATGTCAGAAAGGCACACCTGCGTGCTCCCAGGATTGTTAGTCAGGAGTTGTTCCTGGAGTGAAGCTCCAAAGCTAGCCTTTTCTCATTAAAACAAAAAAAGAAACAGCAACAACGATGACAAAAGAATTAAAGAAAGCCACCTAATCATACAGTTATAGTTCTTGGATTCAGATTTCTGAGATTTTTGGGTCAAGAGGAATGGGATGGCCTTGCATTTAAAGCCCCCATGTGCCAGAGTAATGCTGCACCAGTGTATGTACAACATTCACTAGACAACACCAGTAAGCTTTCTCCAAATGCATTTTATAGGAAGTCTGGTCCAAGCTGTCTTTCAAAGATGCTGTGTAGTCAAATATATCTCAGAGTGGCAAATTTGAGAATCCTGTGAAATGCACCATGAGCAGAGGCTGTGACACATCGCATACAAGAGCCCTTGGGCACTTCTGCATTGCCTCACCACCGCCCTTCCCTCTCCCCTCTGCTCGGTGCAAAGCATTTTCCCTGAATATCCTTGCCTAGATTTTGTCATCAGATCTCCTAGTACCAACTTACTGTTGCTGAAACAAGGTCTGTTCTTACATAAAAAGATCTTTAAATAAATCTCCTATGTGAGCACACAGGGTTCAGCAAGCAGGAAAAATCAGATTTTCAAGATCTCTTGCTGTTGTTTTCATTAAAATTAGCAGCAAATTTCCCATTAAACTTGAGGAGAACACTGCAGCCAGTGCTAAGCTACTTTAAAAGTCCTGTCTGTATTGACTAAAATCTACAGTCTTACTCCAAACAAAAATCAGTTCCATGCAAAGAGGCTCAAAAGAACTAGACTATGAAAAATCCATAAATTAGCTCATAGGCTAATCAGCTCTTCAAAGTAATTCTTATTTGTTTCCTTGGAAATGAAAAACAGCCAGAAGAAAAAGCCTCCAAACTCATGAAAGTGTTCTCTCTATGGCTACATGAGAAAGATCATGTAGCTTTAAGGATTTAAGCAAACTATGAATGTTCAGTAATAACCTCTTCAAAGTGTTCCCTCTATGCTAATGTCCTTGATTGCAATAGTTGGAGGAATAATAAAATTATACAGACTAAAATAAACCCATGCAAATGGTGCCTGTTGAAGCTAATTCTCTGCATGGAGGTCAAATCCAAGCCACTGTAAAACTGATAACCAGATACTGCTATGGTTTAAAATATACAGTTGATGCTTTTCTCTTGGTTTTCATAGATTTCTGGTTTTCCTGTTCAGATTGTAAAATGGAGAGGATTAGGCAATTTAGAGGACTGGAGCTTTAGTCTGCCAGATTTAATCTAGCGTAAAACCCTACTTTCCCAAGGACATACCTAGTAGCTGGTCAGTGGCCACTGTGAAATGTGCTGGTGGGAGCATTTTGGGGAAGTTTCCTGGGAGACCATTGTCTCAGAGGATTTGAAAAGGTCAGAGTATGATGGATTCTCCCACTACAGACATCACTGGGATTAATATACTCTGGTTTAGATCTAGATTTCCCTTCATATTTCCGCATCTTACAGAACTGATATCATAACATCTAATCTCAGGCACACTAGCACAGAAGCTTTCTATTTCGGTTTGGATTTTCCTACATGTCAGGCAGAAACTGAGCCCATTTTAAAAAAGCAACCCACCTTCTGTCATGCTGCTAATTCGTTATTTTCTCAGATTCCCTGGTGGTTAAAGAACCTGGTGGTTATACTGGAGTATAAGCTTTTTCCACTCAAAAGGCAAACAAGAAAGTTTTACATAGATTTAATTTTTATTATTTTCAGCCCTGTCTTGTGTAAAAAAACCACCAGTCCTTATTCCTCCATCCCACCAAGTTTAAGATATTCCCAAATAAGCCTTCTTCTGTACAAGCTTTTGACATCCGTAACCAAACCTGACCGAAGATTTGGACTACCCTACCACTCTACCCCACATTATAATCAACACATTCTGAAATTGCTTCTTCAGCAAATATAGCATCCTACTTATCTCTTTTGTCAGAAAACAGAGAGCTTAACTGCCCACCTAGACAGTTCTGACTGCATCTTCCCAGAAAGTCACAGCAGTGAAATGTCCCAGCTTCTCTCTGGTGACTGTGGCTCCCAAGTATCCTTAGCATGAAAAGGCCAGACCCTGTAGCAGAAAGACCAATGTCACCTGCTCTCAAAAAGGTCATTTATTGCCCACATCACACAAGTGCTTTCACAGTGCATTTCCCAGATGAATTCTCTCTTTAGGACTTCTGATGACTTTTCTCAGTTAGCTTGGAGGTCCTCGTGGCTAATTAAGTAAAACTACAGTGTGACCTCCCACCCACAACTGGCTCTAGGAAAGTAAAATTAACCTCCTTAGTCACCTTTGAGATCTCTCAAGAGGCCTTTAGGCATGTGGAGTCACACATACTTTTCTGTTTGATGGGAAAACAGGAGCAAGACACCTGAAAGTCCTCTGTATGCTTACAAAGAAGAAAATCAGCAAGTCTAATCTGTGCATCAGGAATTTGGTCCACCCTCTTATTCCAGTCCCTCTTATTAAAAGGTTGGCTTGAGGAAGCCTGGCCATCGCCAGGGCACCTGCACTCTTACTTTGGCTTCCCTGAGAGTCCATCCTTCCTAGATGATCTCCAGCCCTGAGGCAGCTGTGTGCCAAGGTCTTCTCCAGAGGGGCAGCTGTCCATGGAGCCCACCACCGCCAGCCTTGCAGCCCACCCAGCCTGGGACTCCCTCTGCCACAGAGCCAGCTTTGCACTGCCACCATGTGTCAGGCCCTACTCCACACTCACATCCAGCCCAGGCAATTTGTCCACATCCTCCCAGAACAGGGAGATCTCATACAATACAGTGGCACAGGAACCTCAGCCTTCTTCCAGGCAGTGCCCTGGCCACTGCTTGTGGAGTGGGGCTCTCTCCCTGGCACGAGAGACACATACCCCATTCTTCAGGGACCATACACGGCAACAGGATGGAGAATGTCCAACCCTGAGACATCTTATAACCTGCTGACTGGGACAGCCACCTGGGAGATGTGGGTTCAGACCTCCTCGGTAGAGAAAGGGATGGAGGCCATGTGTCCCACATTCTGTCTGAGTATCTTAACCACAGGAATATCTGAACGCAGCTTTTAGGTGGAAGTTCTGATATGTGTGCTCTGGGATGCCTTTTGGCTCAGGCCCTAGGTGACAAATACAAGCAGGAGAGACTGTGGATCATGTAGGGGTGTAGGCCCTCCTCTACTCAAAGCAAAATTGAAGCAGAAACAAAGCAGACATGCCTAGAAGCAGAGATGTTAGGGACTGCCAGAGCTTTGTTGGTGAAAACCTATTGCGTGCTAGCTTGATGTACCTCCTAATTTGTAGTAGATTAGTTTGTTTAATGTCTGGGCTTGCTCTTCTCTACGGGTGAGACTCCAATGCTGAAGTTGTTCTGTGAATTCATCATGACTGTAATTAAGTGGCTGGTATACTAAGAGCCCAATACCAACATCTGGGAAAGTCACGTTCCAGTCCCTGCTCCAAATAATATTTTTTAATGTAAAACAGAAGCCCACCATCCAGAGGCATTCATAATGATTCACAAAGTCCCAACAGACATGGACTTGCATGCATAACCCAGTGCTCTATCACCAGCCAAAACCAGATCTGAGCCCTGGCCTCCCACATGCTGTAAGTGCTCCCCAAGCCTCTCATCCTCTCCAGAAATGAGGGGATTTGGTGTCATATGCTGTTTTCAGAGTCAGATTGGACCATCACAGCAAGACAGGTAGAAGTACACCTACCTTGTGAATATCATTAACGAAGAATCAAACCATGACCTGCTTTCTCCATCAAGTTATCCAGAGATGCAAATGTAGAAGTAATGAAGCAATGAAGACATTCCTGGCAGAAACGGCAGGGCCTAGAAATGAAAAATGAGAGAGATATTTTGAGGGTCTAAGTTAGCAATTAGACATTTAAGTCTTTCTTCAAGCCTATCTGCATCCTTCCAGATCATGAGGACCATAGGTGTACTACTTACAGCAGCTCAGAAACTTTCAGCACTGCCTATGTTTATGTAGAAGCAATATTGATATTGTTGTCTCCATACATCACCCTTGCAAGCAATGGAGCTGACTGCAAATGAGGTCATTAGAAACAAGTAAATAAACTATTATACCCATTACATGCATGGATATAAATGCATGTAGTCAGGCAGGACAATTAGTTCAAGGTATCATTATATTCTGTACTTTAGACACAAATGTTAAGTGCTGGATCCTGCCTGGAAAAGGTAACAAGAAGAAATGGAAAGTGGTTATTGGGTTGAGGGGTACTATTCCTTAACATATTATACAATTACCTTATTTCCTGGGGCATTATAATTAACACCACAGTCCTGCCCACACAGGTAAATACCTCCAGGACAGAGCTGAGGGCCATCGAGCAGCACGGTGAAAATAACTTGTGCTATACTCCCTGGGGGACTTAGGAGCATTTTTTTCATAAGCACTAGACTTTGACCTGTGTTTCCTGTAAAAATTCAGTGAATTTGGAGCAACAGCATTGGGACCAGCAGAGTGTTCAGAAATGCTCAGCAACATATTCAGAGCTGCTAATGCACTTCTTTTCTTCTTAAAGTAACACAAGTGTAGGAGAGGAGGGGAATAGCAAAACCACAGTGTCTTCTCCATATGCCTTTTTGATCTCTCCTCAGCTCCTGCTCAGCCATGGCAAACAAGCTTTAGAGTTTCAATCCTAACAGTGGGGCAGACCAACAAGCGAGCATGTGACATCTGAGTGAAAAGGTTTTTGCACCATGGGATGGTAAGGAGCAGGGTGCGTTTTGAAAGCAAGCTCTTTGACACAGGGTCTTGCATTTCATCTTGCTGTCACGCTGTGTTACCACACCACATCACATGTGTGACATAACCAACAAACCCTGTTGTAACCTGTCTTAGGATGTGTCATGGGAAGGCGACCTGCTGCTTGATGCTTGTAAGGGCCCTTCAGGAAAAAGGCAAGCCTGCTACTTCCCCATACCCAGAAGTGTCCCAGAAGCTAAGCTGAACATAAAGAGCGGCTCTCTTCCTGCCCATCCATAATCAGCTCCAAGCAGTCATCACCTGTCCCCCAGCACATTTCAGAAATTCCAGAGTACATAGTGATATAAAGCAGCTGAAATGCAGCAATGTCCCATGAAGAAAGAAGCTGCTTGTTGAAACCTACTATTTCACATTCAAGTAGGAGGAGGTATGGTAGAGCACACCACAGCAGAGTCCTGGCAGTGCACATCAATAAGGACAAATGAACTTTTCAGCACTGACTCAAGGCATTTCAATGTTGTCTTCCACTGAAGTTTGCTCCACTAACCTTCGTGCCTTGCTGTCTTAACAGTAGTGATACCAGTTGAGAAGTGATACTAAGAAACCACTCAGTATTTGAGAAATTTACACTTTTCTTTTTGCTGCATTCCCCAGGAATTACCATTTGCCTCACTTTGTGGATGTCCCCACAGATGACATTTAAGCAAGCACTGTTCTGATTTATCTTGTCCTCAGGGCATTTCTAACCTATGTGGACTATGTCTGTGGGTAATGAAATACATTGTCACACCACAAATTAAACACATTAAATTAAATGACTGTCTCTTGTGCTTTTTCTCACTTTGTGAACTTCTATCTATCTATCATTGTCCCTGACATCTTCAGTACCACAGGCTCACCTTAAATTCAGAGAAATTCTGTCCCACAGCTCAATAAGCAGCATTTTAGAAAGCCTTTTTTTTATATTCACCAAGTAGGTCATTCACCTCTTGGTGCCAGCTCAGCAAAATGGTGAGATGCTCCCTTGCACCTTGGCATGCAGATGGATTTCATCCAGTAAGAAAAAATTGTTTTCCCAGCAAACAGAATGTAACTGTGGGTCATGTAAGCAAAGAGTTTTTTCTCTTCTCAACATCCCCAAAGCATTTTTATGTCAACAAGACATATAAGGGAGAAAACATCACCCTGTGCAATGTGAAGCACAGACCCCCCTGGTGCCCACCTGTCCCACCAAAGGCATCATGGTGCATCGCTGGGAGCATCTGGTCTGTAACACATTCACTGCAGAAGAATGAAATATTCACCTTAAGTGTTTATAGTTTGGGGTGAAAAACTAGAGCAAGATACAGGGCAAATTCTCCCACCCAATCTGCATTGCAATGCACTGGGCTTCACCTCGTGAGGTTGTGTGTGTCCTCCAGTGTTTGCAGCCTTGTACCTCTGCTTTCTTGCTGAATTTCAATTTCCTCAGCAGGCAACACAGCACGATCATGACAGAATGGTTGGCAGCCTGCCTGGGTCTCTGCCTTGAGCAGTACACAGGGGCCATACAAAGCCAGCAAATCCCTGGGTGCTTTCATCAGGTGCTGAGAGTCCTTCCGTGCATCAAGGCAGGCACTTCACTGCGTGCAGGAGCAGCCCAGCGTGACATCAGTGCGAGTGGTATGGGGAGGAGGAGGAGGGAGCTCACCCTCTGTGTACACAGCAGCCACCTAGGCGAATGGCTGCGGGCGGTGTGATTAATAAGAGCTGGGATGTGCAGCTATCTTGATGAGAGAAGCAGATTGGATTGCAGTATGGGTTATTGTTTGCATATTTTCAGGGAGAAAGGACAGTGGTAAATGTTTCCAGGGTCAGATGGACACGACTGCAACCCCAGCTCTATAACTGGGCACTTTCTGGAGCCCCAGGACGCAACAGGCAATGAAGGAGAGGTGTACTGAGGGCTAAGGCTTGGAGGGAGTGGGCATTGCTGGGCCAAAAGATGGATGGCGGCAGTGGGAATCATCAGCCAGCACCCTCCTCAGCTTTGGGGCTGAGGCTTGGGCCAGCTGGCCCCCCCCCATCGGACCCTGCTGCCAGCACAGGCCACAGATGCAAGGCAAGGGCCAGGATGGCCGGCAGCACCAGGCCCACAAGACTTGACAGGCCCTCTGTGCTGATGGCACGTGTGGGGTGGTGACACAGCCGCGGGGCCAAGTGGCCACCTGCCCTTGGGAGTGGAACCAGGACCAGCATTTACAGAAAAAGAAATCTCCGGCTCCTGGCAGGTGGCCTGCCCTCCTTGCACTGCAATCTCGTTGGATCACCTCAGAGAAAATGGCTGAGTGCCTTGGCCGGCGGCCAGGTGGGACAACAAAGGGCGAGTGTGGGTGATTCACCCGCCATGCCAGACAGCTCTCCCTCCCCACCGGCACCCGCCCCGCTCTGCAGCAGCACCCCACTCGCCCCGGGAACAGGCACCAGTGGCCTCCACTCCTCAGTGACCCCCTGACACCATTTTGAAGGTATCAAGGTTTTAATCCTGGTGAACTGGCCCAGCTCCAGTGTAGAAACCCTTGGGGCCCGCAGGCTGCCATCTCCCCCCAGGAGCGCCCAGCTTCATCTTCAGCCAGCCCCTCTCAGGCACAGGCCACTTGCCTCTCCTTCCCAGGCTGTGCCATGGGTTGGCTGCTTTGGAGAAGGAATGGGAGCAGATTACTTTTAATTACTTTGCTGTGTCTTTGGTTTCCACAGTTTTGTCCTTGTGTAGCTCCTACCACAAATCCTCAGTCCCTACAGGGCCCAGGCTGCTATAATTCCTATTAGGTAAGATTAAGATAAAGGGTAGCTAACTAGCTAATTTATCAGGGATCCAAGAAGGAATATGCCCTGAATGTTGATGCACATTAGAATTAAGGTTTAGTTTTCCTCACATCTTCACCATCTTTAGTATTTTGGGGATTCGTTAGAGCAGCAAGTTCAAGAAATTTATTCACTGGGCATTTGAGACACTTATTTCTAAAAAGCACTAAAAAACATCCAAGTTTTTCCATCCTATTACTCAGCAGCCTTTATGTAACGTATGGCCCAGCTTTCAGACACAGCAAGGCACAGAAAAAAGAGTTGGAGGGGAGGCTTGCAACCTCCCTTTTCATGGAATTTAAAATCTTGAGGTTTCTTCAGAATTACAGAAATGAGAGCAATTCAAGCAAATGTGCAGATGGTCAGAGGCGAGTGGAAGGCTCACAGCTGGGGAAATTTTATTGAGTGTACATATCATATCAGACACTGTATCAATACATATCAATGCCCAGATAGTCTCAGAGCCCCAGCCCTTTAACCCAGAAGCCCATGTTTTAATCACACTTCCAATGCTTTGAGACTGGTACAGTTACATATTGTAGTAAACATACATGCACATCTCTATTGCATTGTTACCGTATTTCTACCTCATACCTAGATATAAAATACTTCATGTTCCCTGTGGCTATGCATGTGCTTCTTAAAAGCAGAATATTTTACAATGTTGTTGTACAGTGTTTTTACAAATAGATGCATTATTAGCAATAAAATATCCTACTCCAATTTACATTCAAGCATCTTTTGCTTCTGGCTGGGGAAGCACGCCTGCAGTGACTTCACAACCTCTTAAACTCTGTAAATACAGCTATACATCTTCTGTAGGAAAAAAGAACCAACAATGTCATGATTTATGGGTAACTCTCTCTGTTAATCCTAATAACAGGGTTAGGAGGAGCAATTTGCAACCTACTTTAACCTTTAGATTTAAGGATCTTCAGAGTGTGTCCTTCTGCTGCTCTTCAGCACAAAGGCAAATGGGCAGTGAAAGAGGAGCAGCACACTTGGCCATCCAAAGGCAGAACTGCCAGATGAAAAACAGGAAACCGATCCGGTTTAAGAGCAACAGCAAACTGTAAATATGCATCTCGATGGAAACACGTTCTCAATCTGCAATGTTCTGAGCATACACCCTTATGCTTCACAAATGCCTGGAGGTCAGCGACGTTGTAAAACTGACTCCAAGCAATCTCATCTCCTGAGCTATGGTCTAGCAGCCATATAAATGGCACAAGAATGACATTCCTCTGTCCCTCACCACTGAGTCACTGTTTCCCACCTCTCAGCCGGACACACAGTCTCTTCTGACCCTGTATTTTATGGTTCCCTGACCCCATTAGTGCCTGCACAGCTCTTACAGTAATACGAAAGGAACCAAGCATAGCCTTTGCATGAAAGTGAGTCTCTCATCTGTCTCTGTACTTGTCTGTCCCAGCTAATGAAATTTCTGCTTCCCAGTCTCCATCATTTACTAGCCTCACGCCTGCTTCTTGCTGCATGAGCTAGACTCCCTGGCTGGAGTCCGTCTCCGTAATGCACTGCAGTCATCAAATTGCCATGATGCATCCTGTCAGTGTAGACAGAACGGAGACTACAGTGCGGTAAGTAAGGGTAATGTAATGCGGCCACAGGAACAAGAGGCCCAAGAGGAGCCGAGACTGGAAGCACAGGAAGCCTTCTCCATGAAGCATTAGAGATACTCATGCAGCCGCTCTGATTAATATTGCCTCTCCCAAAATTATATATGCCATCTGAAGGTCAGTGTCAATGAAAAAGCACACCAGGATGAAACTTTCCTCTTCCTCAGATTGAAAGAAGTAAAAAAAGAGTGCAGAGCAGAGGCAAGCAAGCAGCAATAGAAATAAAGATTACAGAGGAATTTAACAAGGATTAATGCTGTCATGTAGTGAAGAGGGTAGCTCTTTCTCTGTCTTTTTCTTTTATAATTCTCTCCAAAGAAGCAACCTAGGCTCATAATTCCACAGATGGGCACTGAACAATGACCTCAGCTCAGGAAGAAGTTCCTGTTACAGATGGCAAGACATGCAGATGGAAGAAAGTTCAAATGTCTCTGCAGAAAAATTGGACAGACGGTATGCGGAGTACAGAAGTTGCCTCAAATAGGGGCCTTTGAGGGTTACAGCTGGCCTCAAAGGCAAAGGGAAGACACTGAAATAATGTACAGACAAAGGAAGGAAAGGAGTAATACAGTAGGTGAGGATTTGGACATGTTTTTGCCTCTGGACTCCTGGCAGAGAAATTTTTGATGGTCTGCGGGAGTGAGGTATTTGCAGGAAGTCCAAGGAGGCTACAGGAATTGGTATTTGTTTGCAGGAGATTTGTTTCAGTGAGCGCTGTGTTACACCTCTGTAGATCAGGCCCCATCATGTTCGTGAGTGACACCAGATCACAGTGCTGTGTAAATGCAGTGGTTATTATTAGCACCCCTGCACTGTGGATGTACAAGCCTCAACCACTCAGGCCCAGCCTTTGGGAAGAAACAGCCTGTGTTTAGCTGTGTACACTTGCAATGATTCATGAGATTGTCTGCAATCGCTGTAAAAATAGTACTTACGCAACTCAGGAGCTACTACTGAAATCCTGACATTATTGGGTCTTCCCCTCTTAGTCACACTCATCTCAATTAATTTCCACGCCGCCAAGAGAACTTCATACAGAAAAGGCATAAACCTGAAAGAGGAACTGGGGGAGTTAGGAAATGCAGCGAAAGGGGATGATCATTTCTTTGCAATTGTGATGAGGAAAGATTGCAGCTGTTATTCCCCCTGTAGAAGTGAAATGTGCAAACTCAGCAAAAAAAGGGAGACAAATCGGTAGAGACTTTTTTTATTTTGCCAAGCTGATATTTTCCTTTACTTTTAAACTGAGCAGCTAAGGCATGGCTGGAAGGTATGAAGGAACATAGGATTTTCCACCCATTTTCTACCAGTGCTGTCCAATTATTTCTCCAATTCTTTCTCCGTTTGTGTCTGGGCCCAGCCATGTACTTTTTGCTGTGCTTGCAGCCTAGCACGTGTCAGCTCAGCAGCACCCTGATGAGGATGACTTGAAGGATGGCTCAGAGCACACATAAGCTTGTGGGGTTTAGCCCTTTCACACATAAGCAAGCTGCCAGAACTCATCCACTGAGCCCCGGTCCGCACACGGGACCCTTGTTCCCCATGCCTTGGGGGCTTTCCTGACCCAAGCCCTACATTTCCACCCCACAACTGCAAACATAGACAGAGAAGAGACCTGGGGGTCTGCAAAGGGACAAGGGCTTTTTTCAGTATTCACAGCTACCCTTAAAAAACTTGCAGAGTAGAATCTGTAGGGCCAAATGATGAGCCCTTTTCCTATATTGGCAAAAAAACTACAACTGCTGCTAGACCCGTTGAACCCATGGGTGTTGTTTGGTGCAAGAGCTGCTCCCTAACGTGAGGAATACACAGGGTAGCCCACAGGCCCAGGCCATCAGGACAGGGGCACCTTTGTCACAAGAACTCTGGATTCTTGTTCACTCCCATATTAGCTCAAATCTGTGCTGTTACATATCCATGGAGTTACACTGGTGTGAAAGTTCAGTCTCAACACTGCATACTGGGCTGGAGTTGTTCCTGGTTTCTTACCAGGTCATCTGAAGTCTAGCTGAACTTGGTAGTTCTCTGTGCATTTAGCACACCAGAAAACAAGGCTTTTGGACTGCACTGTCTCAAAATGCCCATTTGCTGGGACTGGGGTGGAATATCACTTGTGTGTGTAGAAGCTCTAATGCAGGCCTTCAGAAAGTTCTTGCCATAAAGTTTGTCATGCACAGTGAAGGAAACCCAAATGGCAAACTGCTTTATAGAAGTCAAGCCTGAAGGAGTACTGCTCGCAGTTGCAGCAAGGCAGGCATACAACATAGAATTGAAAAACAAGTGGATGTACCTGGGTCAACTTGTACAATAATATGTGGTACATAAGCCAGATTTGGGTCCCTTATCACAGCAGGTGTCAATGATCTAACATCTGCTTGAATCTCACTGCAGTCCTGCTGAGGCTGCCGGATCTTTTCTTTGCTTTCTCATCCTGGGATCCGTCGTAATTCTTCATCCTGGCATAGAAATGGGATGTCAAAGCTCAAGGTGCTCAGCACAAGCAAAAGAAGTGTTGGCTTCCCAGTAGGTTAAATACAACTCGTACCTCACTGAGCCAATAGTTCCTTCTTCAGGGCTACATGGTAGACGATGCAAAGAGACACACAGGTTTTGTAGAAAAACAAGAATATAGCAATCAAGCACATATACTCAACACATTAGAAGATCCTTCACCTGTAACCCTGATATACCTGTTAGGCCTCCCTAGGTGTTATGAAAAGGAGCACTCAGAGAGATGCAGTCAGGGCAGAGCATTGAGCTGAAATGCAAACACTGAAAAGAGATTCTTAGGGCCATCATGTCAGGCTGGGCACCTTTCACACGAGTAGTGTTTCAGAACAATTTACAAGATTAGATCACAGCCTTTCAGAGTGCATGCTTAGGCAGCAGTGCAAAAAGCATAGCCCACGGATCTCAGGAACCTGTCTAAAACAATGAGCAATAGCAGAGAGCATTCAGGTGTGAAAGAGGTAGGTAGGACATGGGAAAAAAGTCTCTTTTCTAGTGTTTCCTGTCCTTTCTAGCAATGTGATGCAACATGGTGTTAGGTAAGGACATTGGTGTAACTTAGCTCCAAAACGCCTATTTGCTTATTCTTCACAGAACAGAGACAACAGATGTAGCAGGTCAACATTCTTCTTACTCAGCTCTCTGTGTCTCCTGACACTGAGAGGGAGATGTCCTTCAGAGAGATGTCCCCTCTACCCATTCAATCTGGTCTCTAATTCCAACAGAGGTGGTGATTTGCATATAGACAGCTTTCTACTTGAAAACTGCCCTTTCTTCTAGAACAGAGAGCAGCATTCAATTGGTAATTAATGATCCGTGTTTTCTGTAGTCAGCTAGCACTCAATACAACGGTGCCGTACAGACACAATCATTCAGAGGTCATGTTTTTCTATCTACAACCAGACTTCTGCAAGCAAGCCCCTTCATCTGAACAAGTCTTCAAAAAAACCCAAACACCATAGCCTCAGGATTGCAGAAGAAAAAAGAGAAGACCAAGAAGAACAGGAAGGGTGACAGGGAGGGATTCAGATTAAGAAACATCTGGACAGTTTAATGTGAAAATACTGCCACATGTGAGATGAAGTGACAGAAAGGAAAGATTAAATCTTTCTTGTCCCCCACCTGATTCTCAATGTAATAACCCGACAGAGCTCTCTTTTTCCCAGAATACAATCATGGACACCCAGTTCATGGCAATAAGTGTCCAGAAGTTATCAAAACCTGAGGCAGCTGAAGAAAGTACAAGATACTGGGTTTTCTCTGCACACAGGAAAGCTCAGGTAAGGAGTAGACATTCACTGAGACATCCATTGCCCAACACACAGGGACTCCTCTGAGTGTCAACTGCTTCTTCCCACTCTGCTCCCAAGAAGGGTTCCCACTGATTCAACACTCGGAAGCAAGCCTGGAATTTCCATGTGGTTTGGGTCCTTGTTGCATGAGCTTCTTGCTTCAAATCTCATTGTCAGAAAGCTTTCACCTGAAATCCATCTTCATACTCCCTTTCTCTAACTGTCTGCCATCCTCCCATGCTGCACATTTTCCTTTAATCAGGGAAATCAAAAACTGTGCTTGCCCACCAACCATATTAGTTTTCCTTTAAAGCTGGAGTCATCACTCTCACCAAGCAACACAGGGATGGGGAGCTCAGGGCAGTAGGAAAGAGAGCTGAGGTGTTCATGGCACAGCAGTGAGCTGTACCACTGGGAACCACATAGTACTGGAGGGCCCTAATGAAATACATTGGCACCAGTATAAACCATTGTCTCCCTGATTACAAAATGGCTGTGTTGAAATGACTACCAGGCCCTGCTAAAACACAAGCTCTTATATACCACTTGTCAGCCATCATTTTCAAAGCACTTTCAGAGGGTGGGAAATGATTTATGCAAGGTCACTGAATAGAAGCAAAATTAAACCCCTCTGTGCCTGAGTCATCTGCCAGCATCCTAACCACTGAGATACTCCAGGAAACCCTGGCTTCTTTGTCATGTTAGCCATCCACAGGGCAGGGTATAGCAACAGCAGCAGCAACAGCTGTACAGCTGGGATTTGCTTAGACAGTTATCAGGACAATTTTAAGTGGTGCAGCTCTGAAGCACTACATGTGAGGAATAGATCTTCTTTTTGTATGCAGTAAAGCAATGCAAATCACAGCATATTTTTTTTCCTCTGGAATCTATGGGACAGAGGTGCTCAGGAAGGCCATACTAATATCACATTTATGCTTAAAGTCATCTAGCAGGAAGCAAATAATTTGTGAGGTAGGAGAAAAACTGCAGACTCTACAGTTCTGCATGGTTAATGATCTTTCCATGACCTTTCAGTTTTGCACCTCATCTTTTATTTAAACTGTCTATTTAGAGCCACAAGGCTTTGTTCAAAGCACATGTCTGGATCCATTTTCTTACAGCATTTCAAGACTAAAGTGAGAGGTTTGGGTAAGGAAGTCAGAGGGAGAAGCACTTAATGTTTGTCTCTAAGCAGTTTTACAGAGGTAAGCAGGGAGTCTGAACAGCAAGGCACAAAGAAGGCTGGGGGATAAGACTCCATCCTTTGGCTTGCCAAGTAGCATCGGGTTAGCCACTTCATCACCCAGCTTTTGGTACTTTGCTAAGCTGGGAAACCGGTTACCTCAGCTCCCTGTACTGTCAATGGAAAGAGGTAATAATGCTGAATTACTGTGTAAACTCGGGGGCTATGGAGAGCTTAGGGTGATGTCTCTCTCAGCTGTAGGGACACTTTCTACTAAAGTTGGGTGGCCTGGCCTCATTTCTTCTGTGTCCAAGGTGACCCTTCTTGAGTCCCTCCATTTGTTTGACAGAAAGATTGGGAACCTTAAAATAGCTCTCTGGGCACCAAAAAGTATTCTCTTATAGGAATACCCTGAAGGACTTGGATCGGACTGGATTAAAAAAAACAGTCAACTAAACTTTGAGTCAGTCTGCACAGTTTTCAGAAGTGGGGAGCACTGGATAGCTGTCTTTAATCTGCAGGGTATTTGCACATCACATCACTTAGCAGGAGCCAGAAACCCAAGCTGAGGACATCACTTTGAACATCTCCTTGGGAAACAGCTTGGCCCAGCATCCTAGCACTCTCACTCCCACTGCACAGCTGGCACTGAAGTGCTGTGTGTCACTCCTTCAGTTCACTGGAGCCATAAACTCACCTCATTCAGTCTTCTGGGAACTGTTTCACCATTAAAAAATGTAAATAATAGTAGCTAAAAAACTAACTCATAAAAAGCTTTGAAGTTTGCTTACAAACAAAATACCTTCATAAACTCTCCCAATCGTGTTTGTGCTAAAATATTGACTTTTCAGGGAGGTAAATATTTCTCCATTGCTCATTGCATAGAAGCTTGTTCCTGCTGTTTATTCACATGCCAAGGCCAGCAAGCACTGGTGCAGTGCATGTAATCCCAGTTTAGAGGCTGCAGTACAGTTCCCAGCCTGTTCCTCAGGAAGTTAGCCAGTGGCAATACTTTCATTAACTTTGGGGAGAGCCAGGTTTTATCCACCTGCCTGTAGTGCTAATCTGTGTCTTAAAGTGTGCTTCAAAGGCTGTTGTGCTCTTTAGAAAGACATCTTTTGCAAGCAGGCTGCTGATCTCTCTTGTGTCCTGTTGCCAGGCTCCAGTGCCTTGCATGTGCCCTTCTACAAAGTTTGAATCATTTGTTTTTCCAGGGCAACAATCAATTGCGGATGATATTTGCAGCTGAGTCACTTCAAGCAAGGGCAAAAGGTGATGCCTGTTTGTGTAAGTGTAAGCCATATCCCTTCTTGGGGCTGTGCCATTTCACTATGGAGTGTGATAATTTTGCCCATCCTCCTCTCCCTTACATCTCATTCAGGTTTCTTTTACATGTTTTATCTGCAGAACAAGAGAATTCTGTCTTTTTTTTTTTTTTTTTTCTTCCCATTCCTGTGACTACACCTCAGAGCAGCCATCACAAACACTGGACAAGTTCACGTAAAGTGCAGCTATCAGTGCAGAGGAATAACCTCTCCTATCTGCCCTAGGAGAAAAGAAAATATTTCCCTGGAAACAGGAAAAACAAACCAACCGATTGTATTTCCCTGACAGAGTCACCTCCATATCCTTTAACTCACCTCATTCATTTCCAGCCTCCCAAAGATCCTCCCTCTCTGCTAAGCCAGGAAAAGAAGGGCCACCACGGCATTGAACTCAGACCATTCCCAGGCATGGAGAAGATGGACCAAACCTGGTCTTCTGCAGTGGAAATCTAATGCTCAGCCAGAAGATAGCTGGGGCCTGAGGTCACAAGCTCATTACAAGAATGAGGAAATGCTCCTACAGCAAGACAAGCTTACACATCTGGTTGAGGCAGACAGGGAAGAGAGCTACACAGCTGCATAACTGCAAACCTTACGTGATGGGAGACGCGTGACTACTGTGCACAGGCTTAGTGGCATGGAGGCACAGACAGATCTTCCTCGTCCAGACCCTTCCTCTTTCCTCTCCTGCCTTCAACCTTCTGCAGCTGGAGACAGGGGGTAGAACAACCCAAAGAAATTACAGGACTTAACTGAAGGTATATTCTAGGTCAGTGCTGGAGGGATGACTTGAATCAGCCTTCGGGATCCCAGGGTAATGTTCTACACACAGGAAAATTTTCTTGTCCAGCTTTTTTTTTTTTCTTTTTACCTTCTTTTTGCCTTTTCTCCCTTACTCATGCCTTTTCCAATCCCCATCCTCACCACTTCACCAGACACCTTATCTCCCTTCATAGCCCCAACAGAAGTTTCTAATAATTCTCTTTGCCTGGTCCAGATGGATAGAGGATTTTGGGAAAGGTGAGTCAAATTGACTGTAGTGGACTGGACTCAAAAGCCTAACACAGACGCCTGCCCAACCCTTAGCTGCTTTTCTGCCAGACAGAAAAATGAATCCAGAGGTAACTCCTGTTCTGATGCAGTGGCAGATGTGTGTGATAGACAGATGGGCTGAAAATAAAGAGATCCATACCCTAATTCTCTATTTTTTTTCAGACCACAGTCAGGAAATTAATCTGATTACTGAACTTCCCACCTGGCAATTTTTTTCTTCCCCACACACTGACACACCTTTATTCAGTGACAGACTTCATGCTTACAAACTAGGAAAGACTGATCTGGGATATGAAGGTCAGGGGCAGTCTTGACTGCAGGGACCATAAGGTGGTAGAGGAAAGGATCCTGAAAGGAGGGAGCAGGGCGAAAAGGACCACAACCTGGACTTCAGGGTTTCTATAGGTATATCAGCAGCAAAAGGAAGACTAAGGAAAATGTAGGTGTGGTGCTGAATGGGGTGGGAGACCTGGTGAAAAGAGCATGGAAAGAGCCAAGATACTTCATGTCCTCCTCACCTCACTCTTTACTGGTAAGACCTGCCTTCAGGAATCCCAGGGACCTGAGATCAGCAGGAAAGTCTGGAGCATGGAATACTTACCTCATTGGTAGGTGAGGACCAAGTTAGGGAATTTAAAGTGAACATACAGAAGTCCATGAGACCTGATGGTATGCACCCACAAGTGCTGAGGTAAGTGGCCAATGTCACTGTGAAGCCTCTTTTAGCTGTCTTTGAAAGGTCATAGTGATCAGGGAGGCTCCTGTGGACTGGAATAAAGCAAATGTTACTGCTGTCTTCAACAAGGACAAGATAGAGGAACTGGGGAGCTACAACCTAGTGAGCCTCACTTCAGTCCCTGGGAAGGTGATGGTGCAAATAATTCTGGAAACCGTTGCCAAACATATGAAGGCAAGAAGGTGGCTAGCAGTATTCAGCGTGGATTTGTGAAGGGGAAATTGTGCTTAACCAACCCAACAGACCTCTACAATGAGATACCTGGCTTGGTGGATGAGAGTAATGGATGTTGTTTATCTCGACTTTAGCAAGGCTCTTGACAGTGTCTCCCATAAAATCCTCATAGATGAACCTATGAAGTACAGGCTAGATAACAGATAGTGAAGTGGGCTGACAACTGGCTAAATTGCCGAGTTTAAAAGGTTGTGGTCACTGACACAAATCCAGCTGGAGGCCAGTCATTTAGTGGTCTACCCCAGGGCTTGATAATGGGGCCAATACTCCAAGAACTTCACTGATGACCTGGATGATGGACTGTCATCAAGAGTTGATCCTACCCCACTGTTCAACCCTAGTGAGACATATCTGGAACATTATGCCCAGTGTTGGGTGCACTAGCCATACTGAAGTGAATCCAGAGACAGGTCATGAGGTTGACTAAGGGATTGGAGCATCTGTCATATGAGGAGAGGCTGAGAGAACTGGGATTGTTCAGCCTGGAGAAGAGAAGGCTCAGGGGCACCTCATCCATGTGAATAACCACCTGATGGGGGAGTTAAGAAGATGGAGCCAAACTTTTCTCAGTGGCACTCAGTGACATAACAGGAGGCAGTGGGCACAAATTAAAATGCAGCAAATTCCATTAAATTAAAAAAATATGAATATGAGGGTGGTCAAACACTGGAGCAGGTTGCACAGAGACATTGTGAAGTCTAAATCCCTGGAGATATTTAAAACATGACTGGACATGGCACTGAGCCACCACCTCTAGTTGCTCCCACTTTGAGCAGTGGGCTGAGCTAGGCCATCTCTAGAGGCGCCCTCCAACCTCAGCTACGATGTGATGCTGTGATACAGCGTTACCTAAAATATGCTGTCCAACTTCTCAAGTAAACTGAAGGGGAAGAATCTCTAATCGTCCTTCTTTTTTCCAAACAAGATCCTTTAATAACAATGAACTATACCTATGTAATTCCTGTTATGTTTGCCTAGCTTGTCCTTCAAGCTCTGCTATTGATTCTAGTTTTTCATTATCTTTGATTATTAAGGTGGTTGGTTTTGGGTTTGTTTTTTTTCCAGTGGCTAATCTGAATCTTCTCTAATGCAATTTAAGCCACTCTTACAGTGCACTATACATTTAAAAAAGATTAAGTACTCTTTTGTACTTGGAGAATGCTGTTGTGTTCTCCTACAGTTTTCTCTAAGCTGACCGCAATTTCTTCTGTCTCACCATGACAAAGTAACTCTTTCCAGAACTCTGATCATTCCTGTTTCCCCCCTCTGGGCTCTCCCCAGTTGACCCACATCTTTACTGAAGTGCCCCAGACTCAACATAATAACCCAGCCAAGGCCTTCCCAATGATAAGTAGAGCAGAAGGATGACTTCATCTGTCTCACAAGCTGCATTCCTCTTACCAGAACCCAATACAATGTCTGTCTTTTTTGCAATCCCATGACACAGCTGATTCATGTTCAGCATGTGATCTACTATAACCCTAGAGTCTTCTCGAAAGAGAACTGCCAGCTAAACAATTGCTCCCTGTCCCAAACTGGTCTAGTTACTCTATTCCTGCTCTCATGTAGCATTTTGCACCTGCACCACTGAACTTTTCCTTTTTCAGCCCATTTCTGCAACTTGACCCTAAATTTTTTAATTCTGACCACGGTTTCTAGCATACATACAGCTTTGTCATCACCCAGGTTGTTACAGAAGAGGGTGACCCAGGGAAGACCCTTACAGAACTCCACCAGCTACAGTTTTCCATACTGATGGTGATTAACTCGTAGTTAAACTAACTGTGCTTTCCAAACACAAGCCATTTTTCTAGCCATTACATAGTGATTTATTCTACAGTGTGTTTGCCTGTCATGTGGGACTACATCAAGATAAACATCAAGATGGAAGACTCTTACCTTGTCCCCATCTGCTAAACCTTTTACCCTACTATAAAAGGAAAGATCTGTTTTATATTACTTGCTTTTAAGAAATCCATGTTGACTGCTGCCCATCTCTTGGGCTTGCAAGCAGTTTGTTTGATACTTTTTCCAGAGTTTTCCAGGATTTGGAGAGTTGCCATCCTTCCACCTCTTCCTTCTCCTCTCCTCTGTTCCCCATTTTATAGCCAATCTTAATATTGGCCTAGGGATGCCTACTTCATGGAAGAGTCTAGAGGGAAATGATGCAGGGGGATGTGTCAGAGCTTCGAACTGGAACCTCAGGACTGGCCAGGCCTGTGAGACTTTCGTCGCAGCTCCAAGTCTCTGATGCACGGGTTGGTTTTCCTGTCTGGCAGAAGACAGGGGACATAGACCTACTAATGCACAGGCAAATTTGACTAACATTTTCAAAATGTTCTACTTAAAGTGTCAGCAATTGGAAAATTATGTCTGACTAGCAGAAATTGACAGCTCCTGTTCCAAAACCTGGCAAGACCAAGAAGTTTAATATGCAGGTATCTTAGACTTCCATTACTGGAGAGTAATTGGTTTCAGTATAATATATCTACATCCTGGCATTTTGTTATGAATCTTTTCCTGATTACCGCTCTGCTTTATGGCTTTCTTGAGATAAACTGGTATATTATATCATGACTTTCATTTATCAGATGTAGTTTTAAAAGTAAATTGTGCATGCTCTTGCAGAACGTGTACTTCCAGGCCAGACTGCCTTGAGCAGTCAAATCAAATCAAACTGCTCCAGGCTTTGTGCTGTGAAGGATCTAATCAGTCACAGAAAAGGGCAAAATGTCCCACTAAACCTTTTCCCTCTCTCACCTTTCCCCTGACTGGCAGGTTTTCCCTCCAGTATTACACTAGCTGGCTCCCTGTCAGGCTTTATTTTCCAGCAGTCCGTCTGTCACCAGTCCTGTTTTCCCAGAGATAACATTTCTGTACATCAATGTTCACTATCTATCCATGGCATATTTAGCTTTAATCCTTTCTTAGACTTTTGTGCGAGGCCTTTGCAGTCAGTACCTGTTGCAATGGAGGTCTTGTAACATTTGCTTGCAAACTTAGTTAGGCAACCTGATTGTGTTTGATGGAAGTATCTTGAGTAAACAGCTTGTTATGTACATGGCCACTTGCTCAAGAGGTTGAACGTTGCATTACTCATTTACACATGGGATGTTTTGAAAATAAAACCCAAAACACTGCCTTCTTATCTGATAGTGTTTGCAAAGGATGATTCTGAAATCCCCTTTCTATAGTTCCTTTCCTCTTATGACTGTTTATAAAAGGTGACCAAGCTTATGACTACCTCAGGGAGGTAGCTGTAATTAATCAAAGCACAAATAAGGTACTTACATCACGCCTATCTGAAATCTCCCTCTAGTTTCAATTGAACAAGGCTTTCCTTTCCACTTCCTAGCCTAAATTGTTGTTCTGGAATGTTAAATATTTGCCACAGATCGTTCCAAAGCTGGCTGTACTTCAGCAGGAGATAAAGTGACCTCTGCGAACTATTTGTGACATTTTCAAGAGGTTCTGAAATCCTACAAGGAGGGAATAAAAGGATCTATGTACAGAATAAAATTCTTTTCCAGGATTAATTAACTAGCATTATATTCACTTTGCAAACAAATAAACTGGATCAGAAAACCCTCAACCTCATCTGCACACCTAAACTAGAGCCAACTGGAACTAAAAATTGTATTCTAACGCTGTGATTCCCAATAGGAGGGCTCAAAGGCCCAACTGGAATGTCTGCATCTACAAGCAGGGTCACGAGTCTGACAGAAACTCACTGTAATCCAGGATTTATCCTAGTCCTGGGATTGTGCTGAATGACCAGCACAGCAGGAAAGAGTTTGAGGAATGCAGTCCCCAAGTAACCAGGCTGATCAAGAGACAACATGTTAAAACACATCAAGTTGCATTTGAAATATTCCTTGCTATTAAACTAATATGAATTAAAGGGCAGTAAGTAATGTAAAAAGCTGTAGAAATATGAAAAATATGTATTTTCATAATAGAAAAACATTCTATTTTGATCCTCAGTGGAAAAGAACTAAGTTTCTAATTAACACTATTTAAATAATCAGTTTAAATCACTTGCTGCCATGATTCTAGTGCTGTGGACCAGCTCTCCAGCAGCCAGAGCTCATGATGCTCCCATAGCCCCAGGCTTCCATTTTTAACTATTCCTGTTCTTTTTCCCTCCTGGACTCTCAAGGATTCCACTTTCTAGCTTGGCAATTTTTTCTCTGAAAAATGTTGAGTAGCCAGTTTTCTTTACTCTCACATCCATCTGGCCAGCCACAATAAGCCACAAATTTCAGAAACTACAATAAAGATAAACCAAACAAACAAAAAGCCCCAACCCAAACTGCCATGGAAATGGCAAACTCAACTCCTTACTCCTATTGAATTCTGCCAGCCTTACACAGACCCCTGGAGCCAGGTTTTCAAGTGTTTATTACACACAATTACTGCTTCTTGGTTTTGTTTTTTTTTTTTTTTAAAAAAAGGTGCACATTGGGTGCTGAGCACCCATCCTCTTTTAAAGATCTGGCATACAAAATCCAAGCAACAATTGTGCAATCCTAATTACCTGTTTACACACACTTAAATAAGTGGTCACAACCAAAGGCTATGTCTGTACTGGTAAAATAAATGTGCTTGGGACTATTTCTGGCCCTGAGGCCAACTGGCATGGAACAGCATGACCGTACAGTTAAATTCCCTCACCCATCAAAACAGGGTAGCCATATCCAACCTGCTCATTGGCAGCTGAATACCCTGTATTGACTCCCAAACAACAGTGCCTGGGAATTGTTTGGAAGCCTGCTAGTTAACACCAGCCAGCACTGCATAATGGAACGTTTTAACTATTCAATAGCACAGATGATTGTGTATCAGGGCCCAGGAATGCGTGCTGCTTAATATACTAATATGGACATAGCCTGAGAGTCAACTATGACCTGAAAACTTTTTGTTAGAGGGTAACTATTTTTTTTATTCAGAACAAAAATAAATGTCCCACTGTAAAACCAGTGAAGGCTGTCTATGCCTCTCTATGGACTTCATTCAGTTTTGGCTCAGCTGCTAGAAAATATATATTTATAGTGCATATTGTTAGTATTTACGTTGTAGTATTGCCAAGGAATGCCTGTCAAGGACAGGGACTCTTGCACAAGCTGCAAACACAAAACAAGATGTGTCTACTTCAAAGGTTTTGGGAGATAAGGGTTCTGGCAAATCCAGGATATATTATCAACATCTACAGGACTGACTACATGGGCTGTTGCAGATAGATAGGAGTTTTCTCTGCCCATGCTAATCCCAGGGTTGGACGAGTGGGAAGCACGGTGCTGAGAGATTCATTCGAGCTGGCCAGGAGCCAGCTCGAGTCCAGATGTAGTCTAGACAAATGAGGCTATAGCTGCCAAGAGCCAGGGCTTGGGAGCTCGTAGGCAGCACTGTGTAAATACAGCCTGGCTTCTCCAACCTGGAGCTAGCCAGACCCTTGCTGTGCTCCAGGGGTGCTCCAGCTGGGTCTCAGCTACTTCAGGCAGCCCCATGCCAAACCTGGTTCATGGTGTAGATGTGCTTTTGTCCCACACCGATCTCCTGGTGCAGCTCCAGGCCACTGCGGTCTGAATATGTCCATGTTAGAGTGACTGGGTCAGTGTGAGACCACCTGCCTTCAGCCTGATCTCGGTGCAGGCTGCAAAACTTGCCTGTGGAGCTCTCCCAGCTATTTCTGTGCTATGGGCAGCACCACCAGACTGACCACAGCGTGGAGGCATGTGTCACTATTGGGGAGAGCCCATAGTTAATGCATGTGTCTGAGGCAGTGAGTGACAAGTTTGCAGCTGCACAAACCTAAATTAATGTTGCCGCTTGGCCATAAGTGAGGTTGAATTGTGCCTGACCCATGAATGAATGAGAATGATATTTTGCCATAAGCATTAGATTTCTTTTAATATTGCAAAATATATATTTTATACAAAAATAGGGAGGGTCTTTGCCCTTTTTCATGCCCTATGAAAATAATTGTTGGGGTCTTTTTCTCTCAGTGATAAACAAAAAAAGCAGCACCAAAAATTACACATCCTGGTCGCAGCAGAAACGGAGCCTCCTGCATTCAGCATCACAGCCTTAAGCTGTTGCTGGCCTACTCACAGCTTCACAGGGCACTGATTACATCCTCAGTATCAATTAATGGATTTCATGGGTGTACTGCTCCTCACAAATGCCTGATCTCATATATCAGCTGTGGAGCCCACATCCACACAAGCCCTATGGCTGCAGCCGGTGGGGCTGCTGTTGGCCCCAGGGCAGCATATCCCACAGCCTCCCCAGCAGCCTCTGCTTCATGGGAAAAAGCCTTTACATCTTAACTCCTCAGCTGAGCTCAGAACTGAGCCTTTTGATGTCCTCCCCTACTGCTGAGGAGTTTTAGGGAGGTCTGAGCCCTGGTGAGGGCTGCCAGTTCTGCCCCACCAGCGCGGCTGCATTTCATCTTTGGGGCTTTGCAGCACCACTGCAGCTGCTGAGTTTTCTGTGCTCAGTAACACCGTCTGATTAACCCAGACTTGCAACACCTCAGAACAAGAGCTTTGGAGTTTTCTCATTATTCCTTCTAATTCCAGTGCTTCTGAAGGAGCTCAGAGTAATTAGTATTATTTACAAATATGTCAGGAGATGTCTTAGCATGCAGCGTACTGGGGTGTCTGTGCACCAGATGGAGACAGGGAAATGCCGCCGCTCCAGGACTCTCCCATGAGTCTTGAAATTTGTGTTGAGCTCTGCCTAGAGGAAAAATATTGGAGTCAGGACCCCCTACCCACTCCCCCAGTGAATTATCTCAATAAGCAGCCAGCCCTCAGACACACATTGATTTTGTTTAAATTTCATTTCAGCTACAGTAACGTGCCAGGGGCTATAGCGCAGTGCTTCCAGGAAAAGGCGATTCCCACTGAAACTCGTACCTGAGAGGAGGGAGGAGGAGTGGCTGTCAGTTTGTGAAGGGCAGTATGTGAGCGCTCATCCGACAGTGACAAAGCCGAGCCCCGAGGAGGTGAAGAGGGGCTTAATTCAACCAAGAGCTATCAGCCCATCCCCTGGAAAAGGAAGAAATCAAGTAGTTTCTGGGAAAACAGGTGAATGCTGCCACGCCTTCTTAGTAGATATCCAGGGGCAGGCAGGCTCTGAAACTACCCCAATCCACCCGGGAGGCAGATGTTCTTTCCAGGGTGCCCCAGGGGTGTAAGAGCCGTGGAAGGATGGCAGCCTCTGCACGTCCCCATCAGGAGAGGCAGCGCACATTGGTGATGTCCAGGGCAACTTCTGCAGCTTCATCCTGATGTAAGCAGATAAGGACTGGGGGTCTCCACCTCCACCCTTTAGAAATGAGTCCCAGTAATTTTTTTTCCACTGTGCATCGCTGCTTTTGTCTGCGTCTCATGTCAGACTGGCTGGCATTGCAGGTGATTTTGAGATACTGGGAACAATAAGGCTTTCCTCACCCAAGGGTACGGTGAGTGAACAAACAGGGGTATTAGGACACCTCAGCCAGCACCCTGGTCCCCAACAGACTACCAGCAAGGCCTCCTTGCCCAGCCATCCCACCTCCACAGAAGTGTCTCCGATGACCAGGGGAAGAGTCTCACCATGCTGCAGCTGGGCCCGAGCCCTGAGGCTCCCCCCAGGAGGCTCTCCCAGCCTTGCCACGGCTCTTGTGGTTATTACCAAGACTGTGCTCTCAGCCTTCACTGACAGGATCTGGTCAGGTGCATGTCAGGGTCTCCAGAAAAAGATAGTCATTGCTACGCTGATGAGATGGAGGGGGGTTCAGTCCTGTGTGGGGACTTCAGGAGGTGGCAGCAGGGTGTGCCAGCTGCATACCTGGGTTTTGTTGCACTTGTACCGCTGGAGGGGTTAGAGTTCCTGCTGATTTTCCTGTGTGATTGGCTGTAATTACAGCATGGAGAGTGCCGTTACTGATAAAAACAAATGCCAGGACATATTGTTACAGGGCTGCAGCCAGGCAGGGCTTGCTGGTTGCCCTCTGAGCTCAGCACCCCAGCTGCCACGCAGGCAAATGCTGTTTCAGCTCCCCTGCCCTTGGGGACCCCTGCACCCAGAGGGGATTTCTAGCCACGTCTTAACTGCCACTGCTCCTGCCACTGTCCCCAATGCCATCGGTAACTGCCCTGGCCTCAAAGGGACCTGCCTTCCTCAGGGGTGGGAAACGACTTATTCAGGGGGCAGGGGCAGGAGCACCCCTCAGAGCACCCCCAGTATGATGCTTTCTACCCTGTGTTTTGCTTATTAATCATAGAGGGGAGTTGTTGTTTGGGTGGTTTTTTTTCATGAAAGGCCCAAACGGGTCCAGCTGTCGGTTATTCCTGCTCTCTGGGTTGTCGATCCTAGGGGTAGATGTCATAGCTGGCAGCTCTCCTATGTCAAGCAGAGGCACTGCAGAGGAAGTAAAATGAATCTTGCTGGTTTCCAACAGATAATAAAATATTTGCAAGCCAGTTATTTTACCTCATTTCCAACTTCTGGGTTTTTACAGACTATTTCGCCCTTACCTTCAGAGCAGCTATTGCTTCTCTCCCTGCCACGCACAAGCCTGGCAGGGAGCAGCACTTGGAGGGAGGGTGCAGGGCAGCTCTGCTGTAAGCGCCGCATCCCCAGGGGGTTTCCCATTCTCCAGCCTTCCCAGGACAGAACACGGCTCCACTTGCAGCCTCGCTGCCAGCCTCCAGCATTAAACCAGGTACCAGCTGCTGCTGACGGGATACTGGCAAACTTTGAGACACAAGCTCTTCTCTCTTCCAGCTGTGGAAACAAAAAATGAATGCACATACTAAAGTGTACCTTACCTGGCTTCTTCCTACAACCGTGTTTAAGAGTCACGTCAGCCTGTGGGGTACCCTGCAAGCTGACATTTCCTGTGAATAGTCAAGTTGTCAGGGGAGACAACAAAGCAAGTGAAGTGATAAATTAGGAACTAATACTTGATGAGCACATCAGCGTACAAGAACTTGTTTCTTTAATCTTCTATCAAACATTTAGTAATGGAGAAGGGCCAGGGTGGGGGTGGGGTGGAGTGGTGGGGTGGTGATGTTTTAAATGAAGTGCTGCTCCAGTTATTTGATGGTGGAAGTTGATGCGTGTGCTGGGAAGAGAGCAAACAGTCAGTGTTGGCCAGCGGGAGAAGATCTTTTGGGCTCTGCTGATGTCAATGCCTGCTCCTTGCATGGAAAAGATGCAACATGTGTAAGATAAGTGAGTCATCTTGGGCCAGGCCCAGAGCCAGCAACTGCTGAGCTCTCTTCCCAACTCTGCTACTGATTTGCTTGATGGCCTTGGTGGGTTGGTCAGGCCAGAAATTTGATGCTGCCTGCCCAAACCGCCCCTTAAGAAAGTAGGTGGTTTCTCGGCATCCACTGTTTCTTACAGCTTCCTAAAATAGCAGCCCATCTCTGTTACCTCCTTGCTTTTCTACCTGGACAATGGAGGTAATTCCTCAGATGTATCATAGTGCTGTGCAAACAGACAAGATCTTGCCAAGACAAATGTGCAACTTTAGTCTCCCTAACCCTTTACTGGAGGATGGAGATGTTTGGTTACCCAGACTGAAGCTACAGAAACACTGAGGTCCTTGCGGTTGACTTTACCCCCTCAACCATCCCTAGCCCATTGCTTCCCCATTAGTTACCCATTAATAATTACTTTTTTAAATCTGTCACTCAGCCAACTTTTAATCCAGGTAGTGTGTGCCCTATTCATCCCATATAATTCGAGCTCGTTAATCAACCTGTCAGGTGGTGGAGCAAGCCAAGAATACTGTGTCAACCAGATCCCTAATCTTGTCTGAAGGAAAAGACAACAGGTTTCTTTGACAAGACTTACCTTCCACAAGACCCTGCTGATTAGCATGGGTTTTATTTTTAGCCTCTAATGCCTTGTTGTCAGAGGCCTGAATTAACTTTTGGTGGTTGTGTCGAGGGATGCTGTCCCACTACCTAGCCTATTGCTTCCCAGAGTGTCCCTTTTATGCCTATTAAGTCCAAGAGCTACCCTGGAAGTCTCCCATGTCTTTGGAATTTCCCCAGATTTGTAAATATATAACTTCACTGAGCGTTTTAGCTGGCTGCTCTAAGACACAAAGATATCCAGGCCAGATGATGTGAAAAATGTTTAATTTTAGCAGCTGCTGCCTCACATCCTCCGTTGTTCCAGATGGTAAATGCTGTACTCCATCCACAACATCATATGGGATGAATATCCCGCTCCTTCCCAAACTCAGAGCAGAAATAGCTATTGAACATTTCTGCCTTTTTTTTCTTTTTTTTTTCACCACTGTTATGATTTTACCATCTGCATTTAGCAATTGATCTATACTGCCATGGGAATGGGTTTGAGAGAGGGTAACAATGTTCCTGACGATTTTTTAAATGTTTTCTGCAGTTTTTTCACTTTGCTGGCTGTGGTAGCCTATTAATCCTCTGGTTTCCTTTTATCAATCACTTACATTGTTTTAACTTGCAACTTATAATCACCGTCATTCTATTTCCTGCGGGGGTTTGCCTGCTTTATACATCATTTCTTCATGGTACATTGCTCTTTCTACATCCCTTTTTAAACAGGCTGTTTCTTACCCCACATATCTGTTTTCCATCCCCATGATATCATGGATTTTTGAACATCCAGTAGAATAGTCTTGGATAATTTCCAGTTTTCATTAACACTTCACATTTTACATTTACGTTCCCAGTCAACTGTGCCAGCAACTGCTTTTAATATGCGCAGACACACACACACACACACATATAAACACAGCACAACCTTGAAAACTGAGACACAAGGGGACCACAAAAAAAATGGTCGCGTTAGCAATAATTTGTATGAAGTGGGAACACCAAAGAACAGACTTGGCAATGTGTTATAATGACACCGAAGTGAGAGAGTGTGTTTAACCCACCTTGGATATGGTGAACAGGCCTTCAGTCATGTCATTACTAAAAAAAAGTCAGTGATCTTTGTCTCCAGGATGGTGCTCTCTGCTGCTCTGCAGAGATCTCAGTTCCATCAGTCACAGTGAAGTAATGTGATGTACCAGCCTGTGTCTCCAAGAAGTGACGAAGTTTGTCAGTGTGTGCTTGGGCTTCTGACAATGATACATGTTCTTCAGGTCTGCTGACTTCAGCAAGGGCACCAGCAACACTTGGATTTTCTCCTGAAGAGGCTACAGCTAGAAATTTGACCATAAGGTCACAAGGGCTTAACTTGCCCCATGGCTACTAGTGCTTCATTGGCAGAAACCCAATCTTTGTTACAATCTCCTCCAGTCGTACCAGGACATACACCCATTTATGGCTTAACTGTTGTTCCACCACCACCACAAGCTTTGCCAAATCCTCCACCTCCAAGATACCATCTTTATGAACAAGCCCAGATGTCTGAAGCATCAAAAGCCATTGATGAAGTGGAGATTGTCCAGCACTACAGATGTGGAGATCCTCCTCCCCACACAAGGCAGCAATAACCTTCACTTGAGTTTTGGGTTCAACCTTGTGTGTATTTCTGAATATAGAATCATATGGGTGTTTACATTCATAGATGTGCGTGCACACTGCATACGCAGGCTGATAATTAATGCTCTAATCCACTTGCATGAGATAAATCTAATTTGATTGTGATCTGTGGTACGAAAACAGCTTCTAATTTTTAGATTGAGTGATTAGTCCTTCCATTTCCATCAGAAGGAGGCTCTCTTTTGCATTAGCCAGAGCTGTCTGAAGTTTAAGAAATAAACCCCTAATTTTTTAAACTCTGGGGAAGTGCTGTTGGCTGGATGAAGTAACGCAACTAACAGTGCATTAAAATCCTGGTGGGGTTTCTTCCTCTGAGCTGTGAAGAGGTGACTGGAGGACTGAATGCCCTGTTCTCTTGTGCAGTGAGGTGGTCTTTTCACAGCCACCCATCAGTATCTCATTTCCAGTTTTATTAAGTAGAACTTCACTCCATAAATCACATTCACTACTTGCAGTACCAGAAGGCAGACATTTCCTGCTGGTACTGGGCACAAATGCCATGCAGGCTTTTAAAACTTGGCAGCTGTGCAGAGCCCAGTCCTCGTGCAGAAGCACAGAGGTCCTGGGTTTCCCAGGGCATCAGAAGGAGTCTGACCCTGCACGTCTGCATCCGATCTGAATAGAAAGCATGAGTCAGTCCGGATGCTGTTCAATTGACTCAAATCAAGAAGGTAGGGCAAGCTAATACCAGTACGAGAGGAGGACAAGCTTTTCTGACATGCCTCAGCTGTGCACTTGCCCCAGTGCCCAGAACACCTATGTACGGTTTGGGGTTGAGCTGCTGTACGCTTTTCAGGTTGAACATTTACCTGTGCTTAGCAACCATGTAACAGTAGCTGCTGCATTCCCCAGTACAGTGTCCCAGGCAGCCCCCTCAACAGTACAGTAAACAGTTGCTTTGTCTTTTGTCTTTATTAGTCCCACAGGAGACAATATTGCCTTTGCTTATGACCCTGTGCTCTCGCTGGTACAGCTGTCTTCCTGCCAGAGCACGTATTAGTTCCTGAGCTCAGGGTGCGTACAATGTGTTTTGTTATGTGTTGACACAGACACACACACACACTGGTTTACCCTAATGACGCGGGTGTCTCTGAAAACTGAGAACTAAGTTCCAGGTGGCCATGGGGGTTATGCAGGATCCAAAATATTACAGGATGTCACCCTACATGTCAGAGCTGAATTTGGAGGGACAGGGAGGCCAGAGCAGGGACAATAAAGGAAAGGGGGGTGTGGGGGTTGGGGGGGGGGGAGGGAGGGGGGAGATATACAGGCCTAAACAGTCTTCTGGCATTGGTGGTCATGATCGAGCTTTCCCTTCCCAAAGGATGGACTTTGCCTAACGGAGCTGCCCATCCTGAGAGCACGAGGGTATGTGAGCTGCTCTCGGATCCTGCTCCAAATCCCTGGGTCGCGGCAACACGACCCCTGCACTCCGCTAGCTTCAGTTTCGTCATTCCACACATCTCCTGGCGCAGGCAGGCATGGGCAAGCAATTCTTGGCAGCTGCCTCTGGAACCGCATTAGTACTGTAGTATAGGAGCTACTGCCATCGAGATGTCCTCGTCTTCATCTGGCCCTGCCAAAGGGCACTGCTGCCCTTCCTCCAGGGGGAACTGCGGCGCTGGGCGGGCAGCGCAGCAGGTATAGAAAGCGAAGCCTAGTATCCAAAGGGGTGATAGACATCTGCTTCAGCCGGGAAGCCTGGCTGCCTACAAAGCAGCTTAAAAGGTTATCCTAGGTAAAAGAAGGCAAACAAAGCAAACTTGTGGGCTTGTTTCCGTGGATACTTGCCTGGAAGTGGAGGCATCCTTCAGAAGTCTTCATAGCCTCAGTGCCACGGATTGTTATGAATCACTTGGGACAAATACATCCTCAAAGCAACAATGACTTTTTAGTCCATTGTAAGTAGCTCATGTGTTGATGTTTTAGAGAATAACATTGCTTAATGTGTTTATACTTTCTGAAGGGTGACGCAACAACATCTCTTTATAAGGTAACCAGCTCTTGTAGAAAGACCCATATGGCAGGTACAGCACCACCAGTACTATCATCCAGACCATACTGTTGTCATTTGCACAGTTTTTCTTTCGGGTCTTTGGACATACATTTTTCTGCCTGTTACTTTTTTTACTCCAGGAGATACGTGCATGGCACCCGTTTATAGCCCATCGCAATTTGCTTGCCGTAGGGGCAAAACTTTTTTCAGAACCTCCAAAAAAATTTAGTAAACTCCCTTATGTGTATTTATGTAGCCTTTCATCAAAGACTATAGAAAAGAGGCCATGTGGTCTTGTGGCTAGATCAAAGCTAGAAAGCTCCTGAGATCTAATCTGGGCTGAGCCAATGACTCACTGGGTGGTTTTGGCAGGTCACATGATCTCAGTTTGCTTAAGTCTATCCAGCTGAAAAAAGCAGGCGAGAAATACATGCTGAATCCAATCTGAGCTTTCCAGCACAGATGTATTTACAGGAAAGAATCTAAATTGATATACCACACATGCAGGCTTGAGTTAATACTCCGTAACAAAGATGCCAGGCTCTCGGTAATATGTATTGACTTTGAACCTGTGGCTCGCTCTTTGCATTTGCAGCTCTCCAGCAACCTCAACATATGCAGGATTACATGAACAAAAGGCTGTATATATGCATGAATCCCTGGGCTCTTCCTCTGTAGTCATGCTTTTCACTCCACTCTTTAACTCACCTCCAATGGTGGGTATGATATGTTGTTCGTTTTGCTGGCAAAGGAGTGTGTTCAGTTCTTTTTTCCATTATTTTATTGCCATTTTACCAGTCTCTGAGGATGCAGAGTGTGAGTGCACACGCAATTACCATCACGCATGCATGCAACGGCATTTTTGCTTTGCACGGGCCTGCAGCCCGTAACACTGCTCTCAGACTACCTCCGAGTGGGAAAAGCCCAACTCAGCAGCTGCCTGATCCCAATCTCCAGTTAGTATTTATCCAACAATTCCTCCTGGAGACATCCTCCACTGGTAAATAATTTCCCTCACGTGTTTTCCCCTTACACCTGTTTTGAGGCTGAGAATATTAGGAAGGCAATCCTGATCCTAATCTATATTGTAATCCTTTCAGCCAAGCATGGGATGGAGTGAGCAATCCATTTGCCTGACAGTCATAATATCTGGAGGATGATGGTGTGTCTGGAGTTACACAGCCGTGCGGCAACAACATTGAGTCACAGGCAGGGCAGCGGAGGGAAAGTAAAAGGCTAAAAGTAAAAAGTTCCTACACAAATCTGAGATTTTCACTATTACTAAAACCCTCCCATCCTCTGCTCACACTTGCAAGCCCAGCGAGTGAGTCGAAGGGCACTTCTTGGCTTTCAGTAGGCTGGGTGCAACCTTGGAGTCATCTGAACACGTGCCCCACCACTCCCTTTTCTCCCCTCCCCAGCCTGGAGGCTGAGCTGCAGCCTCTTACCGAGGCCAGGGACAGCGGGAACAAAGCAGCCAGTGGCCTGGCATTACCCACACAATTATAAAACACGACCAGCATCCCGTGCAATCCAGCATCACCTGCAAAATTCCTACCCTCAGTTGTTCCAGTCCCCAACCTCTCCTCCACATCCACACTCTTCCTCCCCCTGCCAAAGCACGGGTGGGCTCCTGCAGCATCGCTCCTGCTAACACACACACACACAAACACACACACGGTACGTTTCCAGAGCCAAAATTTCTCACAGTGCTGAGACTGCGTGTCCTCATGCCTCTTAAACTTCTGTGGGCTGGTTTTACTTCCAAAAAACATATTTTTTCTCTTATTTTCACAGTCCTTTGCAAGCGAAGCTGCAGCTGAAAAGCCCAGAGGGATGTCCCATAGCTGGAAGTGTTAAAAATCTGGAGCCAAGCTTTGAAGAGGTTTTTGGGGGCAAAAAGAGCCTCAGACCCTATGTCTAAATCTCAGAAACTGTTCTGAAGCAGTACAGAAATACGCAGATTTATCTGCAGTGAAGGGAAGGGAGTTTTGAACCAAAACTAAGCAAAGCACTTAAACATGGATTAAAACCCGCTCCAATTTAACACCCTGTGACTGGTCATCACACCAATTTTATTCTAAACCTGAAATAAATGATGCATGTATTTGCCCCAGGGGAAATAGAACCAGTTTTCCCTGAAAAGACATTTGGTTTTGCCTAACGGGCACAACAGGGCTGCGAGTGACTTCTAAGTGCTGGGCTTGTCCTTCCCATGGCAGCAGCTGCCACTGCAGCCGGTCACCCATCCCTGGCAGCTGCCTGCCCAGTGCAGGGTTGCAAGTCAGGATCTGAGGTGAAAAAAAATGTCAGCAGGCTCCAATGGTGTTGGCATCCCCTGCGCTCTATTAAGTATATTAACAAGTAGTGGCATAGTAAATTCCAAGATGCAGTGGAGTAATTAAAACAATAAAATCTTTAAGGCTGAAATGATGCCTTTTGTTGTGGGTGGAAGGTGAGCAAAAAATAAACAAAAAAAAAGGAGCTTTATATCTGCATCAGCTCTTTGAAAGAGATTCCTGAAAACAGCCTGGGAAGCAGTACCTTTTCCCTGCCCAGAAACAAGAAGGGACAGAGAGGTTGTGAGTCCCCAAAGTAAAGCGCACCCCTCTGCAAGGGCGTAAACATGTCCTGCTTCTTCCCTTCTTATTATCCCACCCCTCAGTCCCCGCCAAAGCCTCCCCAATAAACCTTCAACACTGGGGCTCAACAAATCTGAGCAATGAGCAGTCCTCGCATTTTGCACGTGGCTGAATATCACTCCAGTGAGTAACAGAAAAAAAAAAAAAAAAAAAAAGCCCCAACAGCTGAATTTGGTAAAAGGAACTACCGCGATTTTGTGTCAAATATGGGACGAGTCACAACTTCTGCCCCAGGCTTATGCAGCTCTGCCCTGGATGGAGAGCCCAGAGCAGCGCTTTACTTTGCACAAAGTGCTGACACCAACAAATACCATAATAGTGGAAGTAACTTTAACAAAACACTGCTGGCTAGCACAGCACTTCTGAACCCCAGCCGCTTTTTTTTTTTTTTTTTAAATGCTGTTTTGAAAGTTAATTGTTGAGCCTCACAAAAAAAAAAAAAAAAAAAAAAAAAAAGTTGGAGTTGGGCAACTATTTATGCCAAGGTTAAATTGGGTCAAATCCTGAAATCTTGACTTCAGGCCAGACTCTACAGTTCCCATTGATTTACACAGGAATGTTGCATGCACTGGAGAATTTCTCCCTGGGTTGCTCCTCAGGCTTCGCTGGGTGAGCACTGAGTTAGGATCTCTAGGTTTGACCCAGCATGCAGCAAGCAGGATGGCAATACAGTGGACTGCTGGGCAGGCCAAGCCTGACTTTGCTCCAGATTACAGTGGTTGCACTATAATTTACGCCAGAGCAAAACTTCTGAGTATATTCTGAATATACTTGCATTAGAGTTCATGTCAGAGCAAAACTTCTGGACATACCCTTATGATCCAGCTGGGGATTTTCTGCATGTGGGATCTGTGGGACCAGATACCCCATGCATGGAAACTGGCTCATCCCTGCAGAAGACACGGTGGTGCTGCCAGGGTTTAATTGCAGCTCTCTGCTTGCTCAGAGGCATCTGGTTTGAGTGAAGCCTTTCTAAGTTGCAGCAATGGGGTAAGACCCACAAGGGCTCACAGCAGACAACTCAGCGACGTGCTGGTCATTCTCATCCTTGGTTGTCTTTGCCTCTGTAACTCTGTAACTGTGGGTTTTGACACTTTGCTAGCAGAAGAAGCACAACTGGGACATGAGATGGCTCCATTGATATCATGCTGTGTGTCCTTGTCACTGGGAGCATCTTCAGCTGGCCCATAAAGGAAGGCTCCAGCTCCCTTAGGCTGCCCAGCATAGCAAGCAGGTATGAGATGAGAAGCTTTTTCTTGCATGTTTTCACAGCATGCATCTTCTATACACACATAGAGTGATTTATTTCCCCTTACTTTGAACTGCAGCAGCAGCCTGCATCATGGCTGCATCCTTATCCACATACTTCTTTTGTTTTGGTTGATTGCTTCCTAAGTCAACTCCTAGTTATTAGGTCTTTAACTGAAGAACTTCTCCCTTTGCTTTTGAGGGCTGCACGCATCCTTTGGCAGTTGCAAACATACCTAAGGCAAGTGCATTATCCAGCAATCTGGTGCTTTACCCTGTTGGATGTTTATGTGATGGTCACTGGAAGAACCTCAGTGCTGAACTGTACTTTGTCTATGTTTGGCATGTGCTGAGAGACTAAATGATCCTGTTTGTTACAAAGTCACTCCTGCTAGTTGTTTCCAAATGAATCAATAACCCTTTTAAAGCCACAGCTGTGAGACCATGATCCATCTACCGCTGGCTTTTGAACTGCCTACAGTCATACCCGGCATTTGTTACTCTATGCAAGTCATCCCATTGACTCCGAGAAGGGCTGTGGATCTTCAGGGATTTAAGTGCCAAACCATGAACACACTTCTACTCACCCGGTGCTGGGAGTCCATCGCAGCTGGAGTGATTTCCAAAATGATTCATCCTGACCTTTCGTTCAGACACGCAACAGCTTCCTAGCAAAGACGAACCCAATTTCTGGAAGAATCACTCTAAGACCATAGTGGAAAATTTCCAGAAATATTAAATGCAATCATTTGCAGGGGTCAAAAGATCTGGACACCTGTTTCCTGGCAAGGCGTCGAGGGGCGGGGGGCAGCTATACTATCGCTCAGCTGTCCCAATGCCTAAGTGAGATTAGCACCTGGGTAAAGAGCAGCTGACAGGAGCTGAAGATAGCAAGACCAAGGTCAAGCCAATGGGAAGGAAGAAAAGAGGCAAAGAATGCATTGCTTTTCCAGAGGCCTCTGCCCAGCATAGAATCATAGAACGATTTCGGTTGGAAGGGACTTTAAAAATCATCTCATTCCAACCCCCCTGCCATGGGCAGGGACACCTTCCACCAGACCAGGTTGCTCAGAGCCCCATCCAGCCTGGCCTTGAACACTGCCAGGGATGGGGCATCCACAGCTTCTCTGGGCAACCTCTACCAGTGTCTCACCACCCTCACAGTAAAGGCTTTCTTCCTAATATCTACTCTAAGTCTTCCCTCTTTCAGTTTAAAATCGATACCCCTTATCTTATCACTACACTCCCTGATAAAGAGTCCCTCCCCATCTTTCCTGTAAGGCCCCCTTTAGGTCCTGGAAGGCTGCTATGAGGTCTCCCTGGTGCCTTCTATCCTCCAGGCTGAACAACCCCAACTCTCCCAGCCTGTCCTCAGGAAAGGGGCTCCAGCCCCCTGAAGATCTTTGCAGCCCTCCTCTGGACTTGCTCCAACAGGTCCCTGTCCTTCTCATGTTGGGGGCCCCAGAGCTGGTCAAGGTACTCCAGATGTCATGAGAGCAAGTAGAAGGGGATGGATGTGGATCTGCTCAGCCTTGCTGTGCCTTCTCACTGCAGAAGACAGGCAGCAGCCTGGGCTGCAAGTGCTGGGATGCCCCAGCCAACTCCTTCATCTCTAAGGTATGCAGATGCCAAAAGGTAGGCTCTGAGCTGCCTCCACAAATCCATCCCGTAGCATTTGCCTTGAATCTCTGACAAAGTGGTGGGAGACCTCATTAGCTCCAAACCCCCTTCCCCACGCCGCAGGTGCAGGGACCTTGCCAAGGGAGGCTGTCAGCAGTAATAAGCAATGTCCTCCATCAGCACACAGCCTGAGCTCCCTGCGCCGCTCTGCCTGCCGCTGGGTGAGGCCTCTTCCTCTCGGGCTCTGACTCATGCCCACATGCGTGAGCAGGATGTGTATCACGGGCCAGCCCCGGGTCACCAGCTCAGCTCCCCAGCGCTCAGCGGGAGCAGCCCTGCCTGCATCCAGCAGCCAAAGCCCTGCCAGCAACACCGAGCCATACCCAGCACTGGGGACTGAAGCTAGATGTGACCCCAGCATCTTCCCTCCAGCACAGCAAGACGTCCCAGGATGGACCTTCTCCTGGCCATAGCTATTAATGGTGGTGCTTTCTCCAGCAAGCATGACTTGCCCAACAAGCCTGCAGGCAGGGGGATTCCTCATGGCTGGAGTCCAGGTCCCATCCTGATGTGCCAGAAACACTCTCCCTGCAAAACCGCTCTTGCCCCATGGTGGAGAGAGATTTCTCGGGGCTTTCGCTGCAGTTGGGACACACACAAGTGCCTGGGCCACAGCATGGCACAAAAAGGTGCTCCCCCTCCGGCCGAACCACAAATCCTGCTTTTTACCACAAGCAAGAGAAAAAGAAGAGGAGATTGAGAAAAATGTTACCAAGTCAGGAAATAATTCTGGAGGAGGGGGAGTAGTTCCTCTAACCTTGTACATGGGGAAAGAAAACTATTTGCTGACTTTGCCTTACTTTTTAATTTATTGTTTTGCCAGCTGCTTAGATAAAAGGACAAAGCTCTGCCTGCTGTAATGAGGCCGCCAGTCAAGCATGTCTTTGCAGCATGGAGCATCTGGTCGGGACACCAGTGACGAGTGGGGAACAGTCCAAAGAGTTCACAGGACACAACCTTTAAAATCCCTTTTTGCAACAGTGAGGACTGGACACTTGCTTGTTCTTCCTCACATGAAAGCTTGGAATTGCCTGGAGATCATTAACTTCAGCAGACAGGGCACTGACATATTAAGCATCACAAGACCCGTGATAAAAAAAATCTCATGAGTTCGCTGATTAAGCCTTTCTGCCCGCTGGGCTTGAGTCGCCATTGCCCTGGGTGCCACGGCTACCTCCGACGGCTACTGCCCTGCACAGAGCCTGGCTGCTCTACATCTCCTCTGGTCCCCACGAGGAGCAAGGGCAGCACAAAGTCACTCCAAAACTGGGCTAATCAGTCCTCTTCAGCGGTTCCAGTCACATTGTGTTTTGGAGCATATCCCCTTTTCAAGCAAGGTAATTTAATGGAGCAGCACCAAGCTATGCTTTGGAATTCACTGCCATGGGACTTTGAGACCCTCAAACTACACATAGGGTCAAAGGCAGCCAAGCACCTGATTGATGAGAAGATCCTTGGAGAATGGTTAACACGATGGTTAAAGGTGGGCATCAGTGGGCCACAGTGTCATAAAATCATAGAACAGTTTGTGTTGGAAGGGACCTTATAAATCATCTCATTCCAACCCCCCTCAGGGACACCTTCCACCAGACCAGGTTGCTCAGAGCCCCATCCAGCCTGGCCTTGAGCACTGCCAGGGATGGGGCATCCACAGCCTCTCTGGGCAACCTGGTCCTGTGCCTCACCACTCTGAGAGTAAAAACTTTCTTCCTGATATCTACTCCAGATCTACCCTCTTTCAGTTTAAAGCTGAAACCTGTCACCTTACCATGACACTCCCTGGTAAAGAGTCCTTCCCCATCTTTCCTGTGGGCCCCTTTAAGTACTGTGTCCCTGTGCTGCAGTGTTGGGACACCACAGGAGTAGCCCGACTGGCATCTGCCCTGCTCCCATGCACATCTGTAGGCATCTGCTGGTGCTTCTGCTGCGGCTGAGTGGACCTGTTGGCCTGACAGCATCCTGCTTTCTCCCAGATCCAGGCAGCTTGGGCACAGGTATGAGGGTGGGGAGGAGCAAGGTTCACCACCGTGCTTGTCAGCTGACAATTTCACACAAGCGCCGGGGTGGGTTTTACCCTTTCACCTGGGGTTTGAGGGCTGTTGCCCCCCTGCTTTGCAGTAAAGGCTGCTGGCTGAGATTTCTGAGCCTTATTCTGCCACCTTTACTCACCAGGGGAAACACTTACTCACACCAGGCGTCCCACTGCCCATCTGCAAAGCCATTGTCATCGGGCATGAGAGTCTTGCGCAGCCTCTTGCCGCAAATTATGTTGATACTTTGCCCCCGGTTGCTAGCATGGCAAAGAAAACTCGCAGTATTTGAACCTCAGCGAGACTATGAATCTGACAAGTCGGGACTTGACGGGGATGTTATCACAAGGCCCAACAATGGCTTTACACTCAATTACATTTATGGTTTCTCTGATTCATCTGAATGTTTATGGCTTTGTCACTACCTGGAAGCTAAGAAAAGAAAAAATAAAAATTTAAAAGGAAAAAAACCCCACCAAAACGCCCTGTAATGAACAATTTGCTGGTGCAAGATGCTGGGTGACACAGGAGACACTGAGCAACTACTTTAGGTGGTGGGGAAGAGTCATTTTCTGTGGTGACCAGAGCTATATTTGATTTCTTAGGCAATGTCAGCTTTTGCATGCTACATTCTTTGGCTAATCGCCAGCGTGATGTGTAATACTTTAGCCACACTGTTGTTACTTAATCCTTTCCTAATCTGCAATTTGCGCAAGAGGAGTAAAATCTAAGCAAAGCCACTGAGAACATCTCCACTAATAATTTATCAAACTCAACTTTTGTTGTTGGCAGGAGACGGTAGTCAGTGGAGGTGAATGTTTTCCCACAACAGCACTGTGTGATAAACACAGGGCAGCTGATTCATGCCGCACTTATTTTCTGTCATCCACCCTTCGTGTCACCCTGATATTTCTTCGAACGATAAGCCCATGTGTGCGCTCACAACACACCGCCGAGGTCCCAGTTTCATCTCTTTCTGCAAATTACACATTAATTAACCATTAATAACAGTGGGAGTTGCATGCAGAAATCCACGCCCGCCGTGATGAGACCGTGCCCTTGGTGAGCAAGTGCCTTATTAATCACCTGCATTTCAGCGCTGGAGCTGCCTCCGCAGCCCTGCGAGACAAACGTTTGTCCCTGGAGAGGGAAGTGCACGGGCACTCGCCAGCCCTAATCCTGCTGTAAAGAAAAGCGTTACCTCTTGCTCTATGAATTTTATTTATTTTGGTCCTCTGGGCAGTGCTTGCTGTTGTTAGAAACATGATTGCTTCATACAGTTATGTTAATGTTTGCATTTGACAGAATGTAATTGATACTTCGGCTGCTCCGGCTTCAAAGCCAAATTAGGAAATAAAGTGCTGCACATTAGCTTGTTTAGCTGGTTAAATACTGTAAATAAATACATACAGGGCAATGAAAACTAATGAGTTTTCTTTAAGGCATTTTCTAAATAGCTGGCTTCATAAAAAAAAAACAACAACCAAAAACCTATTCCTACTGTGAACTCATATCCTGAAGGATTTGTCATTTTGCTGCAACAAAATTTGATCCTGGCTGAAATCTGAACTCTGGATTTCACTTGGAGAACAGGATTTTGCAAGTTATGGAGGAATCACGGTAAGAACTGTTGCAAATTTCACAGTACTTTTACCAACAATAGTTCAGAGAGATGTTGCATTTAACAAAGCCACTTCTTGCAAGGGTTTAATTCAGACCGTGGTTACACGGCAAGCTATTCTTCTCAGCGCTCGCTAGGAAAACATTACATTTGTAAGAAGCATTTGCATAGGATATTTCTTCCTTTGTGCTGCTAAATCTGTGCAGTGCCATAATGCTAAACATTGGGGTTTTTTTTCCCCTGACAGAATGCAATAGCATGAAAAAAAGGAGAGGGGGGGGGAGGGGAAATCTGCTGTTGTATAAAGAGATAATCTGAAGAGATTTGCTTGACAGAATGCACTCAGCCCTAATAGAAAAAAATGTGTTTTTCAAGTTCTCTCTCAGGCCTACCCCCCGTGCATTAAAGCAGAGATAGAGAAGAGCATTGCACCAGCTTTGCCACCCAGCCAAGTGCAATAAATCTTCATCTTTTACATCTGTATAAAAAATTGTTCTTCCCACACCCCACCCCACCCCCCGTTCTTTCATAAATAATACATTGATGCAGAAGTGCCTTTGACTGACTGGAAGGTGTTCTAAAATCGGGGCACTTTTTAGCATAGGTAGAACTGAACCTCTACCAGTCCTTCTTAATTAACTGCAAATAACCTCAGCAGTATCACCTGCTTGGCAAAGAGATGTTGACCTTAAACTTGAGCTTGCTGAGCTGGCTGTTTTACCTGGCATTTTAAGTGGAAGCTGTTTTATAAATTCTGCTGTGCTACTTTAAAAGAGAATTACTGAACTGATGCCTAAAATGTAGCCAAAGTATCAAGAGGTAATAAAAAAAAATAATATATATATATATAGGATGTAAGATCTATCCTGACTAGGAGGCGGTTTGATGCCATTTTAGGATGGAGCTCAGGATGATGTGAAAAACCTCAAATTTTCTGGTGTTTTCAGCAGCAAACGGACGAGGACTGAAGGCTCCCAGCACTTTTCAGAGAGGCCAGCTATATCTTGCGACTTCAAGATGAAAATGGTGACCAGGTCTGAGAAATACATAAAAGATTCGTACAGTCCTATTCTAAAAGGACCATTTAAAAATAGACAAATTATGACTCTCTCGAAAAGAATTTATGTAAAAGAAATTATGCATTGCATAAATCAAAGTTCTCACACCCACCATCAAAGTTTAATCACTTAATATGCTGGTTCTTTCAACATGCTCTGAAACTTTGTATACAATAATACAAACGATGGGGTAACGAAGCAATAGCAATTTATTCTGCTGTACAAACGGATGTTGCATTATAATCCCTAAAGCAACACAGAGGCTGTTTGCAGATGTTACTACAATTTGACGTTTATTTTAATTGCTCTGCAGAGTAGCTCATGTGAAATAAAGTCATGGGATGACCTACACATTCACCTACTAAGGGTGACTTAACTGCAAGGGTAAAAAAAAAAAAAAAAAAAAGGTGTTTTGAAAGTTTTCAAGGTTCCATCAAAACACGTACCTCCTGCAGTTGTTTTAAAAGGATGCATCAGGGCTTCTGTCCAAGCCTGAAAGCACGGTAGGGCAGGGGGTAATTTAATCAGGCAGGCTATGTGGCGCATGTATTTTTACAGGTCTTGCAAGAATAACATCAGTAAAGTAACTTGAGATATTTCGGTGTCTGACATTCACTCAGCAAGTGCTAAGAAAATATGCTTACTGCACAGATTGCTGGTTTCTCAGAGTGGGAGTCAAGGTGCCTAATTAAAGTCAGTGCACTTTGCTTCATCACTGACCAGGTCCCTACTCCCTCCTTTTCTCTTTCCACTCGCCTTCTAAAAGCAAAATCCTGTTTTAAAGTTGCTCCTGCTCGAATAGCTGCCTGGCAGCAGTTGCTCCAGTGAACAGATTTCAAGCAAAAGGACAAAGTTAAACATGAGGCAAAGTATAAATAAAAATCAAGACTCTCTTCCTCCTCCTCTCTACTTGTGAGCGATGATCTCACCGCTCCGGGTGGATTGCAAGGGTGGCTTGATCTCTTTCAGGAAAGCACATTCTCTAACCTTGATACTGCTGCTATTTATACTCCTCTCTCCTCACCACAAAGAAAAGCAGCCCTAATAATCTTTCCCTTCGTTTTCAATGGGAGCACTGGGCGGCCTCTGCGCTGCCTCCGGGCAGCGGGGTCAACCCCTGCCCACTGGCTTCAGCTCCCCGTTTAAGCCAATGCTCTTGACTCCTGCCTCTGCTTCGGGCTTTTCTGGCTGCTCACTTTTAAACGCCTGAGATCTGACTTTCCACTGGCTTGAGCATCACATTGCCACGCACACAGGTGCAGGATGACAGCCTTGCGGTGCCATAGCATGCTCTGCTCACGGGGCGCAGATGGAAATGAATGCACGTGCTGAAAGGCAATAGGGCTTCTAAAGTTCAGAGCCAGAGCTGTAACTCCTCTCCCCCCTTGTTTATGAGATGAATAGGATACCCCATTTCACATGGCTCTGGGGACATCTCAGGCCCTTTCCAGCCTGCAAGAAGCAGGAGCCAGCCCGTCCCCCCTCATCTCCATGGGGACTCAACCCCAGGCAGAGCTGGGGGAGTCAGGGCTCAGACCCCCACGCCTTGGGCATGATGGAGCACGCACAGGGACCATCAACGAGCTGATTCTCTTTGAGGCCAAACCCCATTTTTTCGGATTAAACCAAATATACTCCAGCCGCATTCTCCTTGAGCCGCTTCAAGAAATGGGGACAAACATTATGAAACGAAGTTTATTAAAACTTTCTACAAGTCAGACTTTATCATCCAGGTTTCCACATACATATACATATTTACAAGTTGGACATAGTGTTTTTAGCTTTTCTGGCAGAGTTTTCTACCAATATATACAAAGGTACTGTTTTTCATAGAAGGGTTAAACTGTATCACAGATACAAATGTCAAGCAATCATGAGAGGTTTAGTGCAACGGAGAGCTGTAGCGCCCTGCTCTTAATGCTCATGATTCTGTCAAGTTAGTATTGCCAACAATAATTCACATTAAATTGCTCTTCGACACCTCTTATTAGGACAAAGTACAACAAAAAAAAAAAAAACCAACAAACAACCCCGAACAGTAAGGTATGTACAAAGTACACAGTCCATGAGGTATACATGGTATTCTCGCAAAGCGTGGTGGGACTGCAGCTTGCTGGGGGTTAACCCTTAAATTGACTTCACTCGAACTGTGTCATGTCGGGGACACATGTTGCCCACCTCACGGCTGTTTCAGAAGCCGTGTTCTCGCCTGAAGCGAATGGACATCTCTTTGTATAAGCCACTGGACACAAATGTGAAACGAAGCAGAAATTTTAGGCAGGACTAAGCTTTACTTACCCCCCAACCCAGGAAGCTAATGATTTCGATATATCCATTATCCACGCACATTGGAAAGTCTATGAATAATCATGCAAAAGGAAAAAAAAAAATAAGGGGAAAAAAATGTAGCTGGAGGCAAACAACATACCTGAATGATCAACTAAGGGCGTATGGAGATTTTACTCTTAAGACTAATTTTTTAGGGAATGGAGGGGGGAAGAGGAGAAAGGATATGATGTTTTTAAGAGTTGAGCCTGTAGGAAAACACAACTGTGTTTACATGTACTGTACAAGATACCCCTTATCATTTTCCAAGGGAAGGCGCTCCAGCTGATAGTGTTACGGTTTGGTAAACGGATATGTTTTGGCACTCGGAGCTAACGAGACCTGCTACTTGACAAGCTCGCTGAGGGCATAAAGTTATATAGGCTACACCATGGTAACGCGAGGCTTGAGTCTATTTAAAATGCTTTCCTGGTCAGCGAATGGAATCGGAGGGGATCCAGCTGGGAGATCCACCGATTTCTGCTTCAGAAAGAGCCACAGCAGTGATTTGTCTTATGGGTGGATCTAAGAGCTTCGTGCCTCTGAAAGTAAGACCAGCTGGAGGAGCAGCAGCGAGCAGGCAGCTGGCCGTGGCAGGTGAAGACCTCCTTCCCTCATTAAAGTGTGCTTACAGTCAGAAAGCTACTTTGCAAGCCGGCCGGTGCGGCGCGCTGAGTTGATTCCCCTTTTTGCCATTTCTGTCAGATTTGCTCAGTTAGAAGCGTGCGTGGTGCTCCCCACCCACTCCGCATGGCGGCCGGGGCTCCGCACCCCTGTAGCCACCACGGGAAAGCAGAAGGGGCTGCCTCTTCACACCTCGCCAGCCGTAAGACTCTGCAGCCAAGACGCAACCGGTTACACCAGTGGAGGATGCGCAAGGTGGGAGAAAAGCCAGGCGGCTCTCGCAAAGCTGCACAGGTCCTCCAGGGCTGGCGGGATGGACCTGCCAGCAGAGCAAGAGGATGAAACTCTGAGTACGCTCAGGGAGAATAGATCTATGAGTTGGTGTTTACTTTAAAGAAGGTCACTTTTCTGACCATACTGGCACTTTAAGATGCTGTTGAGTTTGCAAACGTGGAAAAATGAAACCCTACGAAGATGCCGGAGGTGAGAACCGCCGAGGTTTTTGAGATTTCGGGGTTAACAGAAGAAGGAACTAATATCATCACTGTCTCCGTGGTATTCTGGAACAATCTGATCCGAAGTTCCCGTCTCCTGGTCTGTATATCCAGGCTCCAAGACCGCCTCGAACCAAGGGTGGAGCAAGATCTCCGGAGCAGTGAGTCTTTCAGAGGGCTCCCGCCGCAGGAGGCTGCGGATGAGGCATCGGGCTTTGGGGGAGACGTGGTCAGGAATGCAGAACTGTCCACGCCGGATTTTGGAAAACAGGGTGCTAGGATCCGAGTCATGGAAGGGATAGCGTCCCACCAGCAAGGTATAAAGCATCACTCCCAAACTCCACACGTCAGCCGATTTTCCAGAGTAAGTTCCAGTCGTGTTTAGGATCTCAGGGCTGACATACGCCGGGCAGCCGTGCTTGTCTGAGAGCGCATCGTCTTCGCCTTTGATGATGTGTGTATCTTCCAGGCTCTCCAGCCGCAGCTGAGTCCTAGGGAGGGCAGGAAAGGAAGCCAGGGTTAGAAATACCAACCCAGGCACAAGCGAGCCCAGCGAGCCCCCGACCATGGCAAACCCCCCTCCCCTTCTCACATCGGCATAAAGAAAAGGAGAGGAAATGCTCTTTAGTTTGCAGCAGACTTTGCCTGGACTCCTGGATCCGTGTAATAGTGGCTCAGCTACGTGCGTTGGGTAGGTGCTCGGCTATGCCTACTGATTTTATTTGCTGGGGATTTTAACACCAGAGAGGGCTCTCGAGGAACACCAGCAAGTCACCTTCGATCTACGCAGGTTGCACTGCTACTGCAGGGGCTTCATCAGCTACAACACATCACACGCACCGCTATTTGCGTCTCAAGGCTTTGAGCAAACAGCCTCCAGCTGCGTGATTTTGCCAAGTCCAGCTCCCTTCCACGCTTGCGGTTATCACCTGCTCTCCTGAGTTTTGTATTTTATTTTGTAATTTTTTTTTTTCCTTTTTTGGCCTTTCCAGAGGGCACCACCACACCTGCCACCTTCCCAGTGGAGGTGGTCCACCCCGACATCCCGTTTTGGGGGGAAAGGGGAGCATTGCATCAGCAAGGAAGGCACCGGCTGGCCCTGGAAGGGCTCTGCACTGCCTGGCAGCCTGCTGGGGTGTAGATGCGTTGGCTGCAGCCTGTCCTCAGCGTGACCTCGCCAAATACCCAATGGTTCTGCAAACGGAAAAT